>NW_008794630.1:2270765-2332658 GCF_000699145.1 Aptenodytes forsteri | reverse complement strand
TTTTTTTTTTTTTTTTTTAAAAAACCCCAACCCTGGAAGTAACTGTCATTCCACGTATTAAACTAGAAAACTGGCTAATCAAATAAAACTGGCTCATTGTCTGAAACTCTATCCCAGCGAAAAATGCGGCTGTGAATATAATTAACCATCTGTCTAGCGAGCGGTGGAGAATTGGGTTCGTGCGGTTTTTATTCCGGTCTCTTTAATTTCTGAACCGCTTGTGGGCCCGTGCAGCGGTGGCAGCGGTAATGTGTTTTGCTTACTAAGTGTAAGATGTGACCTGTGTGTGTGCGTGGATGATGCTGAAACGGGGAGGGGGGGGGTGTGAATAACGAAATCATCGTCTCCGAAATGAACTGTGCTGGTCGCGAGCGATACGGTTTATGATACATTAACCCAAACAAGCTGTAATGGGACCGGCGATGAAAGCAAAGGTTGTGTGTTTTCTCTCGGTGATGCTATCCGGCGTTTCGCCTCCCGCTCGGAACAAGCGCAGGATGGGTGCGTATTTGGGGAATTCGTGGATGGGTGTCGTGGGTGGATGCGTGCGGCCGGAGGGGAGCGGTGCGCCTGTGCGAGCCAGGGCCTGAATGAGCCTCTTGGGTGAAAACAAAACGGCTCTGTGGTTCTTAAATCTTCCCTGAGGTTTTCCCCCGCTTCTGCTCGGCGGTTTGCTCGTCCCTTCTGCCCCGCGCCAGCCCCTCTGGCCGGCTTTGCCCGAAACCTCTGTGCAACCATCAACATCCTGGTATTCAGATGTGCGTTCTCGGTGTTGGAGGTACCTGCTGTTATCGCTGGAGCAGCTTGGTAATGCGGTAACCACTGTGCCCACAGCAAAGAGTCTGCTGGAAAGTGAATCGTGTCTGTGCCTGTACACACGCTCGTGCTTGCTGGTTTGTGGGGTTTTGGGGTTTTTTTTGAGTTTAGGTAAGGGAAGAATACAGAAACTAAAAAAATAACGGCAGTGCTCAGGCAGGTAGGATGCAATTTAAAGTCACTTCAGCTAATACCCCATGCAAGACTGCATTTGTTAAGGTATGTGAAGTGTGCATAAGGCAGCAGTCTTTAGTGAATCACTTTTTAAAAACAAATACTTGACAAAAGAACCAGCCCTGCTAAACGGATAACAATTATGTAAGCCCATAGTAGGTTTTGATGTATGTCAAGTCTGTTAAGTAAATCAACCTGTTCAGTGAATAAATCCGCTATGCACCAATGCTTTATTATTTTGGTTTTTTTAAGGGAATAAACCTGGCTGTGTATTTAAGATTTTGCTACTGAGCATGTGAATCTTACAGCCAAGCCCTGTGGCTGCCGGTGACACAAGACAAATCCGTGAGGAGGATGAGGTGCGGGAGCATGGGGAGGGAGGGGGCAGGCCAAGTAATAAGATGGATATTAAAAATACACAAAGATGTGCATAAGGATTCCTAGTGATAAAATTCTCACTGATCCATGTCTTGATGGAGTATTTGCTTTGCAGTGGCAATGGCCCATACAAAGCTACATTGATTTAGCTTTCTCTGTTCATGATGGCAGTTCTGGTGAATAATTATTTTCCCAAAAGCCCTAACTAAGGGAAGAAAGAGAGTCCCTGCTTGGCCTACACAGTAGTACAGTATCTTGGAAAGCGTGTATCCGGCTGCAAATAAAGAGAGCCAGTTCAAGTGTTACTACACTCAGCAGAAATAAAAGGGAGGCAGAAAAGGGGAGCAACCGGTTGGCTTCCCCGTGCACCTCGTCCCCCCTTCCCTCTCTGCACGGGGGGGGGGGGGGGGGGGGGGGATTTTTGTGGGTTTGTTTTTCCTTTTTTGTGTTTGCTGTTGCCTTTTGGAGGCGAGGCTCCGGCAGCCCACTTAAAGGTTGAGTTCTGAATGATGAGGAGTCTTTTTTGGATTAAAAAAAAAGAAAAAGGGAAAAGTTTGTGGCCAGTGGGTTTTAACTTCCGTAGCTGGTACAGGGACGGGGAGTACATCTGTGTGGGGCAGCGCTTTGATGGTGTCCTCCTCTTTGGAGATGGTGGTGCCTCGTGGATGTTTTTGTGATCGATCGCATGTGTATCTGTTTCCTGTCGTTGGAAAAAAAACATATGAAAAGGCTTAAATGTGCTTGCAGGACCAAGAAGGACAGAGGTGAGGCTTGGGGAGGAAGTGTTCCCAAACAGAGGGGTCCGACTCAGGTTGGCGTCCTGGGCGTAGGAGGCAATCATCGATACAAGGTGCAGCAGCGCTTCTCAGATAATAAGGCTTTTCCATCGTAGACAGAGTAATAACAAACCAACCGTGCGGATTACCCCGAGCACAACAGCAAACCGTCCCCTTAAAAGTTTATGCCGTGTCGCAAACAAAAAGCAACGTTAGGAAATACTCTTTTCCTTGGGCAGAATCCAGGGAGGAGAGCCATGGGTACTGCAGACCTTGCCCTAGTCCTCGCGTGGGGGCTGTGCAGATGCTGCCGTAGTTGGGTTTGTGTTTGGCCCTGAGAGAGGTGGGTAGTCTGAATGTTAAACAGAGTAAAATTGCTCTTGCTTCTCAGTAATGACAATTTTTGGTCTGTGAGGGAATTTAAAAGAAAATATTTTGAGAATTGGGAGCAAAATGATTTTTATATAATCCACCTGTTACGTTCAAAGTCCTGTATTTTCGCCTGGGAAAGGATTGCACTTTTTTATTTTTATGCTAGATCTTTGTGTACTTTTAGCCCCGCTTGAGTTGGCTTTATAATCATTACCTATGTATACAGTCAGGTGCTTGACGAGCCTGATTTTGTGGAAGCTGCCAGCAGTGAGTAAATGAGCCATGTGGCATAAACCGAGCGAACCGTGTTTTGTTGGTACCTTGCTCTTCCCTCCTTCCTTCGAGCTGGTCGTACGGACCCGTGGTGTCGCCTGTGCAGGGGTCCGGGCTGTTCTAGCGTAGGGACCTGCCTGATTCGTCACCTGGATGTGGTGCGAGAGGCTTACGGGGATCTCAGCCCTTTGAGTTTAGGGCTCCTGGGTGCCGATACAACGAAATGTTAAATAATTACCATGTGTTACGTTGTTGCGTAGAAAGAAATGCTGGCGATGATTAACTGGTTTAAGCATCCAGGCATTGGGCATGGGTTTTGCCTGAGGGATGCACAAATTGAGGATAAGCCATCCTGCTGTCAGTGCCAAAGTGTTGGTACCATCGGCTCCCTGCCTGTGGACATGAGGAAAAATTGGGAGTATTTGGTAAAGCTGATCCGGAACAAAGTTTGCGGGAGGAGCTGTCAGTTCTGCAAATCGGCGTTGGACCCGGCTGCGTACCTTATCCTTAGCAAAGTCGTCTTATGAGCAACAAGAGAAGGTGGCTTTAGCTCAGTAGTGCTTTGGACGGCGAGGTGGTAGTGCTGGGTAGATTTTGTTTGCAGTTCAGGGGACTAGCGTGTAATCTGTGTAATACTGCTTTTGTGTGCCTCTATTGCAAATTGATGTCTGGGGAATGACATGTAGCAAAGGCTCTAGACCAGCAGGTCTCTGATATTTTTGTAGCAATGTCTTTTTATTCAAAGCAGGTGTCATGGAGATCTTTCATCCCAGGATTTCTTTCATCTCTGGCGTTTGTTAGCTTGTGTTAAAACTTTAAATCTCGAGAATTTCTTGTGTACAGAAGGTGTTCTCATATTGCTTTCGCATGGGCTGAGCTGGATGATTATGCAGTCTCCAAACAGTGATACGTATGAGCTGGATCTGCGTCTGCATTGCTACATCAGCTCTGCGAATAATCCAGGGATGTAACCCAGTGCCCTCCGGTCGCGGGAGAGGTCCGTGCTGGCTGCGTCGGAGGACACTGCAGGGAGATCTGGGAGCGGGCAGCAATGGAGGGTGTTGTCCCTGGGCAAAGTTTTCTTCTGACCCTTAAGTATTCAGAAGGTGATTTATGCCCAGCGATGTGAGCTCGTATTTGCAGTCTTGTTTGGTTTTAACAAAGCTCTGGAAACGCTTTTTACTGTAAGATGCCCCATTTGCTTAATTTATCCAAGCTCTTGTCTCGGTAGTCTCCCACGATAGAAAATTCTGTTGGCTAATTGTTTCCTTTCACTGATCATGTATTTCTTTTTTTGTTTTGTTTGTGCCCTATCTTCAGAATATGGGTGGATGTGTCACTGGAAGCGTCTGATCCATCTTCCTGTCTAGATTTACTGCCGTTGCCCCTTGGGAGGGTAGGACCATAGTATGCTGGACCAAAAGGGCTGACGTTGCTTCTGCTTGGACCCCAGTTGATTCGATTACCAAATGAGTTTTAACACCTTTCTGAATTGTCATCATCACTCCTGTGATCGTTGTCTCTGCAAATGGCTGTTGTTGTCTCTAGGCATGAGGCCAAGAGCGTCTCTGTCCTCAGAGTCCGGGAGAGCTTGAGGTCAGACTTCTGGATGTCACCCTGCATGGCGTTGCAATGCCAGTCTTCAGCGTGTCATTGAAACTGGCAGGAACGGCAGAGGTTGTATGCTTGGCCCAGACACTGGTTAGGGTTTTTGCCCATTTATCAGCTTTCTCACCTTGCTTACGTAGAGCCTCTGTTACGCAGAACAGCTTCTCGTGCACAGGTTGCCGGTTCGTGTTGTGAAGGTCATCCTTGCTGCTTTGTGGTGTTCACTGCTGTTGTCTGAAGCTGTAACACGCTTCTCCACTGAGGCAGTTTGAGAGGGGAGTGTCAGGATTTCTAAAACAAAACAAAATAGTTGAGGCAATTTCTACTTCCCCTCTCCCCCCGGGTAAGGAGCTTCTCATGTGCTAAAACTCAAGCATTGTCACAGTGCTTTTCCTGGCGTGCCGAAACTGGTGAGAAGGTGGCTGACGCTATGAGACTGTTGCATTTTTGAGGGCGTTCAAACTTCCAGATGGAGGTTATCAGAAAGATCAGCTCTCGTGAATCTTGCAGGACATGGCTACACTTTCAGGAGTGCCAGGATGTGGCGTGGTGGACGGTAAGGTACCGCTCGGCGCGGAGCACTCCTGAGAAACTGCCTGGTCGTTTCGTTGCCTACATGAGACCTGGGCTCTTTGGAGGGCTAGCGCACAAACTCCCAGCTCTTTCTCAGTCCCATTCTAGGTAAGGTCTCTGCCACGCTTGGGAGTTGCCTTTGGAGCTGCGTACTTAGAAAAAATCAAACTCCTTTCCTCACATTTGGAAGGTTTTCGATTATGAGTTGCAGTGCAGAAGAACCAAATGTAGAAAAGACAGGCTCTGTGGATGGATTCAGCTTCCTGTACAATGTCCCAATGAATGGCTTGAGTCTTTGATGGAGAAGAGAAGCTGAAGCCTTATGAAGGGCCTGTTTATTGGCATTAATTATTTTTTATTAGTTACAGCATCCGTCGTCCGTTGGCAGTGGAAGAACCCAAAGTAAGAATATTAAATCTTCAGAAGTTTTTCAAAGCTTGCATTTTTCATAAGAAGCTTGTGAAGCTTCAAATCTAAAGCTTCCAAAGCCTTTTTTTTTTTTTTATTCTTCAGAAGTGCCACTGAAGCTCTTTTTTAAATTTTTAGTATTTTAGCTGAAACTATAAGTTTTATACATCAAAAAAAATAGTTCTTTCCCATCCGTTGGGTTGGCCCCAATTTTCAGGTCTCTAGCTGGGTCAGCTAGATCTTCTGCAAGCATCGACTGTACTCTATAGACCAGGTGTGTACCCTTTGCTACCAATTTACTGTCATTTTTCTCCTCTGATTAGGGTTTTACTCTGTGGCTGGTAGCAGGCTGAAGCACATGCCAACATGAAAGGTGTGTTTGTTTGCAACCAGCCAGTTAGGACAATACTTGACCTTCACAGTTGTTGAATAACTTCAGAGAAATACTTAACTGCTTCAGGGTTGTGGGTGGGAGTTTAACAAGTACAAAGTGAATCTGGTGTCTGTTTGGCCAGCTAGCAGCACGTTTTCCCTGTAGCCTGCAAGGTCATGTTTTAATACTCTGAATATGAATTTAAGGTTCATGCTGGTATTTTGGTGGCAATACGGATGGATGCTTGGTCGTATTTCATATTGCTTCAGGGAGTGGAGCAATTGGTACTCTCGGCCCTCTAAAATGGGTAAAAATGAAAACTGCCTTTTTTCAGGGTGGTTGCTGTTCTCATTTGTGTGAAGAAAACTGCTGGGGAGTGGGATTACTTCAGCTACAAAAAGTTGTGATGTGTTTTTTTGTTTTGTTTTTTTTTTAAATGTTTTGCTTACATTACATGAACAGGTTTACTTCATCGATAGCTCTGCCTTTAATGTGGAAGGATGGGTAGAAATTTTGGGAAGATCAGAAGGGAAAGTCTGGTGCTGACCACAATTTTTCAGCTCATATTAAAGCAAACAAGCAAACCCCTATCTTCTTGACACCGCTGGCTCTGTGGAGAGCAACACACAATAATTTCCCAGGGTTTGTTTATGTTTTTGTCTAAGGAAATCCACTATATCAAAATCACCTGTCCAGGTAGTGGCTTGTCTTAGGTTCTTTGTGTGTGTGATTTATTAATTTTGAAGTACATCGAGCAGGCATTGCCAGCTTGTGCAGAAATACAGCAGATTGTGATACAAGCAGCACAGCTAATGTATAATACTGGAATTTAGGACCATTACTAGCCCACGGTGCCTAGGAGTTTATCTGAAGCAGAGGAGCCACGTGGTGTTAACCCAGCCAGGCATGGCGGATGCGGAGAAACCCATCAGCTGAAACCTCCCGCAGAAAAAATAATTTGTCCTAACCCAGTAACCTTCACTTACTTGTCTTATTTGTCTGGTTAGCTTATCATTTGATGGAGAGTTTGTACTGCAGGAAAACCAGTTTTGTGTATTGTGCCTGTTTCTTTCTTTAATTTGTGCTAATTCCTTGCCTGCTTCTTTCTGGGTTTGAACTGGGCCTGTCCTCATCTCAGCTGTTACAAATGCCAGCCTTTCTGAATGTGAGTGGGAGTTAGGCAATCCACCATATTGCCAAGAAATCTCTGGTTTGAAAGGGTGAATTTTTTGATTGGCTTGATCGCTCAGTCTCAGAATTTATTGCTGTATTAGGCAACGCAAAGTTACATTTTGGGGTTTACTTTCAGGTTATAGTTTATGTCCGTGTACAGTGTCAAGCTAAGAGCTACGTGCTACTTGCAGTTCCCCCTTCTTCTGTAGAGCTTAAGACCTGGTGCTTAATGATCAACAGGGTATAGTGTTGATTTTACCCTTCTGAAGCATTTCTGGGTTTGGAGGGCAGATGGGTATTGGTTATGATGCAGAGCTGCATGTAGAGTTAGTTTGTGACTGATGCGTTGGCTGTTATGGCTACTGGTGTATGGAATTACTGATTCTGATTCATGCATTAAGCAAACCCTGGTATCCCAGTCCCTCTCTCAGTTTTTTTTCCCATTAACTACATCCTCCTTTCCTCCCTTCTTTACGACATTTATCTCTCTATGCACAATCTGCCAGCATGTGTGCTGGATTCCCTCACTGCAAATACTAGGACGAGTTTAAGACTTCCTAAGGTTAGTTCAGGATGAATTCAGAAGCATCTTGGATTAACTTTTCAACTACTGCAGGTGGTCTGGAGGGGAAATTCTGCAACACGAGCGGCTTGAGACTGTGCGCAAAAGCCCAAGTGCAGGCATCCCCTTGGGGCGTTCAACCCCAACCCTCTCAACGCCAACAAAAGAGCCAAGAGTAGGAATGGAGGAAGGTGACCCTTAGGAAGGGGTAGGTGGGGATGCTGGAGCGACATAGTAAGCGTGACATTTCAGTGTCAGTGATGGGGAGAAGAAGAAAATGCTGCTTAAATTGTGCTTTGAAGCTGTTTGCCCAGCGTGGTATGGAAAAGTCTTCACCTGCGTTGCGATCAATGAGTTTGTGCACGGTAGAGTCCAAACATGGTATCAGAAATGCTTAATGATTGTGTGGTGCCTTAAACTTCATGTTAGGGGTTATTTTCCCCATTACAACCTGTAATAAACATAAAATATATAAAATCTGCAGCTGATAATACAATCTATGAGTTCTCGCCCTGCATTCTGTGGGCTGATATTGAAACAAAAGGGGGTTTAAGGATACACAATGTTATATTCTGCTGTTCGGTTAGGCCTGGGCGTTTGCTGAAGGGGCCGGGTTAAATCACACCTAAATTTGCGAGTGTCAGTAAATGAAGAGTCAAGGTGAAACTTGATGTGTAGCTCACTGTTTAGTCAGTATGTTTGTTATTTTGTTAATACCTTCGGTACCCCCCCCATGTGTTTATGGGTAAAGCAATATCCTGTGGTGGTAGCTCCTAAACTTGATCTCTGTGGCCGTTTGAATCGTTTTTTTTCTGGAGTAATATAGGCTGCTTAAATAACGACGAGGGTAGCGGAGGGGTTGGAATGAGCCTTTGAAGATCTGATGGTGGTTATGCAGGGTGCTCCTCATAGTCCTTTGCTATCAAATGCTTTCACACACTGCTCTGTCTCTCCTTGAACGACTTCTGTGCATTGCATGGTAATGGAAGTCAAAAGAATTTGTTTGATGTTATTTATTCAAATCTGGAAAGGATGGTTGTGCAAAGACCAAAGAAAAATGGTTTTAGTCTGACAAATGCCAAGGGTTTTTGTTTTGTTTTTAAAGCCCAAACAAACCCTTTGGGATCCTTGGCTGGGTATATAATAGCATGAAATACACCATTTCTTTCATTCTGCTCCCTAAAAATCTAATTCTTTATGCATTTAAAGTGGGAGTTGAGGCAAAAACAGAGTTTAGCACTGTTGACCTATATTTATGAAAAGAGAAGGCTTGCTGACTGTTGCAAGAAAATATATAGTGCTGTTTGTATACTCTGCTGAAATGTATACATGTACTAAAAACACTTCTGGGATTCTTCATCTTCTTACTGAATGTTTAAGCCCTTTCCAGCCAGATTCAATCCGTTTGTGCTGTTCATAGCATGTATATTCAGACTTCCCATTAATAGCCATGAAACATCAGTGAAGAGGGGCAGCAGAACAGGGAGTTTAGAAATAAGCAAGGAAGAGAGGTAGTACTGAAAACCTCCCTGATCTGAAGGTTTAAAGGTGAACTTTTTTCCCTGCTTTTTATTTATTTTTTTTTATTTCAGCCCGCTTTTTATGAAGTGCAGTTTAATGGTTATCATGCTGCTTATTGCATAACTGTGGCACAGATGTTATTTTTTGTAATGTTGCCTGACATATTTAAAAGGGAAAGGGAGGAAGGGAATTTATGCTTTTTGGAGATGACTATGTGGAGCCTATTATTCTTAAAAAAGTGTGAAGAGCTTGTTAGAGCCGAAGCTGGCACATCTCTGAAAGGCTGATCTGTGGAGTGGAGCTCTTCAGATAAACAGTGAGTGTTGTATCTTCTGGAGTTTGTTTTATGTGTCACCAGATAGCCTAAAATCAGAACTCGGTGGAGTACTTGCACGCTTAATATTTAGGCACATGCTTAAATATTTTGTGGAACCAAAACCAAATCCGAAAGTGTATTTAATAAAATAAGGCGTTGTCCAAAGTTAAGTTTCACAGGATAATCAGCGATGGTGCTTAGAGTTAAGGGACGTGAAGATGAAATACATCACTCAGCATGGGTAGTACTGAATGTTTAAGTGTTTATATTACTGCAGCTGAAAACAAAACCTTTAAAGTTGCTTTCTTGTGAAGGTTTGACTGAGGAGATACAGTTAGAAATACACTGGCTTTCAGCGGAAGGAAAAAATTACATGCAGGCCTACCGTTTCCTGGTGGAATGGGCATGAAAACATAAAGTCGTCTCCTTTTGGCATTTCTGACAACATTAGAAGTTTTAAAGTAGTAGAAATGCAAATAAGTAGAGATGAAAATGGTAAATGCTATATTTATATTTATTTATGTATAATAACAAAATGCTTGGTGTTTCACATCAGCACAGGGTGCCTTGATTCACAAAGTATTTGTTTTATAAACACTGGATAAAGATGCACGACCCACCTCTTCCTGCTGTATAGAGGAGCGAACCAGCTCACGGAGAAATTAATGACCTGCTAGAAATGCAGTCGTGAAATGAACCCAAGAATCTTGAGTTCCCAGCCTTCGTTTGTACGTGTGTGCGGGGTAATAGGGTAATTGTTTGTGATAAATTGATAAGGGGAAAGAGAAGAGGGGGGAAATGACACCTACTGTCATTGAGTGTCTTTTTGAACTCTTGGCTTAAAGATATTTCAAATGATTCATTTAGAAGAACTTGCAAAAAGAACAGGTGAACAGTTATAAAAACAAACAGAAGGAAACCTGAGGGTGTTTTTTACTTGTTTCTGCCCAGGGCAAAATATTTCAGTTTATTTTGCTTTTGTTCTCCCCTTTGCCCTTCCCCCTTGCTGGATTACCTACTACAGGAAATAATGAAATAGGCAAAATAAGTCCTAAATTATAGTTGTAGAAGCAGGAGCTGCTGTGCGAGCGTAGGATTCCGCACAGGCCCAGGTGTAAATTGTATGGCAGTCCTTGTGCCTGGCCTTTTCTTCAGCAAGAAGCAGGGGGGCTGTGACTTCGTGCCTCGGCTCCCGCAGCCGGGCTTTCGAGGCCTTTTGTCCCGACAGCCGTGTTGGCGCTGGGTGTCGACGTTACCATCCTGGATGGGAGAGAGGGCGTCTCGCCTGCCTGCCTCGCTCCATCAGGGGCAAGGCTTCCTTGGCTGGCAGGTGGACAAAGCTCCTCCAGGGGCTGGAAACTTTCTCCCTTTCCAGTGTCCAGTGACACCCATGCAAAGGTTAGTGTGTGGCGCTCTGAAAACTTCTGGCTAAAAAAGAAATGGATGGAGAATATTCGTCTAAACTAGAAGGTTCGTGCTGATGCAAGCTGTGTTTACTTTTGAAAATTCAGTTTATTAAACTCAAGGCTGCAGAACTCCAGGGATCAGTGATGCTGTCTGAACATCACCTTACATACCGCACAAGCAATTTTTCAAAATTACTTTTTTAATTAAAAGTTGTATTGGTTTAATGTGAGTTAAAGGAAAGTTCACAGGCTTAGTGTTGTCTGAAACATGCCACAGATTTGAGAAAAACCTTTTTCTGCCTTTTTAAGTTTATCCAAAATCGTGAATATGCATGCAAAGAGAGGGGAATTTCCTTCTGGGCTTTACGTCTGAGGGATTGCAGGGTAAAGGTATTTATTGATTATCAGTCGAGCTCTGCTTCCGTTACCCTCGGAAGGAGCTGCACAGAAGCTGAATCGGCATATGAACATAAGGAAAACAAGGAGGACTTGAGGTACAGCGGAGGAAAGTCAATACAGAACTTATTTAAATGTCAGCTGCCTGGAAGAGCTCTGCTCAAAAGCTGTAAGGAGAGATTAGGTCTAAGACATAATGCATGAGCGTGTAAGGATGGGAGGAAAGATTGCTGAGCAAGTCAGGTGCTGTGGGGAATGTGTGCGAAAGGAATATATTAAGGAGGAGGAAGGAAGAAGAAACTGCTGACTGAAAATTACATCTGACAATTAGCTTTGAGCAACTAATTGGAGAAGCACGTGGCTTTTGGACATGGGAAGACTGTGATTGTAGTTGGTGGGCGATCTGATCCATTTTAACAGTGTTATTCATCAGCACCGTTGACAGGGATAAGCGACGCTCATTACAAATCTGTTTACTACATCTATATATCGTATTTATTTTTTGAATGTAGGTGCAGAGTGTCACTGTAAGCATAGGACTTCTGGAATTTGAATCACATTGGCTAAATAAAGTCAATAGGCCAGAGTTTTAATTATGTTGCATTTGTCGACGTAGGTGGATTTACATTTGGGGAGAGCTTGAGCCAAAAAAAATCACTGTTTTGTAGATGAATAGCCTTATTGTGAATTTCACGGCCATTTTTATTTTGGAAAGTTAGCCACTAATTATGTGTTGTAATAAGAAGTAGTTGTATTACAGTTGTGCCTGAAATAAAATTAGGTTGAGTACTCTCGTACAAGAAACATTATTAGAGTCAGCCTCCAAAATTTAAACCCAAACCAAGTTACATGTAGGCTTTGTTGGTGGGGTAAGGAAAACACTGAAAAAGTTTCAGTTGGGGTGAAGTCTTTGGTGGAAGGCCTGTACCCCTCTGGTCCATTTGGTCCGTAGCTGAGGAGCGCTCCTGGTTCAGGCGGTGATGCTGAGCTCCAGCGTAGCAGTACGTTTGAGCGATGCTTTCTGCTATCGCTGAGGGGTTAGGAGCCTGTCTCATGATGGCCAACGATGACCTCATCTGAGTTTTTCAGTCCCCCTTGGCCATAAAACAGCAGCGTGGTACACTAGGTCGTGAAGTCCTCAGCGTTTAGGCAAGACTGGGGCGAGAAAGATGGGGTGCACCCCACTGCGCTGTAGCCCACTGCAACGTGGACAAGTTTTTCTTTTTTTCGTCAGCCTGTTGCCTAATTTTGAGTGGAGTTCAATGTCTTTATCTTCAGGGAAGCGAGTGCCTTGTGCATGTGATAGCTAAAAGACCTAACAAGTCTTCAAGATCAAGACTGTAGCTGGCAGCATTGCTTCCTTGGCGCAGAGAAACTTCCTAGTCTTAATCCACTCTGTTGAAAAAAACGTGTCTTGGAACAAAGTGCTTGCTCTGGACGGTAGGACCATGAACATCGGAACAAAGGACAGCTACAAAACAAACGCTGGTTTGGATGTGAGGGGTGTCTCTTTGCCTTTGCCATCTAGCATAAACATGTAGCAACATGTATGCTAGTATTTGTATTCTTATCGGTCATATGTTATGGTGGTGGTGTGCCACACTGACTGCAAACGCATGTTTATTAAAGACATCACAACCGTTGCACGTGCTCCTCTCCTGCAGAGAGGATGAGAGAACAAACAACGTATGACGAGCATTATTTGCATTGTTTAATGCTCTTCTGAGCAGAACAACTCATTTACACTAGAAGATACTTTATTGTCTAGAAGGGAAGATGACCAAGCAGGCTCAGCTGGGCAGGCAAGTACTTAACAAGTAGATGGGATCTGAACCTATGCTCTGAAGCAGTGGGCTTAAGTTACTGCCTCCCTCTCTGGCATTAGCTTTTATTTTCCACAACGCGTTATGACAGTAGAGCAGGTGACAGGGGAAGTAGGTTTACGTTTAAAATGCACAGGAGGTATCATTTAGTGGTCTGAGCACATGAGCCAACAAACTGAGTTCTAGCCCTAGCACCAATGTTGACTTCTCTCTTGGCCATACGATAGTGCCATCATTTTTCTGTCCTGCTCACCCCACTTGTTTAATGGGATTATTAATAAGGATGTGTTTGCTTCCCAGGAGTGTTGTGAAAATTAGTTAAGGTTTGAAAAGTGTGTTGAAGAAGTCTCTCAGCGCTGATCATTATTACAACTACTGCTTTAAAACCACTCTTCTATTTCTTCTAGCAAAAATATTTTGTCTTCTGCTGGAGTTTACTCCTTGCATGTTTTTGTGTTGCTTGTGTGCGGTATCCCTAGGCTCTTTCAGTATACGTACCTTTTTGTAAAACATTATATTTTATCCTGTATTTGAGATTCAGATTTTCAGTATGTATGTTATTGCACAAAATGTGAATAGGAGACAAAAAGCCTTATGCTGATGAAACTTCATGGTTGCTGCTTTCCCTGCTGAGCAATGTCTGTGGGTCATGTATGCATTGACACATATTTGCAATGATACTCCATCACATCTATTTAAAGAAGGTGCTTCGACCGGGAGGGATCCTTACAGCTCTTAGAATGTTAGCTGCGTCTTTAGAGAAAGCTGAGAAGCAGACAGGCTAACAGGAGTATCGGGGGATGGACCTGGAGATGTGAGATGAGATCTTGAGAGAGAAATACTGCCCTTATCTCCAGTACTGAGACAAGGTGGTGACCGCAGGCGTGTTCTTTAAGGACGAATAGCTCCAGTGCAACTGCAGTCAAAACCTTTTGGACCAGCCAACTGTTAGACTCTCTCGAGTGAAACAGACCTCGCATGTTTCACATTGCATACTCTTTTTAAGTGCTGAAAAAATAAGGCAACCTTTCAAAGCTTGGCCTGTAAAACTTTCTTCCCTTTTATATAATATAAAGGAGCTATCATGCTTAATGAAAAGGTTCATGATATTCTTTTGAAGATTTCTATTCCAGTAAAAGGTGGAGAGATCTTTCTGCGGATTACTGTTGGCCAGGACTGATTTCTTGTCAGAAAATGACCTCTTTTAGCAGTTTCTTCAAAAAGCATCTGGGGAGCCAGTTGAACCTAAACCAGGAGGGGGTAGGGTTAAGAAGAACACTTTCTGTAGCATTTAAACTAGACATTTCTTGGAGGGGATCCTTCCAAGTGTTGATCTAGGTTGACTGTAGGTGGTATTGAAATCCTTGGATGTGACTGGAAGTTGGATTGAAGATGAAGGGAGAGAACAAGGAGATAAATATTGGGAGGAGTGAAGAATTTACTCTTGCAGGGCAAGAAAACACCGTACCTTCTCCCTTACAGCACTCACCTAAAATGCCTGTGTTACTTTCCCCTCGTGGACTTCTTCCGTTCTCCTTTACTTGTCTTCCTCTTCAGTATCGAAAGCTGCATCCCCTGAAGGTGGTTATCTTCCTTCTGGTATCTGAGTTCACACAGAGAATGAGGTGAAACAAGGCAAACTTGGTTCTAATAGCTGTCTTCTAATTCTGCTGCATAATGGAGATGAGCAGTACTTACATAACAATATCCTGGGATGGTAATAGATTTAATAACCCAGAAAGGTGGGAAGAGGTTCAGAATTACCTGTAAAATGGCATCTAACTAATGAAGTTTACGGGAAGCTCGTCTCTTTGAAGAAGAGTCTGATGGTAGGTGCAAGACTTCTGCATATGCTCAGAAGAGAAAACAAAATGAAGCTGCCTGTCCTAGTCGGCATAAATCTCCCATTAAAAATAAGTTCTGAGGTGCTGTTGGATTATGCCAGTTTTACATGGGCTTCTAGTTAAACTCTTGTAAAAAAAAAGTAAACAACACAGACTTCTTTAGATTTATATTTTTTTTTCCAAGTGTAGATATGTACCAGTCTTGGGGATTATAACTCTGTATGTGCCCAATGAAAACAATCAGTTCATTAATGCTGTTTTGTTAGACCTTGCCCCCCTCTTGCCATGGTGATAAGGGACCTTAATTAGATCCCAGAACAAATGCTAGAGAGCTTGACAAAAAGGAGAAACATGGGGAGGGGGTGGAGAAATACTGAGATGTTGTTAGCAGATATATGCAGAGAGCTGTATCCTGCGGAGGAGAGACTGTGTTTTATTGAAAACATTGGTTTTCTTTCCCAAGAATAGAGCATGTGCTGGTAGGCTGTAAGCATCTGCGGACAGTATGTAGAATTGGTATTGGCAGCTTTATGTATGTCAGATCATGCTCCTAGGTGTGGGCACCTGTCCATCTGTCGAGGAGACCGAACGAGGAAAGCACTGCCGACGGAGTGGTAATCACGAATTAAAAATGTATTCTTAAATCTATTCTGGATGCTGGTGATGTTCCCTGATGGGAAGTGGCCAAATCATTGGGTTGATTCATATGTTCATATGATAAGAAAAAAATGTCTGTGTGGGGAGGGGTGGAAAGGGAGGAGAAGGATAAGAATTCAGAGGATTTTCATGAATACCGTCGGCAGAGAGCGCATAAATGAAAGGAGGGGAATTATGATGCTAAACAATGAAAAGGAAGGTTGGCAAATAATGTTAGCTTAAAAAAGGGAGAGAGAGTTTTCTGTAAGGAGCAAATCTCCATGTGAATTCAAAAAAGCAAGCATGCAGAACGCAGGCATTAAAAACTATGTTGCATTTTTAGTAAGAAATGTTAGGTTCTTCTGTTTGTTTTCTGATTATTGGGTGCTCAGGTTACACCTTCAAAACTTCCTGCGCCGTCGTTCGAGGTAGAATATTAACTTCAGGTTAGAATCTCAGCTTTTTATTAACTGCATTTCCAGTTTGAAATTGGAGGACTATGGCTATCAGCTCTCATACCTTTGTCTCTGGTCTTAAATCTGCGTGCTGCCTGTATAGTTGTACTTCATAATTATTCCTCACTTAAATTACCTTTCAGTAAACTAGAATAAGATTATCCCCTCGAGTCTCTCATAGGAAGTGTGTTTTCCAGGTCATAAGACAGTTGTTCTCTCAGCAACTAATTTATTAAATTTACTTTTTAATTTATTTTTTATTTTCATGTCAGATTTTCTGTATCGCAACATACATATCTCGGTGCACAGGTGAAGATGTTTCAAGTGACATTTATTGCATTACAAGATGACACATAAAAGACAACCCTGTTGTCAAGGACTATTGGGCAGTTTAAAGTCTGGAATTGGATATCTGTCTAGCCAAAGATTTTAGAAACTTTTAAGTAAGAACAAGGTGTAATACCTGTTTTTTTAAAAATACGCCTCTGGAAAGCATGCATCAAAACTGCCAACATGCTAGTAAATATATCAAAAAGCAAATCCAGATGCTTGTGAACCTCTGCATATCATTTAAACGCATGATAGTAGGTACTAAAGTAATAGTGTGAGAGGCAACTGTAATCTGTGAGTGAATACAAAAATGCCCATCAGCCTTGATTATGTCAGAGTAGCCTTCGTGTAATCTGTAGGTGCGCTGAACTGAATGCATTTTGCTGAAGCAACAGGAGCAAGACTTCGTCTTATTCATGGTCCAAAGAAAACATTCAACTGGCTTCGGTAATGCTGTTTAACAGGCGGTCTTGAATTTACACTCATTAGGGGAAAAAAAAGAATATTGTCTATACTGGTAAATATTTTTTTGTCTAAATTTTTATTTGCTGAGCCCAGGATAAGTTGTGTGGAACAAAAATATTTCGGTTTTGGTAGGTCGTGCAGATTCCTTCCGAGTTGGTTGGGTTTGGTTACAGGGCTTTGGTTGTGAAGAATAAAAAAGCTCAAGGTAGCACGGTGTTTGTATGCCCTGCTAGGGCTGGGTGTAACAGCGATGCAATAGGTTCATTTTAACAAAGGTAACTTTGTTTTTCCTGAAATGTGTGCAGGAAAGAGAATGTCTCTGAAGTTTGCTAGGTGCATGATTTCATATGATTCCTTAATCTTTCACTATTTCTATGTGTTTCCAATACTCCTGTTCAGGATTTTCATTCAAGGTTAACAAAATCTCCTGTACAGTTCTTGCTGTTATTTCAAAACCGTGGATTTAATTATTTTTTAATTTACCTAGAGAACATGGTGGCCTTAGATATCCAGGACTATCCAATATTAGTTTCTGTTTTGCAAGAACAGAAAACAGGCTTCTTATTGGAATTGAATGGAAACTGAGGTGGTTTAGTTTAACTTTTCCAATTTTCCTTCGCAGGCTGAGAGTAACTGGTATGAGCTTAAACAAGTCATAATTAAGACAATAGTAGGGTTATAGAGACAATTTCATGGACACTCAATGGAAAGGGATTTCAGATAAATACATATAAGCTGACTGTAGTTTAAGTAACATTAATAAAATAAGAAATAAAGGTAAATGAGGGGGAGGAGACTTGAATTTTCAAGTGGATGAGTTGAAGGAGTGAGGATGGGTCAGCAGCGGTACCACTGCCTGCCACTTGATGGGAGTTCAGTATAAATTGGTGACTGGGTTTCCCTGCTCCGTAAACCTGTGGTCCACAAAACTATTGTCAGATCAACATTACTGCAGAAGAGAAACCCGTAAACTCATGCTTTTATGGATTATAGCATTGTTAGTAGTAAACAATACCGTTAAAACCAGCACCTTTCAGACAGATGTTTCAGGAACAGTGAGTATGAGTGTCTGCCGATCTTCAGGAGTCTGGTTCCTACAGAATTTAATGGAAGGACTCAGCGGGTCTGGAGCTGTTGTAGAAGTAACTGCTGGTGAAGTATGAGCATGATGAAACTGGAACAGCACGTTTGGAAGTGGTCTTTATTGTTTTTAAAGCTGCGTGGATTGCTTTGTAGTACGTGGTTCTGGGGGAAAAAAGGCAGGCAGAGGGCAAGCCAATTACATCATTTAATATTAAGTTGAACTCACTTATGCTCTGTAATTTGAAAGGAATAAAATGAATGTTTCCATCTTCATTGTTAGTCCATTGTAAATTAGTAACGTTGGTGCTTTATAATGTAATATTTTTATTTTTCTTTCAATTTCAAACCTGTTTTATAAATACAAAGCAAAGGTACAGTGTCAAAAGAAATGCAGAAATCCAGGATGAGTGCACCTTGGAAATACGCATTATTCGTGTGATTTGTGTACGGTGTTCACTTACAGGAATGACTTTAACAATTGGCAGGGAAGGCTTCACTGCACACTAAAACCTTTCTTTGAAAAGGTCTATTCTATCATGACTTTTGTTATTTCACAAAATCCATAGTTCAAGTCCGCTGAAATCATCCAGCCTCCTTAGTCGGGCAGTCGGTGGCAGGACACCCCGTGGGCAGGCTTGCCGCACGCGCTGGTGACTGAACGCGTGGGAAGAGGTCAGCAATTCACTGGTCGGCTTTGGTTGATGTTGCTTTTGGACTGCTGGCAGGCTCCCGTCAGAGCAGGAAATGCACATGCAAGGTATTAAATAGTGTAATTAGGTGATCTAGAGGGTTTAGTCCTAAGTTGTGATTTATTTTTATTTTTTTTTAAGCTGTCGTTCCTAGTGGTTGTACGTGTTTCTTATCTACGAAGTTTTATGTTTGGCTTTTACTAAGTCAAAATGTTGTGGGAGAGTTTTTTAAAATTACTATTTAAAGCTCAGATTTTGAGTTAAAACTCAAACCTTTGCTAATTCCCACAAGTGGATGTTTTGGCCATGTGCAGACAGAGAACAAACTGGAAGTGCCAAAAGGCAAAGTGCTCTCTCTTCCCCATGGCAGCAGCTTTGCAGAAAAGGACAGCAGCAGCACATGGAAGGTGTAATGGCGTACTGAAGATGCCTTTGACTGAAGGAGTTAAGCTGATGAAACCTCTCTCTAATCCTTACCCTGGCTTCCACCTACCTCAATTAATAATTACAGAGATGAGCTCCTACTGGTGAGTTTTCTGAAACTGTGTGTGTAAACAGTATATATTCTGAAAACTATAAAGACCTCATTTGTAGGTCTGGCTGCAAAGCTGGGAGAGCCCTGCTTGAGCCAGTTCCCTTCTGCAGTCCCCTCTTATCTCCAGCAGTGCTCCAAGAGGTGGGAGTCTCTGGGTCTCTTGCCAGGAGCTCTTGGGTCTCTTCTGCGTAAAAATACCAGGTTTGCAGGATGACAATATGAGATATTAAGGAGACATGGTGATTATTTTTCTAGCTCAAAGCAGATGTCAGTTACCTTTTCTGTAGTTGGCTTTGTATACAAGTTTCATGGTAGGTAAGTGTTCTGATGAAGGGTGGCTCCTCCTCCACTCCCTTCTGGTTGCAGTGAATAGTGCAGTTTAGTTACAGGGGTACACTGTGATCTATCGCACAAGAGTAGGCTGTATTTGTATAACTGCTGTCCAACTGGTGCAACCACCTCTGTGCTGAGCGGTAGGTAGGGTGACGCAACTGCAAAAGCAGTGTGGTAATGGTGTAGCTGCACCAGTAGAGACGCGTACGGAAAAAGTCCTTGGTGGCCTGGCATCTGCTTTTACAGTTTCTCCTGAGCTGATTATTGAAGCCTTACATTAAAAAAGGAAACCCTAATTAAGGATTAAGTGGGTTGAACGGTGTATTTGCAGCGAGTCTATTCAAGGTCTTGTATTCGACAACTCAGGTGCATTCTCGAGAGAGAGTCTCAAAACGTATCTGAAGTATGTCCAGGAACATGACTGTAAGAGAAGGAATCAAGGGCATATGGAAATGATACACAGCTCATTTAATACCGGATCAGCAATTCTAATCAAGAGTTAGAAGTCGCTTGCCAGATGTATGCATTTGACCCAGGCGGTCGGGGTTTGGGAGCACGTGCTGGGTTTCTCGGTGAGAGTGCAGCCCTCGGACTCGAAGGCCTGCCGTGAGGTTGCAGCTAGTGTTTGTGTCGGGGCGGGAGAATGACCGCTTATCTTCTGCAGCTCTACTGCTATTCCTTTCTTCTTTCCATCCCTCCTGGGCAAAAAGGTAGTCCAGCAAAAAAATTTTGGATGATACGCTGTGCCTGAAGGGAGAGCTGGAGGTGCAGGGGACATCACGCCGCCATCTCCAGGAAATACAGCTCTAGTCTGGGGTGCTCTTTGGCAGTGATGTCTCTTGAGTATCACGGTATAGGTTTAGGCATCTGGCAAGTGAAGTGTTGCACAGGCAGCAGTGCTACTTTTAAGGAGAAGCGAAGCTAGTGGCTGTGATTATCAAAGGCTCATTGCACAGCTTGGTAAACACAGGTCCAGCTCAAACATTTGTCCCATTACCGGAAGAGCGTGGGTATCTGTTCGGGCTTGGATGGTCACGCTGGCCTGTAATGGTCCTGGCAGGGAAGCTTGGGCACTGCCTGTCTGTTTGATTTGTCTCCCTGGCTTCCCCTGCCTTGTATCCTTTGCGTTTCTGGCACGGAGGCTGTGTCTGAAACTGCAGATGGTAATAGGGAGCAGGGATGCATGAGCTGGCGAGGTGCTGGAAGTGACCACGCGCTGGCAGCCACTGGGGCTGAGGAGCAGAGCGAAGTTGTTCACACAGAGCTCTTGCAGGACTGTTTTACTGCATGCAGTACCCTTTTACAGAATACAGTAGCCTGTCATGTTGGCGTACCATAAAATTGATTATGGTCTGGCTCTTGAGTTATACAACTACCCGGAGTTTGTAGTTGGTTTAAGCAAATAACGCAATCAAACCAGTAAGTACACACAAATATTCAAGAAATTAAATTAGCAAGCTAAAAGTGGAAGGGGGGAGGAGGGAGTAAAAAGACAAGGCTTTGTAAAAAGCTTGATTGTAAGCAATTTATAAGCAGACGTTTGGAGCATAAGTTTTTCTTTGTGTTCTCTGGAAAGTTTCTAGTTTACTCTTACTTCTCAGTTAATGACAAAATAACAATACAACTTCCAAGTCTGTTATGAACAAACTCCCGTGCGCTTTGCTTCACAGAAATTTTTTGCAATATGTAGAAATTTAACACAGAAACATCAGATGTCTCTGTAATTGTGTACAAGTGCTAAATGCTCTTGGTATCCGTCAATTTTAGCCAGTTTCTCTGCAAAAGCAATGGCTGTGGCCCTGTTACATGCTAGTGATGTTCTTTAACAAATCTTTTAATCCTTTTTTCACAGAAGATATAACTGAGAGAAGGAAGTTAATGGCCCAGTTGCGTAAAGGTGCTGTAGGCACTCAGCTCCCAAGGATGTCAGTGAGGGTGACGAGAATCAGGCTGCAGAGGTTAGTTAATCTGGCAAAAAAAGCTCGTGTGCTCATATCGAATCACGCAATTCAACCAGGTTCCCTCTACAGCTGCTTGGAGATTAACCTGTTCCTTGGAATAGGACCTGGTGGATGTTCATCCACGAATTGGTGTTGAAGTGATTTTGTTTATTATACTTTCCCATGATCTGGGAAAACCTGAAGCAGTGGTGGCTACGAGCCACTGCAATGACGAGAATCAGGCTGCAGAGGTTAGTTAATCTGGCAAAAAAAGCTCGTGTGCTCATATCGAATCACGCAATTCAACCAGGTTCCCTCTACAGCTGCTTGGAGATTAACCTGTTCCTTGGAATAGGACCTGGTGGATGTTCATCCACGAATTGGTGTTGAAGTGATTTTGTTTATTATACTTTCCCATGATCTGGGAAAACCTGAAGCAGTGGTGGCTACGACAGCCACTGCAAACTGGTTTGTCCGGTCCATTTAAAATTGCATGTACACTTGCAACTTCCTTAAAATTTTCTGCAGTTCCATGCCAACTTCTGAGCTCCACGGATCAGTGCAACTAATGTTCACCGGGGGCTCCTGGCAGCATTGTAACTCTCCCATCTGCAACTGCGCTCTATGTGAGTAGGTGACATGGCCAACCTGCTGTGCACCAGCGTGTCCATGGAAAGCACCAAGGAAACGGGGTGCTTGCACCCAGGATTGCAGGAGTGTCTCAGAGTAAATGAGGTGGTCATTAATCAAGGCTGGGGTTTCCTCTGCTTGCTGAAAGCTAATTAGGACTTGCCAAAAGTAGACATTTCAAATGGCCTAGTTAAACTGTTAGCCTGTAACTAAGGCCTAAAGTTTTGATTATTCTTGTCAAAGTGGGAAAAGACGTTTCTGGTACGTAGTGGTCAGTGCCACTGGTGGTGGACTTTTTGGGAGATGCGTAGTTATGTTGCAGCTTGCCCCATGAGCTAGTGGAATGAAAAAGAATGAGAATCCCACTTTTGCCGGCTTGGATGCAACAGAGATGGACCTTATCCCCAAATTCACTGGCTAAATTTGACTCAAGCCTTTCCCTTCTTCCTAAACTCCCCATTATGGTTTTAAATACATTTATTTGGTATTCTTGATGTCTGTCCTGAAGCTGCATAGCATTTCTGTAAAATATAAAATACCTTGTGACACTTGCCATTTCTTTCTACGTGTACGACCTCTGGAATAACTCCAAAGCTCTGGAAAAGAATGAGATTTTCAGTAATGGCTACAGGCATTAAGGGCACAAATACCACTGAGTATCAGTAGGATTTATGCTTGTAAGTTGCTGTAAGTGCTTTTGAAAGTCACATCCAAAATGTATCATTAAGAACAAGATATGTTGCTAATGTTTTTTAAAGCAGATGTGTAGTATAAATGAACAATAAAATGTAAGGTGCTTTATAATGTTATTCTTGTGGAAGAATTGTTAAATACATAATTATTACAAACAGCTGAATTTTGGAGAGCTTTCTTGTCAGGATTGCTGTTTGGTATGTTGATATTCATCCAGCTCTAGAGAGAAACCAAGGGACTGAGATTTCAGGGCAGAACTCCTTTACTCCATTGTTAATCAAGAAGAAATTTCTATATATTCCTACTGAGACAAGAAAATATCCCCAGTTTCCAAGAAATGTTCTAGTACACTGATTGTTAAATGTAAATGAGACCCTGTCATTAAAATCCATAGATTCACAGTGCTAAATGACAAACTGCATTTACCACATCGCTTAATACACCATTCTCTTATTTTAATATCTTGAAGGTTTGTTACTGCTCAGCGGTGTCTGTGAAGTTTTCTGGTGGTTTCGGCTAGTGGCTTTCTTGTGTCTCCAGTGGAAGTTCGTTTTCCACTGACCCCTGAATCTCCTGAAGTCAGGAGACAGGCTGTTACTCTATGAACAGATGCCTTTTGCTTTTCTTTTCACAGTACCCAAACTATCCTTTTTTTGGATGTGCCACGTGTTCTGAAAATGCACCGTTTTGCCCTCCTTCTGTATTGGTGCCCGATTGCGATTCAGCATAGTATACCTATTAATTAGATTTTAATTTCTGAATTCTTTTTCGGAAGAGGTGGTTATTCCTTTGGGAATCGTCTCCGGTGTTTTGCCTGTGCCCGAGCTGCTAGCCCATCGAATCACTGCGTATTTATGGGGCTGGGCACTCCTATTAGCAATTGTTACATATTTAAACATACTTCACATAAGTAATTATGTTTTATGGTCTGTAGCTAAATTGACTAATTCTGCTTCCTCGAAGCTCCAGAAAAATATACGTATTTAGAACTTGGCTAAAACTTCCCTTTAGCTACTCAATGATGTTTCCCTAAGGTCAGACTGTTCTAAGTGGGGAAATAAAGGTGTTTCAACATAAGAAAATTTTGAACCAAGTTTTCCTGTCTGTCTCTCTCCTCCTTTTTTTGAGCCTGTCTTTGGTGGCAGCCGTAACCCTGTTCCAGCCGAGGGGGCTTGTTTTGCGTGGACACGCTGGTTGGGCTCCTTCGCATCCTCGAATGCAAAAGACCTGTCATAAATAAACTGCTCAGGTCTCTGCTTTTTTTAAAAATCATCACACAGAGCAAAAGAGTGGGCCGGCTGGTTGCAGCATCACTGCAGAGAGGAAATACGGACCAACTCTGGGCTCGGTCCCTGTGCTGGAATGGGTGAATCAAAATGAAGTGGCTGGATTTACAAAGGACTTCATTTATAGTTGCTGGGTTTTATTTGTAGTAGAGCCGATTACAAGCAGGCAATTGTCAAGAATAAGGAAACGCTGGGAAGAAATTTTTCCTTGTGTTGAGCTTTGTGTGGTGGTGTTGTGTTTTGCAAGTTCTGTGTCCCCTCTGAAACATTCATCATTGATCGCTGCAGGGCGGGGAAGGCAAAAAGCCCTTGCCTGGCTTATCCAGCGCGGTTCGGTGGGGCAGCTGAACTGGCTATGGTCTGGCATTTCTGCCTGGTGTGTGTAACTGTAATTCCATTTCTGAGCCCCAGCATCCCGCCTGACAGCTCGCGCGTCCTCCTGCCATCGTGCTAATTGCTTGATGTTCCCTGGGTTTTAGTGCATGGTATTCACGTGCAGAGATCTCCCTTTTCACAGGTGGGTTTAACACATATGCCAGGTTGGAGGGGGAATTTTTTATTTATTTGTTTTTGCTAGCCTAAGTTAGGTTTAAAATGTGAAGCCATTAAACGATAAAAGCAGCACACATGCCTGTAGAGGTCAATTTAACTGGTACAGCAGCACAAAAATACACAAAGGACCTATGTAACAAAACGTAATCGGCTTTAGCTTGAGGGTTACCAGAACCCACATCTTTCAGATTGCTGCTATCAGTTACATTTCTACAGTTCAGCACTATTTATTTATTGCAGTTGAAGCACAGTATTTGTACCTATTAGCCTTTGAGTTTCTTTTTTAGCTCCCTCCCTATAAAGCAAGATGCAGCATTATTATTTAACTGTTTTCAGGGCTAAACATTGTGAATGTTATTCATGTCTGTGTTTATTAATAAAGAAGGAAGAGGGAGAAGGTTTAGCTTGTCTGGTTTGCTTGACTCGTATCAAGGATAACTTTGTAAGAGAGAGAGCTTTCAATAAGTATTTGAAATTGCATAATGAAAAGGTTCTGGAAATAATTATAAAAATCAGATTGAAATCACTTTGAGAATTGTTGAGGGTTTTATTTTTTTACATTTAAATTGGCAATGAAGTGTAATGAAGACAGTCAGAAATAACCCCTGACGCCCACGCAGGGTATATATAGAGATTGTATTTACTCTGCTGTGCAAGCATCTACTGCAAGATGGCACATTAAAATGTGAACAAAACAGCACATCCACGCTCCTGGATGCCGCAGTGCTGTTACAATCTGATAAACAGCTCGAGTGTGGAGTGCATGCTGTGTGCATGTATTATCTCCCTGTTACGTTCTGCGTTCTGGCATTTAGCGTCCACTATCTTTGTCTCCATGAAATGCTGCAGCCACTCAGGACTGCGGTTCGGCGTGGGGGGGATATTCTCGGGCTGCCCTCCTTCCTCTCCGAGGGCAATTTTCCAAACATGAGCCAAAACCAGCTGGTTTGCTCGGGAACGCTCTAACTTCCAAACTTTCCATGTTTTGCACTTCATCTTGCCGTGTGTGTGAGCACACACGAGTAGTTCGTAAGTAATGGTTCAAAGGAACCCTTTTGTCACGTTGATTTGCAGCTGGGGATGATGATGTTCAGGCTGCGATGGGTATCTGGCAGAGCATGGTATCTAAAATTAACGTAGCTCTTGTAGGGCATTGGTTCACTCTTCAGCAGCAACATTCCAGTGGCACATTTTATTTTCTTTTAGGTTTAAGCTTTTTCTTTCCCACTATAAAATTGTTTCCAGTCCTTTGTAGATATTTGTATGACCTTCAACGTGTAATCTCTTAATTCATTTCGTACTGAATATGCAGCATATTGAGACATTAGCTTTAGAGACTCATCTCAGAGGATATGTTAACTCTAAAAATCAAATGCATCAAATTTGGGAAGAAAAGCCCAATTGTAAGTAAGCAACCTTTTCCAACCCCCCTCCAGCTCTTTCACCTAAAAAAATGTCATATTGCCTATATTTGTATGTGATAATTTAGCATGAAAAGCACTTTGAGCACCCTGGAATGAACGTTTTGACATTCAAGTGGATGTTTGCTTTCACATTTTCCATATTTCTGCATACGAGAAATGCATTACAGAATTTTTGTATCTGAAGTTATAAAAAAATGTTTTAAATGCTGGTAATTAATTCTCAGCTAATGATTTCAGCATGGGTTACTCTGGCTGAGAAGTACAGGTAGAGGTTGAATTTGGAGCCGGAGTTTATTATGTTCCTGTCCTCCTTCCCTGTCCCCCTCGCCATTACTTTCTGAATGTTGGGGGAGAACTGGTAGAAGGATTTGGGGTTTGTTTTGGTTTGGGTTTGGGTGCTATGGGGGGGTCGGTTTTTGGGTATTTTGGGTGGGGGTTTTTTTGGCAATGAAAGAATCAGCTTTCTGATCAGCAAAAATGCACCATTTATCTACTGTGCATGTGGCTTTTAGGATGCAATCTCGCTGTAATTAAAAGGAGCGTTCCTTAAAAATGTAGGTATGGTAAAGAGGAAGAAAAAAATTTGTGGCTAGTTGTTGGCAGCAGCTACTGTTTGCAAAGGGATGTCATCACCTTCAAAATTTGTTGTTTGTAAGAATGCTTTTTTACCTCCCAGTGTTGCGAGTAGCATTTAAAATAAGCAATACTGAGAAAAGATCATCATAGTTCTTGTATTTTTCCAGGCTATTTTTGTGAAGATATCGGTACATTCAAAGAGTTTTTCCTATTTTGTATAGATTTTTCACATAGCTGCAGTAGAGAACAAAGGTTTCATATTGGAAAAAAGTATTATTTGTAAATTCTTAGGGGGAAACTGGGACAGACAAGGTATGTAAACTAACTTCTAAGTCCTGTAAATTGTAATAGATTAAAAAAGGTGATTGGCCTTTTATTTTATAATCTTGTCCAGATACTGTCATGCAATATAAACAATAAAATTAAATTATTATATTCTTTATGTGTTTTTCATCTATAATGAATTCTTGATGTGGAAACTCTTGAAGAGATAACTTTGCAGTAGCTTAGATGTACGCTGCGATGCCGTGATTTACTAATTCTAGTTTGTGCATTTGTTCTCTTTCTTTGCTCCAGGATATTTTCGTCTGCATTTATTAATGCAATAGTGAAATTAGCGCAATAGTGAGTTTTCCCTTGCAAAAAAAATACGGTGGACAAGAAGTAGTGTTAAGCCTACCGTGTACCTAGAAACTTACTTTGTAAATGTAAAATAAGTAACTTAATGTGCCAGTTACGTTCCACAGAGTGGTGCAGGGACTCTGTCCCGTCTCCGTGCTGTAGCAACGCCTGGGTAGAGCACGTGCTCACCAGGGTTAGCTAATTAAGGAAATCCAAGGGGTGGCCAGGCATTGTATCTGTAGCAAGTGGAGGTTTGCAACAATAGAGGTTTCTAGATTTACCTTGACTTACGAATGTGATATAAATGCATCTGCCTTGCCTTTGTTGGCATCTAATCTGGAGCTGGTTACAACATACTAGGTACCACTTTGGGAGGCGGGAACAAACCAGAACAAAACATCTCCAGTGGTATCTTTAGGTCCAGTCTTGCATCCTCTGAGAGCGCTGCAATCTTTCACGTGGACTGAAGTGTTGTGACCGCCCGTTTCCAGTTGTTCCTCAAAGTTTTTGCGGCTCTATTGCCCTGCCCCACCGTGAGATGGAGAAACCGAGACCAGGGGAGTTGAGACCGAGGAGGATGCAGCTCTGGCAGCGGGGTGCTGGGGTGGGCGGCAGAGCCTGGGGAAGAACCCTTGGTCCACTGAGCCGTCCCAGCTCTCCTCCCCGCCTTCGCTCCTGATGGGGCTCGGGTAAAGCTGGGGCAGGTACCCTGAGGCTGCTGCGATGGGGTGAGGTTTGCTGGATTTACACCAGTTTTGTGCATTGGACTCCACCGCTTTAGAGAAGGCGGGGAAATTCGGCAGCCAAGGTGGATTTCCATCCCCGGCTCCCCTCTGTGTTGTTGCAAGCGTTTGCAGAACATATGGTATGTAAGAATCACCCGTTTCTCCGTGAGATCCCAGCAAATTCTCAGCATATCAGGGTGAGATACTTTTAGAGTGTCTCTTAACTCTTTAATCGCTGAATTTCCATCCCGGAGCATTGCATGAAAACATATGGTTCATCCCCCACCCGGTGTTGTGGTTGGTTTTTTATGGTGCAGGGTTTTTTTCTGGTGTGTGTGTGTGTTTGGGGTTTTTTGTTTGGATTTTTTGTTGTGGGTTTGTTTTTTTTCCCAGAGCAAGACAGAGGGAAAATACTTGATGCCACCTCTAATTATTAGTCATGTGGCCTTTTGGGAATGACATCTTTGCTAAGCTTTTGCCTGCATTTTGTATGACGAGCCTCTCAAATGATGAATTAAGTGCAGGCCAGACTCTGACCTTTCTGCATGCATTGGAGGATTTTTTTACCCCATCACTAGAGCTACCTGTCTGATTTTGAGCAGTATTTTACTCGCTCACCTCTACCTTCCCTGTACCTCTCAAAGCAAAGTTTCATTTCTGTTTTTTAATTCTTGGAGATACTGTACTGAGCATAAATATATTGCATGTCTTCCTTACCACTGGACTGCTATACTTTATGAATAAAGACAGAAAAATACTTGCTACAGTTGCTTGTTACCCAGAACTCAAATTGTAATGACTAATGTAAATACAGATCTTATCAAGTTTAAATCTGTTAAAAAAAAAAAAATCACCAAGACAGTGTTGATTACATGAAAATGGTGAAATTAAAGCCTGTTCTTAAGAGCACAGAAGGGCATATAATCTGCACGATAAACAGGTTTTTTGAAATGTTCCTGTGCCTTGAAAATAGTCAATAGACATGTTTATGAACACTTGGGGTTTTTTTTGTTTGAAGTCACTTCACTTCACTTCTCTTAAAGTGTCTCCCACCCTACAAATACATATGGGATAAGTGATCAACAACCGCAAGGCGTAATCTCTTTTTTTTTTACATAATAATACACAGGTTTTAATGCTTAACACTTTTGTTTGTTTTGGAAAGTAGCGTAAAGTAGATCCAGGGCTTTGGTTTTTCGATGCCGTGTTTCAGGTTAGAACAGACCTCCAAAACAAGGATAAGCAAGTTTGTATTTCCATATGATTACAGCAATGAGTGTCGTTGAGTATCTTGTTGATGGTACGTCCATCACAGCAATGAAATGCTATGGTTTAATTTTATTTTTTGACCTTCCTGCCAAAAACGTCTTGGTCTAATTTTCAAATATTCGATAAACAAAACTGAGAAAAGATGACAAGAAGTTATTTCTGCAAATGTATTTTACTCTTTGTTATTCCAAGGTAATATTTTCAAGTTCCAGAACTGTTGGAACCTGTGAGACTTTTCACATCTAAACCTGTGGCGGGTGCATCAAGCTAAACATACTGCTGGTATGCATAGGCCCAGCCCCTTTCATTGGAAACGGGATGGTGTTGGCCTTTGCCAATGGTGATTTTTACCCCTTTTCTGGTGGTTACAGAACAGGCAGGAGTGCAGCAGGGTGCTCAGGAGCTCTTCTTTTCCAGATTGCTAGTTTGACAGGGCTTTTTGAATGAAGCCATGGTGTTTATGTTAACGCAACATATATAAAAATAGTTCTTCTTGCATCCCATTAGTGGTGGTGGTTTGGTGGGTTGTTTTTTGTTTTTTGTTTGTTTTTCTTTTTTTTAAGTACTGAAAAAAAAGATAGTGCTGCCAACTATTGTGGAGACGAGCTAGGTAGATAGTATATTTGTAATGTTCTTTTCCCTCCCCGGGCCTTCCTTTCAAAAGAGTTTTAGCATCACTGGAGTCTGCAGCTCATTCTTAAGGACAAATTTACCCGAGACTGAAACGCAGGTCCCTCTGAGGTGAATCAAAGCAGTTGTTACAGCTCAGTTCAGTACCGAGGCTGAAGAGCGTAACCTCCGGTTGAAGTTGCGGGAAGCACTGCAGACGTGGATGGGGTGATGCGCGTGTGGGACGACGCTCGGCCAGGTCACACAAGTGTGGCAGGTTGTGTAAGGGGCGTCTGCTCCACCATCCTTATGTAACTCCGCTTCCAAAACCCTCCCCTTGGCAGACCCACCTCTGCCAGGTTTGTGGCCCTTGGCACAGCATCGCCAACTGAATTTTGTCAGGTCTGCGAAACCAAAGCTAACTAAATACCTAAAAATTGCCGTAACAAATAACTCCAGAGTGCCTTGCTAATAATACTTCTGAGGCTGCATGAAGTAGTACTTTTTAAAAGCCTGGTTTGCGTTTTTGGTACAGTCTTCGTTTGGTGGAGCCACTTGGCACTCTCTAACTTTCCTGCGAATGGTGGTTGTGCTGCGGACTGTGACTGTGGCCCGAGGACCCGGAGGTTCAGGCAGGTCGAATGCCGACGGTGCCCAAGCGTGCCCGCCCTTCCTCCCTTACGCTGCTCCCAGTGTCAGCTTCGGCATTCAAGTGATAATCTTGCCTCATTTTCACTGTCTAATAACGGTGATTAACCTTTTCAATTTTGACATTATAGATAATAAATCAAGCATATTGGTATTGCATCTGCAATGGTAAAAGTTTTCAAAGGATAACAGAACAGGGGCTAAAAATACAGCACGGGCAGTATCCGCTGCCCACCATCTTGTAAATTGGTGCTAATTACCGTGCAGGTGGGAAAACTTCAAAACATGCGCTTCCTTGCACTGCATGCAAGCCCGGAGTCCATATGCAGAAACAAGAAGGGATTTTGGTAATCTGTTTATAGCGTCAGACCTCTTGCTATTTTCAGATCTCTTCCCCCCTGCTTTCAGTTTGTCGAAGGAACACATCCTCCAAGGATGAGAGCTCCTACGGGGTAAGGCAGCGAGGGCGGCAGTGGTGATGAAGAGAAGAGAAATCCAGTCTTGTCTCCTCTCCTCTATTGCTGTGCCAGATGGGACTTCCAGACCGGCACATGGTGGCTTTCTATTCCTGGCGCCGTTTGGGGATGACGGTGCAGCGCCTCTCCCGCGGGACACGCGAGTCTCCGTTTACACGGTCGTCCCTCTGTATCCGAGAGCGAGGGGCTAATGTGCGCGGTTTCTGCTGTCCCTGAAATGTAGTTTTGTGAAGATCATCAGCTGGAATCGCGGTTTGTTAAGCATTTTGCTTTCTGGCATCGCCACCGGATCGCGGATAGAAATGTGTAGCCATCAAAAGTGGCAGCTAGGAAAAGAAGTTGTCACTACCAGGCTGGATGCAGGCATCTCGCGGTCCCTTTGTGCGCTCTCCCGCTTCCCGTCACCTCCCTGCTCCTCCCCGAGAATCTGCCCAGACGATAACGTGCCAGCTGCTTGACGTGCGACAGGTATCGTTTGCTTAGGTTTAATTTGCCATGGTGCATCAGAGTGCTGGTAGTCACATGATAGCTGGAGACCTAACTGTGGGTTCGTTCTTGGAGATATTGTTAATTAAATTTTTTATGAAGGAGCTGAGGCACACCAGCAGTGATCTCCTTTCAAGCAGAAATGTAGCAGGCAGTTCCCAAAGAGACCTCATCTGCTCTCTTCTCTATGAAAATCAATTAGTGTTATGAATGTGTGATAGCTTCTTAAAAAAATCTGTCATGATGGAGAAGTCTTTACACCTTAGAATAGTAAAGGGAAGGATGTCTCTCTTGCTCCTCCTCCCTTCCCTTCTCCCTCCCCTGCTCTGGCTGCGGAGCATGGCTGCGGGTGTCCACTTGAACTTTCTTTTTGTTCAGATTCTTCAAGGTTTTTTTAAATTATTTTTTTAAAGAAAAAACAAGCACAGAGTTGTTCTGCTCGGTAAGGACAATTTGCAAATTGAGAAATCCATGCTTTTATACTGATTACTTCATCAGCATCCCCAGGTATGGGATTGCTGGGGCAAATTCTTGTTTCGTGTTTACTAAGTAGCACTTTTTATTTAGCGAGTGACCCAAGGTACGTGCCGTAGATGTGGCATTATCATTGATTTTGTAATGGGGCAGCCATTTGTGCTTCTACTTAAATGCTTTTTTAATTCTCTCTCTCTGCAGTGTAAACACGGTCTCGTTGTTGACTCTGTGTTTGGTTTTTGAACTTCCTATCCAAGCTTAAATGTTTATTTTATTTTATTCCCCCACACCTTATTTCTGCCTAAGCAGAGCTACACACTAAAGAAGAAAAATATCATACTTACATGCTAAAATGCTTAATAGCCTACGTAGCAGTTATAGACAAAAGATCATTTTCTCAGCGTGACAGTGTTACTAGAGTAAATGACTTCAACCGATCAAAAAAGGTGATGTTTTCAGTATATATTTTTGCCTAAGCCTTTATTTTCCATTGTTGCTGATACAATATTTGACATCTAGAATATGCTTTCAGGAGATTTTTCTAAACAAATTGTATTAAAAAAGAAAATCGGGTATTAATCTGTGAAAATATAAAAGTTGCTTTTGAAACCACCTTCCCAAAAACATGCAAATCAGAGTAGCAATTTTCCTTTTTACCTGGGATACTGAAATTTTATAACCGCTGTTCTACCTTCTTGTCACTCTTTTGTTCACTCTGTGACAGAAGTGACTTTCACCCATGCAAAATGTATGATTGCACAGGCTTTGACCTTTAAAAAATGCACTGGTGTTTCCTTCCAATCAGTCCTTACGAAATTAGCACAGATATTAGCTGCCTTGGCTCTCCTTAATCTTAAAACCAAGGCTGAGGCAGGAGGGTAAAACCACCTTCTCCCCCGCCTCCAAAAATAAATAGGGACGTCCCAAATAAACCCCAAATATTGTTAGGCCTGCAGTTACCTTGCTGAGACCTCTTGTAGACAGAGAGGAAGAAGGAAATTAGTTTTGAATTCATCGTTTTACACAGTTAATCCATCAAAAGCATCCAGCCCACGGATCCGTGGAAGACTGTTGCTCCGGGGGCGGACAGCTTCCCAAACGGGAGACCGCAAGCCACGGACGTGCGGGCTCTGACAGCGTCCTCGTCTCAACCGTTAGTGAAGTACCGAGGGCACTCTGGGCGCTTTGGGAATTCACGGTCCACACGGATTTAGAAGGGGAACAAAGGGGTGTTCTGGGACGCAGGCAAAAAGTGGGTGTTGCTTTGTTCTGGGGCAGCCAGGAGCAGTGATGGGGAGGAGGAAGCTGGGATCACTGGCTATCCCTCTTGCTCTTCCCCTCATCTTCACTCCAGATCTTTTCTTCTTTTCCTCTGCCTTGTACCTCATTTTCTTCATTTTTCTTTCCTAATTCTTTACCTTCTCAGCTATGCCCATCAATAAAGTCATATGAATAGATAGTTGTTTCTGGCCAGCTCACTGGAGGTGCTGTTTTGGTTTGCTGAACACCTTTTTCCTCTCCTAATGTCTGTTTAGACTCCAGGCTATTTTGATGAGGACTGCAAACTACTTTTTGCCTGTAACTTTGCACTGTGGGGTCTTGTTACTGTTTGGTCTTTAGGCACTCCCACAGATATATGTATAGGAACTCCTGAAATTCCGGTTCAGACTAATTCCGGTTCAGACTCTTTTTTTTTTTTTTTTTTTTTTTTTTTTTTTTTTTTTTTTTTTTTTTTTTTTTTTTTTTTTTTTTTTTTTTTTTTTTTTTTTTTTTTTTTTTTTCTCCCCATCCCCTTAGAGTTTTGGAGGTGCTTGAACAGTCTCAACACCTTGCTGCAGGTGATTGGGTTCCCAGAAAAGTATTCCTTAGCCTTTCCTTTGTAGCATCTCATCTGCAAAAAAGAGGTAAATAATTCAGGCATAAGTTAAAGGAATATCATGAGGATAAATTGTTATTTGAAAAATGTTTTTGGAAGTGATTTAGCTGCATGGGATCTTCCTGTTCCCAAAACTTTGGAGTCAGGAAAATCATTCTGGATGTATGTATTTTGTGATGTATTTAGCAAGCACTTCAAGCATGTGCTTAGATGCTGCAGTGAGCCAGAGTCTAAGGAGGCAAGACTTGTGTTTTATCTCCAGGTGATGGACAAGATCTCTGCTTCCTTTGTGTTTTCTGCGGTTGAGAACGTGTCAGCTCTTAGTGTGAGAGGTGCCATCAGCGTTGCACCAGGCAGAAAAAAGCAAGTATAAGCAGCTGAATTTTAAGAGTGGAAGCTAGTTTTCAAAAGAAGCTTTTGTGGGAAGTAATTAATTTTCTGTTCTTACAAAAATCCTTCTCCTCTGAATTTCATTCTGGAGCCCGCCCGGGGCCTGGCAGTCTTCTGGGTTCAGCAAAGGCTTTCTGCTATTTCATTGCTGGTGCATCAACCTCCTCGATGCTGTGGGCACGGTGGCACTGCACCGCGCTGTATGTAGTTGCCGGTGGCGGTTTGAAGCATTTAAGGTGCAACTTTGTACAGTGTACAAACCAAACTGGTGGAGACGGATCTAATTTTCAATTCTTGCATAGTTTTTGAACATTTACATTGAAGTGGGGTATTAATGATCCAGTGGCTGTTCCACGCCAGGTTATAGCACATTTCAAAGTCCTACAGGCTACTGAATTTTGTATGTAGGCAGGTTGTGCAGATCTTTAATTGAGCTCACAGGAAAAAAAAGGAGAGCATGGTACAGCTTTCAGAGTATTCTGAGCTTTGTGTCTGGAAAATAGAAACGCAGTCAGCACCCTCATCTTTCTGGTGTTGTAGTAACTGTACAGGTTACGACTTATACCAAGCAGTAGGCAAAGAAAGGTGTTTGCAAAGCCAGGTGTGATATTTAGCTTTACCTCTTCCTGAGGTTTATCTTTAACTATATTTATTTTTGTGTGGAGGAAACAGTCAAGTCAAAATATGCAAGGGGTGTTTGTGCTCTGCAGGCTTCTCTGCAGCAGGAGTGCATATATGGATGTGTAACGGAGTTCCTGTGGCTAGCTGCTTGGATGATGATAAAATACATCCTTTCCCTTATGCACAGTTGCATCATTTGAGATTGCTGGAGTTACTACTTGCCTGCAGGCTTTGAAATGATCTTAGGGAGCAGAAGGCAAGGGGGGGTCTTCTGGTGTGCTGTCAACAGCCCTTGCCCTGGAATTCATTTATCGCTAGCTCGGACCTGTTGCATTTACCTTGTTCAGGAGATGTTGACATGGGACCTCTGTTGTTCAGTCTGTTGTTCAGTCATCTTACTGATGCCAGACACGTTTCAGTAATTTAGTAATATAATGCTATCCGGACTTGTTTATCCTTAAAAAACAAAAGCCTTCTTACCCAAAAAGCCCTTCAACACCTACATTAAAATAATATGTTTTGCAAAGAGAATCTCTCAGAAATCCTTCAGTTGTACAGTTTATATTGTAATGGTTTAAATAACCCAGTATTTTGTTGATAATGTGTGTCCCTTCTGTTTCGGTAGCATTCAGTAAATGGTTAGGTGTTTATACCTAGCCACTGAGCTCATCGTGAATAATCCAGAACATCATCTGAACGATCCAGATCCTCCTTGTATTCTGTCTACTCACTGCATGCCAGCCATCTTGTTTACAAAACTCAGGTATTTCAGTAACATGAGTATAAATCCAAATCTGCCCTGCCGACACTGCCGACAGAACTTGGTACCGAATCAGGCAGAGATTGACAAGACTTTTCCTGTTTGTTTTGCATCACTTGCTGCTTCCCATCAAACTAGCGAGCTGAAGGAGGCAGGGGTCCTCCAGGAAGAGACGTATGTGATCTCTTAAAGACTGAATAGCAGTGCGTGTACACAGGGGACAGCACTGCATTGCGCAAGTGGTCTCTGCTTAGATGCCGTCAGATGTGGAGTCTTTAAACTTGGACTTTTTTTTTTCATGAAATTCTTCAGGGTTTTAGAAAAGGGAGGAAAAAAACCCTGCTATCTTGTGGAGCTCTGTGCTAGACGGCAAAAAAAGATGCTGTGTTTTAATAAGAAGCTGCTCCCTTTCTTCTTTGCCTCATAGAGTATGCTCATCTCGTGTTGATTGAGCCGTAACTCTCTTGGGCACCTTTGCAAATACAGTCTTGCTTCGCGGGAATTACTCTGTGCTTCCTCTCGTCCCCATCCGCTCACCTTCTTCTACATGATGTAGGCATAAGAAATGGTGCCTACCCCAGGGGCCGACCCGCTTGGGCTACAAACTACCTTGTGAGTACAAGGCACGATGTGTCTTCAGAGATACGATCCACATGGCGAGCGAGATATTCATGTTCTGTTATTTTGCAAAATCTTGAAGGTAGGATGTGCTGTTTCATGTTTTGGAAAACCCAGGCTTCCCAGCGTAAAGGTGTTTACCATGATTTCCGAGGTGTAAATGTTCATGAGATAGCTGGCTTTCAAAATGAGCCTGGATCAAAATTTCAGGCTAATGAAACCTTTCTGTCCCTCTCCCCACCGCAGGGACCGGGCTCCTTCCAGCCTCTGGAGGAGCTTGGCTGCTCTGGTCTCAGCCCGTCATGCATTCAGGGCACCTTAGGTGACGGGGGCAGCAATTTGGTGAATACTGCACTTGTAAATCCCATCGCTAGTCCCTTGCCGAGGTTTGTGGATGCACAGGAGAACAGATTAGGAAATAAAAGAGCGCCGGTGAAAATAGCTGCAGCATGATGGAGGCCGCTCATTTTGCTGACACGCAGGACGCTTAAACACAAAGGGTAGTCCCCCCAAGTTTCAAGCATCGCCATGTAATCTTTTCACCATTGAACTGAATTGCTCCTGTGGTCTCTAATGGGCGTTGTGTGGCTAACTCCCCTGCACTGGGCTTTGATGAACAAGCAGGGGTTAATATTAAAGCAGAGCATGCTGCTTTAGAAATGGGGAAAAGTAGATGCAAATTACTGTGAATGCTAATTGTTTCTATTTGAAAATTCTTGTAGTGTTTTTCTGAAAACACTTCCATTAAGTACGCATTAGGTGGATAGCTGAACTGTTTGCAGAAAATCTCCTCAGTCATGTGCGGAGGGGCACGGTTGCGTAAGAAGATGAAAAATGCGTATGGAGCCTTCTGGTCTATTATATACTCTTCTTCGGGAGCTTGTAGCTGCGTGTGTCACGCGAGGAGAGGTTAGAGTGGACTTCAGGCATTTGTGTAAAAAGAGGAGAGGGAACAGTTTCCTAAAAAGATGGGGGGGGATCCGAAATCCTGGCACAGGCAGGTAGCGTTGGGGTGTCTGTCTTTCTGGGGCAGAGCGGGGTAGGAAAATAAGTCTCCTGTTTATATGAGACACGGGCAGGTATCCCTATCTGAGGCAGCCTTCCCAGTGGCTGCACTGCTGGTTTTGTAGGCATCACTGAGGCTTTTTGTGCAACGAGGGCCTGATCCCATCCCATTAAGTAAATGAGGATCTCTTCATTGATCGCAGCATACGAGGGTGCCGGCCCTAAGAAATGAGCACGGCGCTGCGAGCTCTTGGGATCAGTCATCTGGGTAGGTAGGGTCGGCAGCAGTGAAAATAGCTCTGCCGGTCCCCGAATGCTGGATTTTAATTGGATCAGAAGTTGGGTCCCATCAAATTAACTGGGAGCTGCCATAGCCGGTTCACGCTCCCGGGCCCCCCTCTCTTCCCTCCTACGTGCGCTCAGGTGAATCCGGTAATTAGACTGAAAGGGAAGCGGGGTAGGTGCTTCTGTGTCATGCTTCAAACCTTTCATCTGGATTGAGCCTTGGCAGCTGTGCTGAACATATGAAAGGTAAGAGGGCAGCTGGCAAGGTTTGCTGTGAAAGAGTAGGAGGAATAAAAACATGCCTGCCTTCCCTCTCTGCGCCCCACTGCTGCCTGCGAGGGTGGCGCCTGTGCATGCCTGTGCACGCCTGTGCATGCGTGTGCGCCCGTCTCTGCTCACCTGCCAGCACGTGCAGACGCCCGGGGGTGCTTTTTCTGCCAAACACCACATCCAGCGGTTACCATGTTTAAGAGGCAAAGACGAGTGATGCCGTGCTTTAAAATGCAGACTTCGGGAGAGCTTTAGGCGGCAGAGACGGTTCAAGGATCAGTCGCTCTTTGCTTTAGCACTCCTCTAATGCAACGGAGGTTGTTGCAGATTGCAGTTTCAGGGCTGTGCTGGCTTCCCGGTCCTGAGGCTCTAAAGGAGAGTGTTTCAGCTTTGGCCTTGTTCACAGAGGTAAAGCTGGCAAAATGAAAGGGGGGTTTGAATGCAACTGTGTGTTTGGCTTCAGCTACATTGTGATTTAGTGGTGGGTTGAGTTATTTTCCTGCTGCTTCAATGTGGCGAAGGGAGAGAAGTTTCCCTCTGGAAGAGGGAGAGGGTGAACAGGAGCTTCAGCGCTAGCGCCTGACTGTGGTCGGCTGCTCGATGGCGATGGTGCAGTTTCTTTGGCATCTGTGGTTACACTAGCTGCTGCCATACACTTTGTACGCTGGTTAGCTTAAACCATAAACAAATACTTTGTTTAAAGCAAGAATTTTTCAATCAATAACTATTTATTTGATCCTCAGGTTCTTTAATCTCCCTGCCATAGTCTCAGACTAAATACGTGAGAATTAGGTTTCAGGGACTGATGGCTTTGCTTGTATTTATCCTTTTGTTTGTGTTGATAGATAATCCCATTACTGCTGCTCTTAGTAGTTTGTTGACTGCGATTGCTTTTATTACAGATGTCTCGCTTTAAAACTCGTAAGCCTATCTGAGCGCTTGATTATACCGTTGGTGCTGAACACCTACCCACCCTCCCAAGGAGCGGACAGAATGATGATGAATATTCTTGACTTTAATACTTTTAAAAAAAGAAATACTTTTAAAAAAAATAAAAATATTTTAAAAAATACTTTTAGGAAAAAAAAAGCAAAAAGCATGCAGTTATGTGGTTTCAGGGAAATACTTGCTTTGACTTCAGAGGATTTTAAATCTATTAAAAATTGGCTACGACATGGTCTGAGCTCCTGGCAGTGTGTCCATTTAGTGAACAGTGCCTTGTTCTGGGCATCGAGGGGTGTAGCCCAGAGCATAAAATGGTGAAAAAGAGCTCTGGCCTGCTGGGTTGTCTCTCCTTGCCTCTACAAGGATAAATTTTGGACAAGTCATGTTAGCTCACTGTCTTAGCTTTGCAGTTTGTAAAATGGAGCTAATGATGCCATCCTCCCTGATCCCGCCGTGCTTCCAGACCGACAGATGAAAAGCACCGGCTGAGGAGCCGGGCATTATTTTTATCAATGAGCTGTTCATGTGAATATGGCTCATGCTGAGTTCAGTAGATGCTGAGATCTCTTGATCTCTGGAAGCAGACCCTTTAACTGGGCAACCTTCATGCGGTTTTGGGATTTGACATCGTATTAGCCTGAGAAAATAGTAGATCGTATCGCCTGGAGAGGGGTGTATCTCCCAGGTAACTGAGCCGCTCCAGCTTTCCGTTTCTGGTCCTTTCTCCCCCTGCTCCTCCCTGGCCTGTTTTGCTCTCCTTGGTATGAATTGTGTGTCATCCCCGGTGAGGTTTTATTTTGGCCATTGTGGTTTTAATTCTGTACATTGCGAATATGCAAGTTATGTATGATCAGCTAATGCTTTGAATTATTCCTGCAAGGGGACCAGTCGTGAAGAAAACCAGTTACTGCAGCTGAACCAAACCCCAGCAGCCCGTGGCCACCACCCTGCAGCGCAGCTCTGCTCCGGGCAGCCGTAGCAGCGTGAATTACCCTGGATAAGCCTTCGCCACTGGGAGCTGCCAGCCATCCTCCAGGGCAAGGAGACGGCTGTCCGACTATCTGTCCCTCCGGTGGGGTTGGGACCCAAGTATCCAGCTTTAGTTCCTTCGGCAGGACATGAGGCAGCGCCCATTTTTTGCTCCGCCGCAGAGGCTGGAGTGAGATGATGGTTCCCCCTGCATGGCTGGCAAGCCCTGCCCAGCTCCAGCCCTGCTGGATTTGGCTCATGCAGCAGTAGTGGTGGGGAACCTCTGTAACGTCAGCAGGAGTATATAAATGTGCCCTGCGGGATGGCAGCAGGCACCTGCTTCTCAATTAAATTAAATTAAAATGAGGGGAAAAAAAATGTTTTCAGTGCAAGTTTGCAAATACAGGTCAGTGAAAGGCGAGTTACCGGCTCTGTGGCTAAATCCTCACATGAGTGAATATTGGTGACTATTGAAATGTGTTTCTGAAGAGTTTCCCCTCTTCCCTCCAGCACGAAGCAAACTAGATGGTGTTTGTTTTGTGTGGATGGGCAGGTGATGAAGTGGTGTACCTATTCTGACAAGCCTTTCATATGCGTGACATGACAGATTTTGAGCTGTGATACCGTCAGCCTATAAAAATGGAGCTTTAAACAGTATAAAAAAATCCAAGATGTTGCCTTTAAATGAGTTGTAAAGCTTCCTAAGGTGTAAAAGCCAAAAAGGAGGTTTGTCTGCAGGTGAGTCCATCGAGCTTGTGTCGTCCCAGATTAAATGCACCTCCTGTGGGAGGGGGAATGGGTCCTGGACAAGCTTTCGCGGAGCTCGTCCTGGCCGAGCATCTGCTCCGAGGCCACATGGCTGAGCCAGGCTGGGGCCGTCCCGGAGCACGGGCAGCCTGACCCCAGCGGGCAGAGATGCCCGCTGCCTGCGGCACGCGTATTTGTGTGGATCTTTGTTATCCCCGGTGTTTTTCCATGGTTTGAAACTGTAGAGGTGCTTGAAAGGGTGGGGTAAGTTTGCATGAAGTGTTCAGATGCTAAAAATCTTAATTTGGCTGGTGCAATGCCTGGGAGAGCCATGTGGAAAGGTAGGCTGTGTTTCAGTTATCTTCTGCCCTCCGGGGACCTTTCAGAAACACAAACAAGAAAAACCTGAACTTTATGTTGGTAAAACACAAGTCAACAGAGAAGCTGCTTGCTCCGTGTTAACTGCAATGAAGTTTCTTCCCTCTGTCCGGGGTTGGTTTTGTTCTGTCAATCCAAGCTGGAACCAGGCAGAAGCTTAATTGTATCTTCTGTGAGTTTTTTGCTCAGGATTAAACTTTTATAATTAAGCGTTTGGAGGTGCCTTTACACACAAAATGGTGCAAAATTATCTTCCCCCTTCCAGCCTTCCGAAAGGTTGGAAGCAAACATCTTACTTTGTTTTGACCTGTGATGCTCTGGTGTGCTGCTCCGTCAGCCCTTTTTTTCTTCAAATTCCATCTTTAAATATTGTTTTTATATTAATTCGTAGCTGTTCAGAAATGTACTCCATCAGTTTAAACCAGTGAATTTTCTTTCTTCTGTCTCCTTTATCTGATTGTTTTAAAGACATCAAGAGAACTACATTTTTGCATTAAAGTTATGTATCTGCTGTGGTTTCACCCAAAATCTAAGCTTACTGTGATTTAAAGAAATTAACAAGTTTTTTTAACTAGTCAATGCTTTTGACAGCTCTTTTTTGTATAAAATTTTGATTTTTCTGGATAGGCGGTAGTTTTTTTCCCTTCTGAAGGGCTCCTATAAAAAACAAGAGAGTCATAAAAACCCTTACACATTTTTTTCTTTTTAATGGATTCAGGAAAAATAAACCCAGGATTTTTACTTAAAAGGTAATCTTGGGAAGTAGTTTGTTTTGGTTTGGTTTTTTAATAGGAGCATTTTTAAAGGAGCCAGATTTAGACATGCAAATCTTACTGAGGTGCTCGCTCTGTCCTGCCGATCCAGCCTGAATTAGTCAAAAGAGTGTGGCCTGCAGCCCCAAAATATACAGATGCATCAAAATCTGTGGTGCTGCGGTGGTGCGTTGCGTGAGCTGTGGTGGTGCCCAGAAGCCCTTCAGGACTGGCAGTGTCGTCGTGCCGTGGGCAGGTTCCTGCTCCGGCGGGCTCTGGGCCCGGGATCTGAGACACGGGATAAGGAAAGGGAGAGAAGAAGGGAAAAGGGAATGGAGTTGTTTGAATGGCTCTTGGATGACTTGGTTTTCAGATAGGTTAATTTTTTTTTTTTTTTTAACATAATAATTTGACATTCCCTTGCTTCATCCCTTTGGATAATTTAATGTAAAGTTTCAGAGATTGGGTTTTCAGGAGGGTTTATAAGAAAGAGAAGGTGATGGCCACAGAGGTTGTCGGAAAGAGATGTCACCTATGGAAGTGTAGCTATCATTTCGTAACAGAAAGTAAGCAGTGTTTTGTATTGCATCTCTCACCAGAACACCTTTTGTTCTGTCATTGACACCATTCCTGAGTTTTTCACAGAAATCTTTTTCATCAGTTTTTCTATACCGCTTCTATTAAGCGTGGAGGAGATGGGATTTTTGTGGAAAGCCTGTGAGTGGACAGATGAAGGTGGCGTTTGGGGGGGATGGAGTGGATTGGGATAGATGGGGTGTGACAGGAGGTGATCTTTCTTCTTCCTGAAGAATAACATGTGCACGTTATGGGATTGGGTGTTTTGACGCGCAGAGGAACTTGTGTAAGTGGATTATCAATCTTGTCGAAAGGTGGCTTGTTAACCATTACCAGTGTATTTATTTATCTATCAGTGTATTTATCTAGAGCTTACCTAACAGAAATGTGAAGTTTCAAACACAATTGGGAGTGATTTTTTGAGCGAGAAAAAAATCATGTTCCTATGTTTCATCTTAGCCCCATTTGCAAGTCAGCTCTAGCACGGCATTCTTTCGTAAAGTAGAAAAAGCGTTAGTTTTATGATGCGCAGTAAGCTCTGCTTATCATACACGCGATTATAATAAACCAGCAGAAATTAGTATCCTTGTGCAATCTCTGCAGATCTCTCTGTAATGCAGGGATCCCAGACTGAATCGGTGCTGTAGGGCTGGTGGGTGCTGACCGCCGGGCTGTCGGCTCGTGCCTGGGGTCCTGCTGGAGGAGAGCCCACGAGCTGTACCGCTTCTGTTTGCACTGCTATGGCCGAGTCAAGAGGTCCTCCTGCATAGGAAGAAACACTTTGCTCTTGTGTTTTGTTTTGGTTTGGTTTTTTTTCCTGATTTGGTGTTGAAAAGCTGGGCAAAATTTTGCAGCGTAGAGCTTGCTCCTTTAGGTGAAGAAGCTGGATAACGCATCAAGATAGTGTCACCAACTTGTTGGCAGTTGGCATTTATCACGCTCCCTCACGCCTCTGTGCTGCAAGGCAGGGATCATAGATTTGTTATGCTCAGAGGCCACCTTACTTTCAACCATGTGTTTAAGGGCCTGCTAACAACAGCCAAGCTCGTGGGTGCCGCCTGGGGCCATGGTGGGCTCTGCTGGCCTGGAGCTTTGTTTGCAGCTCATGCCCCTTTCCCTGGTCCTGGGGCTGTAGACACGAGGGGGCATGGCCGATCTGCTGGGCTTTACTGCTAGCCAGTGTTTAAATAACCAAAACTGCTTAAATTGAGCCCCTAACTGTGAGGTGGCTGGGGTGCCGGTTCTGCTCAGGTCTTTGTGAACACATGTAATATCAAAGAAACTCCGTTTATTATATCTGGGCTGCATACAGCCCAGGATGGAGATAGCCAAGCTGGGTTGGCTATCCAATCATCCTTGTATAGCCTTGAACCCAAGGCAAGTATCTTTCCACGGCCTTGCTGTTGTACAGGACAAGCATACCCTTTGCTAGCAAGCTTTGCGTGTCTGCTCAGGTCTCTGTTGACCGAGAATGACTTCAAGTATGCTAAATAGAGCCTCCAAAGCATACGCCTGATCAGGGCTTTGCTCTTGGGAAGAGGCAGCCTGCCGTCCGCCCGGCAGTGGAGGAGCTGGGGTAGTCGTCTCTGGGAGTCAGACCCCACGCTGCTTTGCGGTCGCGTGAGGTGGTTGAAGAGATGTCTTGGAGAAAGTCTCCGCTTTGGCCAAGAGGGGGCTTTGGCCAAGTATTGAGTACCTGAAGTCTGATGATTTGATGTTGGAATTGTTTGTGTTAAAAAGCTTGAAAATGCCACTCTTCGGCCTGTCTCTGAGTGGGAGGGCACACATCTCAGCCTGTGTCTTGTGGCTCAGGAACTGCAGCTGAAAAAGAAGAAAAAAGCATTTATGTGAATGGGAGGCGAGGACAGGGGAAGAAAGCTGTGTTATCGTTTAGATTTAGCTTATCTAAACAAGGTTAAACCCACTCAGACATCAAAACCCCATTCGCCTCTCAGGAATATTATCAGGGGTTGGGGACCTTAGGAAATCTTGTAGACAGTGACTCATTTAGATTTAAAAAAAAAAAAAAAGCCACCAACTAAAAAAACATAATTCTGATTTTATTTTTAACCACTGTAACCATTAACTGCTACAGTCTCTTAAGGAGGTGAATGTCTCCACACTGCTGGGTTCCCAGCGCCCTGCCAGAGTAACTTAAATTTTTTCCTTCTGTTCCTGGAGGACATTCACATGCGATTGTGAGGAAGGAGGTGGGTGGGGGGGGAACCAAAAAAAAGCTATTGTGACAGCACAAAAACTTGTCAGGGAGATTCGGGTCAAATGTAGGATCTGAAAAATTCTTTAAAAAATTTTTTGGTAGACTTCAGTTGCGGATGTCCCTTTTCCTTACACTTTTCCACAGCCCGTGGTGCTTTGTGTGCGGTGCGGGGTGATGCCCTGCGCTGTGCTTTGGCCGCTTCAGGCCAGGCAGAAGCGCTCAGCTGGAAGGAACCGCTCTCCGGGTGCGGAGGCCAGCGGTCCCACGCTGTCTCCAAAAGCCTTTTGCACAGCCCCTGCCGCTGGGAGCATCCCTGGGAGAAAGCTTGCTCTGGAGGGGACCGTGCATGGGGTGCTGGGGAGGACCGCTGCAAGGCAGTCACCCCCCAGGGCTGCCTGCAGCTGCAATTCCCCAAATACCTGCAGCCACCCTGTGCTGCTGCTGCTCCCCCTCCCCAAAGCAGCACATTTTAGCACAGGTTTAGTTCTCCAGTCCTACGCTGCGCCTCCTATGCTGCGCCTTGGCCTGTTTTCCGTGTTCCGTTTGACCGATGTCACATGTTGCTGTGACGATGGTGCAGGTAGAGACCACTTCCATGTCTGCTTGTTAGAACTGTTTTGTGGGGTTTTTTAACTTTTTAATGGACTAATGCAGAAAGAACGCATTCACGTGTTTTCAGTTGATCATGTTGCATGTTGCTTCTTTTGAACTAGGCACGCTGAACATACCCCTTCTTTAAAATAAGGAGCAGCAGTCAGTTTTGCATAATTTCTAAATCATCTTGGACACAAGTCACTTAAAAAAAAAAAAAAACCAAAACCCAAAAAAAACCAAAACCCAAAAAAAACCAAAACCCAAAAAAAACCAAAACCCAAAAAAAACCAAAACCCAAAAAAAACCAAAACCCAAAAAAAACCAAAACCCAAAAAAAACCAAAACCCAAAAAAAACCAAAACCCAAAAAAAACCAAAACCCAAAAAAAACCAAAACCCAAAAAAAACCAAAACCCACAACAAAACCACCAAAACCCCTACTGTAAAAGTAAAATAGCAAATTGAGATACTAGACTACAAAAGTGTTCTGAATAATTGGGGATTATCCTTTAATTTCTTGAACTGAGGAAGAACTAAATCTTTTTCTTCTTGTGCAAACTCTGTATTTCACCCATGATGATGATTGCTAGGACTGGGGATTAAATGCTGAGACTTTATTTTAAAAACTTGACTACGGTACCTGTGCCACCAGCATACACGGCACTGTACGAAATCACAGAAACGCAGGTGGGAGCTGCTTTTGATGCTGGTTGGGAAGTCACGAGGAGGGTTTGGACTCCTTTGGCTGGGAGTTATCGTAAACCGGCCCTGGGAAATGCTGTGGAGTAGCAGGTTCTCGGAAATTAATTTAAACTTTTTTTGTTTTTTTTCCTGCTGAAATCTTGTGTAGCAGAGACGTATTGTGTAAGCGCAAGACAGTTTTGAGAAGCAGAGAATGGCCTATTCAGTGAACAGCCATTGATGAAAAGTGAGGTTACTTTTAATTTCTTGTACCATAAGTATTTTGTGTATTTTTCATCCTTAATGGCATTCTGGCTCATTATAGGAATTAAGCACTGTGAGTTAAAATAACAAATCTGCACTATGCTTTGCTGGGTTTTAAATCAAAATGGCATTCTTTTTTTGTGAGCCCATAATCCTTTCTTTTATACAGTTTGATGCTAGCCAGCTCTTGCTTCCTGAGGCAGAACCATTAGATATCAAAAATATAATTGCTCTTTATGAGAGTGCTCCTTTGTAGCCCATCCCTTTCATGTTTTGAGGCTGCAGCACTTTTATTTCTTTAAAAATATTCTATTAACTTCTTCTGAATTGTGTATCCCAGCCTCCACAGGTGAGAGGTCAGCGCCTTGTTGGGATACAGCCGAGAAGTGGAGGTTCACGGTTAGGATTTGCTTTCTGGTGTGGCAGTTCAGCTGGAAATAGTGCTAACCAGAGACAGGCGAGTATAATTATCCCATCAATGCCAGTTGGGAGTTAATTAATCTATAGTTCCCCACCTGGCATCCGAAGTGGAAACTGTTTTGGGTGAGGAAGAGAATAGTAATGGCTTATCTTGCACTTGCTTGAGTGTGAGTGGTTTGGAATACACAGGTGTTGAAATATATACGTCACGTTCGTTAACGTATTACAGGAGCGTTTCTTTGCCTCATTCCACATCTAAATATGTGGAGGTGTCTTATTTGTATGGACAGGTGTTTTAAAACCCCAGGGTGTCTTTTTTTCCTTGGTTCTTTCTTTCCTGTATCTGTAATTAAAAGCACTGCAGAGACCTGGTGGTTTGGAATACACAGGTGTTGAAATATATACGTCACGTTCGTTAACGTATTACAGGAGCGTTTCTTTGCCTCATTCCACATCTAAATATGTGGAGGTGTCTTATTTGTATGGACAGGTGTTTTAAAACCCCAGGGTGTCTTTTTTTCCTTGGTTCTTTCTTTCCTGTATCTGTAATTAAAAGCACTGCAGAGACCTGCAAAGTACACCCCCCCCCCCCCCCCCCCCCCCCCCCCCTTTTTTCCCCGGGGCACCCGGGGGCCTCTGGTGGGGGGGGGGGGGGGGGGGCTGGGAATCGCGGTGTCACTGGATGAGGAGAGGCAGGAGAGGGAAGGACGTAGGAAGTTCAGCTGACCTGTTCTGGAGACCAGCAATTGCTACTCTCTTTCTGAAGGTTAGAATTATAAAAGCCTAAATACATAGACATTTCCTTTAATAATAGAGACCCGTTTTCTCTAGTCTGCCAGAATTCAGAGCGTCTGGTGGTTTCCATGGAGAAGTATATTTCTTACAAGGCCCAGCTATTTTTGCAGCCTATTTTGTAATGTATTTGAACTTGCAGTCTTGTGCCGTTTCTGTTCTCCTGCTCCCTGAGCAGTGCAGGGAAATACTGCCAAATTCCCATTAAGCTCTGGGGAAGGAGCAGGCCAAGGGCCTGTATCCCCCCGATGGTTTTGAGGGTCAAGACACTGTCTTTGTGTTGTCCCCCGGTTTTATCATATTTTGAAGGAGAGTCCCCACGTGGGTGGGAGAGGTGAGGCTTCTCCTGCTTTGCACCACCAAAAGGATGCTGCTAAGACCCCGCGAAGAGTTGCTTTGGAAAAGGTAATTTTGCTGCTGCTGTAAAGTTGAATGGCTTGTTCTGAATTTTACGTGGACTGAGTTTAAGCTGGTTTTTAATTGACAGCTAGGCTTTCTCCAATTCTGTAATATATAAAGTTTTGTCTAACAAATGCCATTTCTTCTTCCTTAATTGTCTAATTAGAATTTAAACTGCGCTACTGGTGCGCAGCTCCTTCACTGCTTTCTTTGCATGGCTGCAAGAAGAGAAACCTCAGAAAGACGTGACTAGACAACATAGTCTTTCTGGAGCTCGTCTCCTATTGCTTCGGTGTTGTCCACTACAAGTTTAATTACTGTGTGAGAAATACTTTTTCTCAAGTGGAGCCAAAATCTAGGATTTAAGCCAAAGTAAATTAACAGTTCTCAGAAAACCTGGAGTCCCAAAGCCAAGAATTTCAAGGCTTTTAGGCATCTCTCTGTTATTGGCAGGCATCTCGTGATGTCATGTGGTAGAACAAATGGACACCAAAAAGCTGAAGTCACCATTGTGCCAGTTTAGCAGGGAAGATTAAAACCGATTTAATTTAGGGAGGCCAAACTGGAAATAATGATTATACACAGAAACGGTGGGATTATTTCATAAGCCGTATCCGTTCTTTTCCATTCGTGGCAGATTTCCAAGCTTCATTCTTGGTTTCCTAAATTTGCATTCTAGTTTATCGTTTTTTATTTTGGGGGCAGAGGGACTACTTATTTGTGAAGTTGTATTTGACTAATTGTATTTCCAAATGTGTTAAATGTAATATTCTGTCTGGTTTTTTCTTTTTTTTTCATAAATTGCCATACTACTCAGTCCAAACACTGAATCTTGCATAAAATAACTAGCATTCAAGAACTAAGCAGGAAAGTCCTACTGGTTGATGGAGTAAGGTTGACACGTGCATTTTCTTTTGAAGGAAACTGATGGTGCCTAATTTTACCTTGTGTGTAATCAGGAGGACTGTGTATGTCTAATGCAGTGCAGAGCAGGTAATAAGAGTTCCTCTTTGTATCATTCTTGCGATACACAAAGCCCTCAGAAAGGGAGTTCTGGTGCGGCTCAGGCTGCGATGGTTGCTTTCCCTAAGGTGGCCAGATCAGATCCTGCAGAGCTGCTAACTTGGATGTTGTTGGGTGTCGGGAAAGCAGGAGATCTGGTTTCTACATATTTGGGCGCCCGCGAGAGCTGTTGGGAGTTGCGTGGATCTTTTTTGCTGTTATGCTGGTAATCTTCACGAAGGGGCCAAACTGGAAGCAGTCCCCCGTCAGCCCCGCTGTGGGTAGACGCAAGCACAACCTCTCCTCCGGTGCAGCCCCAAGGGGAGGGAGGTGCGCGGGGCTTTTCTGGAGCTGCTGCGCATCCTTTCCTCCTCCCCAGCATCTCCCGTGTCTGATCAGCTGTCGCCTGCCACGGCTTTGCTGCTTAATACTTGCATTGTGTTCTGTGCTAAAGATATACTGTGACTAAAAATGCTTCAGAGGTTATACACATCTGCTATGCCTAGTTGTCATCAGACGGTAGTAGAGACGCCGAGGCTGGTTAACGTACTTCCCCGCAACGGCCCGTGCACCGAGCAGAGACACCTGGCTACGTTTCATTTGTATTTGTGTGCGAGGTGTGCAGCCACTGCACGCGCCGGGCTGTGCTTCTCATTCTGTGCTTGGTCTGCGTGGTGATGCGTTCCTGGTGTGCATGCACGCGATCTTCTAATAATAATGATTTTTAAAAAAGGGGAATTCTGTGTCTAAATTTGTTTGTTAAAGTCTCTATCCAGTTTAAGCGCTCAAGGAAGGAAATGCTGAAAGCAAAGCAAGTCCTGCTATACCAACTTTGCCCCCTGGGTGCAGGGAGGGAGTTACCCAGCAGATGGATGGGACGGTAGCATCCTGTACCAGCCCTGGCAGGGCTGGCAGATGCTCCAGATCTTGCCGTGTGGGAGAGGCTGCCGTGCTGTTTGACTCCTCCACCTGCAGCACCTCTGCCGCCATCCCCGGCGCGTGCACGCACATCGGAGCTGCACAATTTACCGCAGCTGGTAGGCAAATGGTGTAGTGTGCTGTCAGTGAGGAGAGGAGGCACCGTGTGGTACTGGAACAAAGCAAGCAGGTAGCTTTGTGTTTGGTCAAGACTAAGAAGGAAAACATGTGCTCTCTTTTTTTATTTATTTATTTTGTACAAATAAATTACTCAATCCGTTTATGTGCGTAGTCACAAAATGCCTTTGCTCATGCAGGAAAGCAAGGTGGACTGAGAAGAGTCCCCATAAAGTGGACGTGTGTGCCTGTGTATATGTATACCTAATAACATAAAAGATGCTGCTGAAGGAGTTTGCTGGGTGTAGCTGTGACAGAATCCACAGAGAAAAGAGAAATTATGTATTACAACCAATGTGACTGACTGAATTCCTTGTTTTGATGTTTACTGTGGGTGTCAAGGATGTATAAATGCAAACAGCACATTCATGAATTATTTTGGGTTGCTAGTAGGTTTCTGAAGAAAATAATTTGTAATGAGCTTTATTTATGCACTAGAAATAAAGATGGGATTAGGAGAATATTGAACTGTAAATGCACTGGTGATTTTTGGCTTTTGTGCATAGCCCAGAGAATCTCATCATTTATCTCCGCTCTGATCTTGAATATGCAGAGCTGGCTGTGCCTTTCATGCAGCAGCTATTTTAGTTTGCAGCAGTCTGGCCTTGAGTCTGTAAGGCGTGCTCATTGCAGAGTAGGCAACACACCTCCGTGGGCCTCTCCCTGTGGTCCTGCCGCTGGCTCTGAAGCTTTGCCGTGCTTTGTTAGCGTACCGTGACCCAGATAGTTCCTCCTCTGCCTTTGTCGGTGCTCAGCTCTCTAACTAATGTTCTGGTCGCATGGCCTGATTTACCTTCTTCTGGGCTGTGGACGTGGTAATGCGCGTGGTTTTACTCTCTAGCTTCTTCAAGGCCAGAAGAGATCTTGCAGGTGAGGAGGACAACTGGCACGTGTGAAGGCTGGACTGAAGAGGGGATCGAGCCAGAAGCTGCTGAGGCATCTCCAACACGAGGAGTCTATTTTGGCAGGAGGAGGAGGTACCATACCTGGAGACTTTGCTTTCCAGATCTCCTGCTGGGATTGGAGTGGTGTGAAAATCCAGCAAAGACTTGCCAAGGCTACCTTGAGTCTTTCACTTGCCACATCATTTTAAGGATGCGGTTTTTAGACAAACTGAAAGGCGGTGAGCTAGAGTGTCAAGGACAGTCTTGATGTATGTGAAGAACGCCTCTATCTGAGGTGATTTACCATATGAAAAAACTGAGAATATGCTTTAGCACCTCTAGAATAGAGCGCGTCCACACATTACGTGTGCCCAGTGTTCACATGGGGCATGGGCTCATTTACTGAAATCTTAGCTTAGGGTGTACATAGGTCCCCATATTGACGAGCCCTTGTTTTGCTGAGAAGGAAGGATGCATCAGATGATCTTTGGAGTCATGTTAGACTAGGAAATTTGCTCTTTGCTGTTGCATTTTAACAGGACTGTTGAACATCTTTCAGTGATTAGTGTATTGGTGCCATAGCATGCATAGTGTTGCGAGCACTTACAGCCGCAATCTCAATTTCACACAGGTGCAGACAGCAAATATTTTTTTCGTAGCAATTTCAGGCTCATACACTTAAAACAAATATAGAGGCATTTTTCATTTGCCTGTTTATATGCGCTGTGCATACCACTTTTGGAAGTGCTGGGGTCAGTGGCAAGCCATGTGTTTTGGGCTGTTGTATTGCTTGACGTGATCTGAACCAGTTGTGTTCATATAAATCAGGTTCACTGAGGTGCTTTCCTTACAGTCACTGAGTCTGGGAAACAGTTTCTTAAACTCTACCCATACCCTTGACCATTACATGTGAGGTGTTTTGAATGAATCTGATTCAGGAGGTTTGGTGTTGGTTTCTCCGGGCTGGTGTAATCTTCCCAGTTCCGGTATTACCAGGAACATTCTCAGAGCAGCATGGAAGTTGTTGTTGTTGTTGTTGTTGTTGTTGTTGTGGTGTTTTTGTTTTGTTTTTATGAGCTGATTCTTTAGCTTGAAGGTCTGCTTCATCTTATTTAGCCTTTTAGATTTTGCAAAACAGCCTTGCCCCCTTGTTGGGCTGCCTGGAACTGTACTTTCACTTTAATTTAGTCACCTTGAAAGGGGACTGCCAGAAACAAAGGCAGGATCCAGCGATACGGATCAGCTTACACCAAATCAGCATTGTTGCCTGAGAATATCTCTTGCAGTGAGAGAAGCCTGAAACCTGCAGGGTGTCTTTTTATGAAAAAAGCAAAATATATACTTATTTGTATGCATAGACCACCTAGGGGAGTTTCTTTTGAATTTTGCACTGTTTTAAGCACTCATTGATGTGAGTGCTTATTGCAGAAGCAAGGACAAATAAGATGTGCAGTAGCTGAAGGGCAATTTTTGTCTGGAGGTGCATGGGACCAGAGTAAACAAGATTCATTAGAATAAGAGGAAGGAGGAATAACTGCGGGGACATGTCACCTGCCAGAGCAGTGGTCCAGGACCTCAGAAGTCGGAGCGGCGTTGTCTTACACCTTTTAATGGATGACAAGTCTGCTTCTGTAAGGTGCTTCCTGAGCTACGTAAAATAGAGATTGTACTTGGGGGTAAGTATGAGTTTACAAATATTCGTGTATTTCTTTATTAGAAGATTAATATCTGATAGTTTCTCTTTGTCCTCCTTCCCCTCATTGATGTCCAGCTCTGGGATGTTACTCACTGACCCTTGCACAGACAGCTAATAACAAACAATTCCTTCTAGGCTTGACTAACCTTCTTGATGTTGGACAGGCGGGGCAACGCACAGTTGCCCAGCCACAGTATCTTGTTGGGTTGACTTTTGGGATGGGGGAATTGCTGTTTCTTTGTGATGTTTGCAAGAACCCCTAAAACATGATCGGAACTGAGGAAAATATTTAAACCTGGACTCTGATACATGTTATTGCAGAGAAAGTATGCACTTTATAGCCTTCGCGCTGTTTTGTGTCTCAAATTGTGCAGTGTAACAGTGTAATTGTTTTACTGAAGTGTCATAGAGAGATGTAATAAAGCCAGAAGAATTTCTGAAGGAGATGTATTTGGTGTAACTTCTAGAAATGAGATGGGAGGTACCTGTGGTCCTTTTAGGACCTACTAGGACCTTGGACCACTTAATTTTATTTTCTCAGTGCTAGTGCAGTAAAATGTAAAACTTAGGCAGAACTTTTTAGCTGGAAGGCTCACAGGGCGTTATAAGATTTCTGTGCCCAGCACACTAAATTGAAGCCGACTCTAGGGTGGATTGTAACAAGCTTTTAAGACTTGAGCGGTAGCTCAAAAGTAATTTGATATATTCAAAAGCAGCAGGAGGAAATGTTAGTTCAGTAAATTATGGCCACTTGGTGTGAAAAGGTTGCTCTGTAACCCACTCAAATCTACCAGCACTGCTTAACAGCTTGGGGGGGATACTGCCAAGGTAACCTGAAAGTTTTGGTAAAATTTATGAATAGCCTTTAAAAAAAAATTCTAAGAGCTGAGAGGTTGCTGTGTGCCTAGATGCCCTCCTTAACCATGCATTTGAATTTAGAGTTTTACTGTCTTTCAGTGCGGATTTCTGCTAATGAGTTTAAGAGCAGCTGTAAGCTTTACCCGCAGGTGGAAGCTTTCCTTCCCTATGCCCTCCCCTCCTCTCTTAGTAAATCATTCAGAGTGTCAGATTTGAAATACTTGGGTTCTTCTTAAAGATGGTTGAGAGCAATGCTGCCGTGGTGTGGGATGGTTTTGTTTTTACGCTGAGGGGGAGGCTTGTAGGCTGGATATATCTTTATATCAGCTACCAGTCGGTGTTGGCATAACTTGCTTCCAGGCATTATTTCAGCCTTTTCTTCTCCCCTCCTTGCCCCTTCCCAAGGCCCCTGTAGGGATGATGGCCCTGCACCATTAACTCAGGCCACTTAACCAGAGTAGGTCCTGGGACTGCATTCCTTGCCCTGAAGTTGTCTAGAGAAAAACGTGCTTCCAGGAGTAAGGTGAAACCTGGTAGGCAGGAGCTGTTGATTCGGAGCATCTGGGGGCATACAGGGATGGGAAATGCTGCAGCGAGGTGCCAGATGTGCTGCAGCAAGGATGGTCTGCTCTTGTGGCTATCAGATGCTTTAGACCAGGGTTCTTTGAATTGTTGTGAAAGGTTTGATTGTTTTTGTTGTTTTTTAAATGGCCTCAATCACCGGGGTTTGTAAAATTGATTCCTTGCTGCCTTTTCCCCAGAAGGTACCATTACACGTGAATAGACCTTTCAAATTCAGCTCCATTGAAAATAATGGAATTAGTCTGTGCTGTTGTTCCCATTAAGGAAATCAATCTTGTTTTGAAAACCCCTGTGCTTTTGAGGAGAGCAGAACTTGACAGAAGGATCTACCTTTCTGCTAGGCAGAATTCCTCTGCAGACATCTGCTCTTGGTGGGCGTCCCTTGATGTTCGCTTTCCTGTTTGGGGGAGATTTGCTGTGATTTTGGAACTGGCGTTTCCTTGAGTAGTTTTATGCTGTTGCTTTTTTTAGTTTTTAATGTTGATCTCTTTCTACTGCTTCCTTTATCTTTTATGACACTTAGGTCATGGACAAATAGTTAGGTACTCCACGGTTTTATTTTTGGTAGTGCTATCCTCGCTGAGCGTAGCTAGCAGACTGTATTTCAAAATTGTCTCCTGCTTTTCCTCTGCCAGAACTGTTAACTGCTCCTTTCTCTTCATTCAGAAGCGCTTATTACTGCTGTTGGGTCTTTGATGGCCTCTTTCCAGAGCTTCTTAGCCCTTTTAGAGCCAATTCTTTGCTTTCCCTTGTTGGACACTGGGTCATTGGGATGTCCTCAATGATTTGTTGACTAGAGGCTGTGGATCCATGCAAGCCGTGGATTTCTTCTTGATAATCCTGAGTAATGCAATACTGTTTTGGCTGCTTTGCGTTTCTTATTTCCCTATCTGTTCTGCTGTATTTTTATATATTAAAAAATATACATATATAAAATAAACAAGGAAGTTTCTGTAAAAAATAAATCATTGTTGAGAGGGGGCAAAATGACACTAAATTGGCAGCTTTACAGAAGGTATGATGCCTTTGATTGATTAGTTGTCAAAGAAATGTAATGTACTAAACATGGTGAAGATTAAGGATGTTAAGATGGTTAAAATTCAGGTTGCATAAGTGTTTGGTGTTAGGTTTAGAGCCTCTTCCGGAATTTTAATTTTAAAAATGCAAAGTATTTGTTTTATGCTATTCCTTAGGAGCCCTCTAGATGTTTTGGAAAATTTGAGTTCTTAAAAAAAACCCCCAACAAACAAAACCCTGTCTGAAAGTATTTAGTATTCACAGTTTATGAATTAGGTAGAGAGATACTTTTTTGTGATTACTAGTGAGCTTCTGAGATGCATTAGACACTATTTACAGAAACTGAGCACCAGAAATAATAGTAGCATTATCCTGAACCTCGTAATTACTCTCAGAGTCCAATTTTACATTGTATCTAATGTTCAAGAAATAATAGCAGCGTATTTTTCAGCAAATGATTATTTAGGTATTTAGATAGATACATGTACAGCAGGAGAAAATACTAGTTTAAACAATGCCTTTTGAGGGGACTAGGAATTCTTTTTTTTTTTTTTTTCCCTTTTGCTCTTTCTTTTGTAACCACACCCTCCTCTCCCACCATCTCATTCCTCCTTTTTTTCTAGGAGGCAGGAGTTCACAGAAACAAATACATGGGCTTTGTATGGAATCCCTGTTGGAGTCCTCCTCAATGCTCTGCATAAGTAACCTTTCAGAGCCTTTTATTGCTCTTATCTCCCTATCAGGGGATGCCTGGTTTGGCCTCCATCCGCTCCACTTCCCCTCTTTCCAGCTGCTAATAAATCCTAGTTTACTTAACAAAGCGGAACAGAAAGGAGCCTGCGGACAACCCGAGAGGTTGCTCAGTCCCCTCTGAGATCCTGCCCATTCACATACTGCAGGGAGCCATCAGGTGTACTTCTCCAGGAGAACACCAACGCGCTCCTTACTTGGCCTGGGTGATGTGCAGCGCGTCAACATACGGCACCGACCGTCTTGGCGCCTCTCTTCCCTTACGTGAGGCACGACTCGCTCGCCTCCACTTCTGTGGCCGATTCTCATCTTGCCAGTCGTCTTTCTAACAAGAGCCCTCCTTGAGCTTGCGCTGTCAACTTCAATTGCTCCTTTCCCAAATACTCAAATAAACATCTTGCTTTCTCTCCTGGGGAGACTTCTCTCCATATCTGCACAGATACTGCAGTATCTTTCTTAATCATCTCCTTGGGCGTGATGCTGAAAAGGCGAAAAAACCGCAATGCCCCAAACCTGACAACAGTTAAGCTGGTGACAAATGACTGTCATATTGACCAGTGTAGTCTGCTTGTTTCTATTCCACTCTCTCTTTCGCAGCGATACAAAGTTGGACTGCGAGCTGTTTGAAATCATCTCCCTGTTCTGCGCCTGCACGGCACCGGTAGCCGGGAGTCGCGGTCATCACCGCCATGAGCTGCACTTCTAGGGAAGACCGAGGAACGTGTTTTCAGATGTGTTGGCAGATGATAGGGACCCTCAGGCTTGTCTGACCGTGGTAATTTGTCAAAAACTGCAACCTTCGTTGGGACTTTGCTTTTTGAGAGCTGCCCCTTGTTAGCAAAGGTGAGGTAATGAGAGCCCTTGTTTTCCTTGCAAAGACAAACCGAGAAGTTTTAGGCAAAAAAATTTGTTGTTAGGCCCTGCCAATGCAACAGGTTTTTGTGTTGTCCACGGACTCTTCTTGCTGTGAAAACAGCAAGATGAACTTTAAATTTCCATTTACAGTAGCTGTATTTTGCTGTTCTCTTCTGCGTGTGGAAGGGAATGAGACTTTATCTGCAAAACACCCAGCAGCCCCATCTCAGGTACTTCATGTGCTGCAGACCTTACGTGAAGCGACTGCATGGAGAGGGTAACCCTGAAGGAGAAGGTTGGCTGTGGGTAGAGGAGCCTGTCCACAGGTCCTGCTCCTAGCCGTGTCGCTGACTGCCATGAATCCAGCTTGGTTTTCTTTGTCCCTTTTTTTTTATCTTTTGCCTATAAAGTTTTTTGGATGTTGATAGTTTCTTTTGCTTATGCAGTGGACCCTAGCTGACACCAAAGCCCTTCTGTACTATCAAAGCGTGCTCTACCCATGCGGTCAGCTGTAGCGATGGCCTTTTGCCATCGTGCTGGGGCAGAATGAGCCAACTTCTGCATCCGCTGCTGCTTCAGCATGCAATTTGTAGGCAGTCCTTACCGCTGAGTCGGTGGAAGTGGCATCAGGACAATGAAAAGCTCATCTTCCGCGTTGGTGTCTAGGCTGAGTTTGTCAAGTCCTCGCAAAGAGGAAGGGGGCTTCATGACTTGCAAGCAGAGCAGACTTGAGATGAAAGTCACTAAACTACAACAAATGGGGAGCTCCAAAGTATCATTTTTAGAACTACATTTCAGAGTATAGCAGCTCTTTAAACTGATTTCAGTAATGCATAATTAAAGCATTACTACAAGAACAGTAAATATTTCATTAAAATACTAAACAGAAACTACAAAATTGGTTGAAGACAAAGGAAGCTTTATTTTTTCTTCTCTTCACCCCCCCACCTCCCCCACCCTCCCCTTCTCTTTATCCTCCTACGTGGAGAATCCTGGTCTGGACAGAAGGCAGCAGGGGGATGCGCAGCCATCAAACCACTGTTGGAGATTAGAAATTCCTCCTTACTTATTAACCACTCTCTTCTGAATTGTCCTTCATAGATTAACTTGTGGGTATAATGATTCAGATAATATTGCACGTATTCCTTTCCTGGAAATGTTTGTGGACCTTGTAAATGCAAGAGGCTGGGATGCTTCATAGCTGTTCTATTGAGAAAAAAATGTGTTCAAGCTCCAGTCGGAAGTTATGTGTTCAACAGTAGCTAATTAGTGGCTAAAACACATGAATGTATGGAGTTGCACTGTGTATTTGCTATTAAAATTAATAAAACCTTCACAGAAAATGGGTCATTAAGAAATTCAAGGATACTAGATAGTAAATAAAAAAATATAGCAAGTCCTTAGAGTAATTTTTCCAGATTGCCCCCCCTGCCGTGTTCTGGACTTTTACAAAATGTAGGATTATTTAGGGTCTCTACAGTTAGAAGTCAAATTAGATATTGGTTGAGATATTTATTAATCAAGACTAGTAATTACAAAGTGCTGTTCATTTCCAAGAGGTATTCAAGCAACCCTCGCTAAAGCCCAGCAAGACTGAATAGATAATATGTATAACTGGTAGACGGAGAATGAGCATTCAAGGTTCATGAAGATCTAATTTCCATTTAAAAATGAAACCAAATGTAATTTGAGGAATTAGAAGCAATAAGAACGATGCATTAAAGGGTATTTATAGGCAGTGTTGATCTTTCTTCTGCATTGAAGTCTCCCAGCCCTCCAGGTCAGGGGGACCTGCCTCGTATCTTGTCATATGATGGCAGAAGCAGATCTGTATGTCATTGCTGACATGGACACTCTGTCCATGACAACCTTACCTTTGAGGTAGTCTTCTCTAACCACTGTTTTTCCTATATTCGAACAAAAGGCACTAAGTGATTGCATAGTCATCACTCTGCCATCCCTCCCAAGGATCAGCGTGGGTAACGCGCACTGGGCCAGGTTTCCACAAAACCGAAATCCTGAGATTTATTCCGATCTTTTTTTTTCCCTACGATTGTACTGAGTGTTGCCCAAAGACGTTCATGGATAATTGCTTTATTAGTCACTGTGGCTCTGATGTCAGGGTTCACTCGGGATTAAATTTAATAAAAGACTTGGCTGCTGCAGGATCATATTTCTAAGTGCTTGGATCCCTGAATGGAGCCCCAAAATCTGAGGCAAATACAGAGTGCACAGAAGAGTTTAACACTGGACAAGGTAATTATTTTAAAAATAATAAATAATAATAATTAAAAAAAAAAGAGCAGTGAAACCGACAGAGCTGAATGTGGACGTGAAATCCTGTTGGTCTCTGACCACTTGGGACTGTGAACCTGAGCCTGGAGCATTTTTATCCGGAGGGGCGAGCAAGAGAGAGTTGGAGGGATGCGGAGGGAAGCTTCGGGCTCAGCGGCATAGGGAAAGTGGCCGTGAGCCTAGGTACCTGCAGATTTAGGGGGCTACTACGCATATGGGCTTCTTGGATCAGATTCCTTGACTAAGGTCTGCCCAAGCCCCGTTCTAGGCAAAGTCCCGCTCTGTACAGCCTCTTAACCTGAGCGCTGAAGTTGCTTCTTCAGAGAAGTCACGAGGGAGTTCTGAATATTGGCTGATGCTTGTCAAGCATTTGAAGATTAAATATGCTGCCTGTGAACAAGTTTTTGCTTTTCTTGTATTGAACGTGGATACCAAGGTGATGAGCATGGTATAAATATCTTGAGAGAGAAATGCTGAGCATAATAATTTTTATTGATCTCAAAAGCTAAAAGACCTTTCTACAACTTTCTGCTTTTTTGGTGTCTGATTACTCATTTATGTCCATATAATAGTGCAATTATCTTTTCAGCAGAAGAATTGGGAGGAGGAGATTATCATTTTAATAAAACTAATTCCTGAAATAATAGTTAATTTCTTCCAGTTGTTTGGTTTAAGGTGAAAACAAATGGTGGATAGCTTTGGGGGGATTAACACATTGCATATGTTTTGAGCACTCGTTGGCTCTGCAAGAACAGGCTAATGCTTTGTTTTATTTGTGATAAACTTCTTCTTAGAAGACCTTTTAGAGTTTGGTGTTTTGTTTTGTTTTTTTTAAATCTGACATTATTAAAAAAAAGTCTAAAAACAATTGCCTTTATTGTTGAGATAAGCTCTTTATAAATGTGATTTTTTTTTTCCCCCTAAACAAACAAAACCCCCTAATTATAAAGGATTGCAGCTTTCAGATAGCGCTGGTGTGATTTAATTTGCAACTTGCTATCGTTATCTGAGTCACTCCTAGGGAAGAAAATACGGAGAGTACTTCTGTTAGATATACTGCAGGAAGACTGATACTTCTCTGTTGCACTATCGTAGTGATACCTTGAAGGGTTTGTTTCTGATATGTTAAGAACACATAAGCCCTTTCGATGTAAGGTATGTGGACAGTCCTGTGGTTATTAGTCCTTTTGCTATTTTTTTTTTTTTTTTTTTAAATCTACCGCTCTCTCTGAAGTGCAAACCAGTTTTGGAAACGTTTTGAACTGGCTTGGTTAAATGGTCTTTCCTTTATGAAGTCTTTTGATTAGCTGAAATATAATATTACAAAGCTATTCCCACTCTGCCATAAGAAATGATCAGGATTGGATTGCCCGTCAACAGTTTGGTGAGGTAGCCCCGCGTGGGGTGGAAATACCCGCTTATTAAGGAGGTTCCCATTAAGTATCTTACAAATACTGATGAGTAGTTTGATGCTACTCACAGAGACACTTTGTCTTGTGCTGGGAGAGCAATTGTCGAGCAGCTGTGCTCCAATTCCTTTCAACACAGTTGTGTCTCAGCTCTGCCCGAGGCAAGCAGATGATATTCCATGGCTTGACAAGGCCCTGTCCCGGAGGGACGGAGTTGGGCGGGTGAACTGAATCATAGAATGGTTTGGGTTGGAAGGGACCATAAAGATCATCCTAGTTCCAACCCCCCTGCCATGGGCAGGGACATCTTCCACTAGACCCGGTTGCTCAGAGCGCCATCCAACCTGGCCTTGAACACTTCTAGGGAGGGGGCATCCACAGCTTCTCCGGGCAATCTGTGCCGGTGCCTCACCACCCTCATAGTGAAGAATTTCTTCCTTATATCTAATCTAAATCTACCCTCTTTCAGTTTAAAGCCATTACACCTTGTCCTATCACCACATGCCCTGGTAAAAAGTCCGTCTCCAGCTTTCTTGTAGGCCCCCTTCAGGTACTGGAAGGCTGCTATAAGGTCTTCCCAAAGCCTTCTCTTCTCCAGGCTGAACAACCTCAACTCTCTCATTCCTCCCCTGCCCTTCTCTAAACCCCACCCAGACCCAGCCTGTATTTGTGCTTGGGATTGCCCCAACCCATGACCTTGCGCTACCAGAGCGGAGTAGAGGGGCAGAATCCCCTCCCTCGACCCGCTGGCCACGCTGCTGGTGATGCAGCCCAGGATACGGTTGGCCTTCTGGGCTGCAAGCGCACGTTGCCGGGTCACGTTGAGCTTCTCATCAACCAACTCCCCCAAGTCCTTCTCCTCAGGGCTGCCTTCAATCCATTCTCCACCCAGCCTGTATTTGTGCTTGGGATTGCCCCAACCCATGTGCAGGACCTTGCGCTTGGCCTTGTTGAACTTCATGAGGTTTGCACAGGCCCACCTCTCAAGCCTGTCAAGGTCCCTCTGGATGGCATCCTTTCCCTCCAGTGTGTCGACCGCACCAAACAGCTTGGTGTCGTCGGCAAACTTGCCGAGGGTGTACTCAATCCCACTGTCCATGTCACCGACAAAGATGTTAAACAGCGCTGGTCCCAATACCAATCCCTGAGGAATGTAACTCGTCACTGGTCTCCACAACTGGCAGAGGTTCTAGCTCACAAAATGGGCTGGAATTATTAATTCTCATAGCTGGAGTGTGAAATACGGAATTCCTGTTTCCGTGGAGAAAGAGGAGGCCACCACGTTGAGCAAGCACTTGTCCCTTCAGAGCTGGCTCCAGAAGGAGCGATGTATTTTCATTTGTCTCTTCTTTTTTTTGGTACGTGCTCAAAATATTTAAACGTTGCATGTGGGGGAAAAAAACAACCCCACAAAAAAACACAATTAAAACATTAATTATTAGTGCTGAGAGTATTTTGAGTAATTTTTGTATTCAATCGGCTGTAATTAAATACTCAGTGAACACAAAATTAGGTCATATATTATGTAAATAGGATGAGACATCCACTAGCTCTAGCGACAAATGCTTTGGAGTCCTTAAGGGTACAATTCACAATTGGAGTCTTGGAGCCTAATCGGTTCTGTCTGACCCTGATTTCCTTCTCTGTCACATGCCCACCTGAATGCAGAGCAAATACTGAGGAGGGTGCAGGGTGAGACCGACGATAGGTCATCTGCTGCCTCCAGCTGTGGCCGGCGAAGCTTTCCCCTTGCCTGATGTTCTCAGCCAGTTTGAGATGAACTCGATGTGGGGGAAGATTTTCTCCTTGCCCCCAGTGGACCTCTTTTCTCTGTTGTGGTCCAGCCATGTGCCTTGAGTGCATCCTTTAGACACCGGCAGAATGAATTTAGGTCTATTAAAAAAAAAAAAATTAATAGATGCTTAACCGTTACGCTGAGTGAGGCTCAGAGCACTCTGCGCTGCCCAGGTTCATGCCCTCTATTCTCTTAACATGACACTTGATAACTTCTGTTTTAGCATTCATAATTACAAATGCCAAACCTGATTTTGCTCCCTTTGAGGATAGTGGGAGCAGTAACAGGTCCATTATTATTAGTCAGAACAATTATGTAGCTCTTACAGGAAGAGGGGAAAAAAAAAACAAGCTGTTGGATTCTGCTTTC
>NW_008794630.1:2221678-2270628 GCF_000699145.1 Aptenodytes forsteri | reverse complement strand
AAAAAAAAAATCAAGCTGTTGGATTCTGCTTTCTTGTGACAGGGACTTGCCTGCTGGGGGTGCGTGCTGTGTGAAGCAGCGTTTCATGGCAGCCTGAAGTCACTTCATCTTCATGTCCTCCGCTCGTTGCGGTCTTTGTTCCCATCTCCAGAAGTGGCTCTCGAGGAGCACCACCATCCTCCCCTGTTCCTTTCTCCCCAGCTCTCCGAGTTCTCACTTTTAAAGCTGAACACGAGCCTCCGCATGTACGAGGCACGTGGAGAAGAACAAGAGTGTGTTAGGAGGTGCTGTGGCTGAGTGAGGAAGCAAGAAGGAAAAATTACAGGTAGCTATCTTCCTAACCTTTCCTGGTCCTCCACCACACATTCATTTCCTACCTAACCGTGTTTTGTTTCCTACTGAAAGAGGCTGCAATTCAGAGCTGACATGGGGATGATGCATCAAATATTCTGTCTGAGTCCTTCAGGTATTAGTTTTCTAGAGCGTGTGCAGTTTGGTGCTGGTTGCGTTCTTCAGGTGATGGAAGAAATAGATGTTGGTCCATTATATTTTGAGTTTTTAAGAGAGATAATGTCTTCTCTAGCCTCCCTCCTTCTGTCCCCATCCCCCCCGCCCCAACCAAAGCACCTTTATTTTACAGAATTTCTTTCCTTCGCCCACTACTGATTCCTCGTAGATCGCTAACAAAAAGTAGGGTAGGTTTAACTCAGTAAGAAGAGATCAGCCTTGTCGTTGGGAGCGAGGGTAATCCATGGGGAGGTGCGGTGGGAACTACACTACCCCCGAACCCTGAAGTGGGGGATCAGAATTAGTCTGTAAAAGGGAAATCAGTGAGCACATTATTGTAGAGGAGGTGGCGTGTGATTTTTGTACCTAGGTAGCTTTTTTCCTAACTCACTATGATAGGAAGATACTTGCCTGTATGAGAGCTGGTCTGTGCACCTTGAATTGATATGGCTGGAGTCGCATGGAAAGGACTGCAGGGTTGGGGCTCTCAGCACGCTGGGAAGTGGGCTTGCAGCATCAGGCACTTCTCTCGCCTCTCGTAGCTCTGAATGGCAAATTATATAGTTGCCTCCCTCGGTTTGCCTTGCCATATTACCTCTGGAATTGGGATATAATACCTGGCCTGTGCAGTCCAATATTCAGAAGTGAAGAGCTTGTTTATCTGGCTCGGCTGCGATAAACCTATGTGGACCTTTAAGGTTGGTTGATGTATTGCAAAGGTGGGCAACTTCTAGGAGCTGGTGGGTGTGATCCTGGGAACGGGACGTTGGTTACTCTTTGTTTTCGGTAATAATAACTGCTGGGAAAAAATAAGTCAGACTGGACGTGCTGAGGACCTGATATTTCACTTTCAAACTTCCTTCTAGCTGGGTGGGTCAGGCTTGACTGCTTTCAGCTTTGTACCGTCAGGAGGCATGGATTTGGCTTATCAAGCAGTGCTGGGCTTGCTAAGTGGTTGGCAGACATTATAGAAAAGCGAGATGCTATTCATGCTGCCGTGGATAAGAAGTTGGAAAGCATTGGTTTAAGATTGCAAGAGGCTGAGAGGAAAATTGAAGTCATGGAGATAACGATCATCGGACCTAATGCTGCTCTTGCTGAGAATGCCAAAGACCAGGTTGTAAGGCGTGCAGAAGTCCAGTTGATGATCTGGAAAATAAGTGCAGATTGAGTATTATCATCTTGGTGGGAGAATCTTGTGAATATATTGACGGAGAAGCAGAGAGATTCATGCGCTTGTTGCAGGGTGCTGGTCGAGCTGCATAAATGCTAGGTGAAATTTTTTAAGAAGTGCTTCAGTATGCCGTAAGGGCATCATATTAATGAAATATCAAGCTACTAAGCGGTGACTTCCCGGGACAATAAATCGGTTCATATTATTAAATGACACAGTGACTTGAAACTGTTCGTATGTTGCAACTCCAACAAAAAAATAAATGTTTTTTCCTAAGTGTTGGGGGATTGTTCAGTCTAAAATCTCAGGAGGTAATTTTATTGCTCTGACTTCTGTGTGTCATTTGGATTTGGCTTTTTCTCATATATCCTAAAAAAAAACAAACACCAGTTTAAAATTGGTCTCACTGAAAAGCATCTAGGGTGCTCTGCCTTCTTATTGCCAACAGGTTATAATTTAATAAAATACTTTCTGTTCATATACAAATTGGCAGAGAGAGCAATCTGGACTGTAGTTGGTGCCATAGGCCTACATCTTTTCTTTCTTTCTTTTTTTAAAGAGAAAAGAGAATGAGACTTTAGGTTAAACTGTTTTTACCAACTGCATTATGTGCCAATAGGTAGTGAATAGATAACGTCTTCTCAGTTGTACGCACAATCAGATTTTATTCTCCAGCAACAGAGATTTTGTGTGCAGCTGCTGACAGAAGATTTTATTTGCCTGACAAAGGCCTCTGTGGACAGAGAATTTTTTCCCCGTCGTCAAAAGAGGTCCTTCAGCACATTTTTGGACTGTCTACGTTTGGAATTGTTCCTTCTTGAAGGTCCACTGATTTCCTCCAACCCATTAAACATCCCCTATTTAAAAAAAAAAACAACAAACTTATATCTGATATAAAAATTACCATCCTGACCTTTTCCTCCGTGTTTCTGCAGTTGCCTTGACCTGCTTTCCCCTCCCTGGGACACCAGTGGTGTGTCCCACTGCCCCGGGCTGGGAGGGAGTTGGGAGGGCAGACACGACGTTGTTCTGGGTTGTGCCTACTCGTGGTTATACGCTTGCTTGGGGAGGGGTATAAAAAGGGGTAAGTGGATTAACCATTCGCTGTATTACGCTTTTGCGCCAGTTCTGTTATGTGCTCCGATACTGGTCATTCCTTGCAGAAGTGCTGTGGGTATCGCTGTCCGGTGTGTCTGCATCGGGTTCATTTCCTTTGCAAGAGAGCAAGGGATTGCTTCCCCTTCGTTCTCTGCAAAGGCAGTTATGCACAATAAAAGCATGTCGTGTTCATCAGTCCCATCTTCACAGATTGCTCGGGATTTCAAACTTGGTTTTCCTAATATGAAAATGGATAGATGCTGGAAGTTTTCCTTTGGTCTGGGGCTTCCTATAGTAAAAGAGAGTTTGGAAACCAAGCATTATATTGTAGCCAAAGGATAATTCAACGTAATGCAAGGTCTGACCATTTAAAAGATTTAAACTTTTCCTGATCCAAACTGTTCTTATGTTTTACTTTTCCCTGAAATCCCCATGAAGTGGATGGAGTTTATTGCTTACGGGGTTCTGGTCTCTGACACACCTCTCTGTGCAGAACCCAGGGCCAGTTCTGGGGGGGTCTGTATCAGAGTAATGCTTCTCGTTTTACTCCAGCCTCGAAAGCAGTCAGCGGTGTCTCTGTGCTGTTGTTTATTAATATCGGTATTGCAGTCGTGCTGTGGCGCATTAGACGCTGTACAAATGCGCAGTGAAAGGGGGTGTGCAGGCTGCTGGACCGGCTCTTCTCCCAGCTGGGGAGATGCTTTGGGCCACAGAAGTGTCCGTGGCATTTTTCATGAGCTGACTGGCAAGACCCTTGCTGCTTTTTGTGGACTCGTGCTCGGCCGCGTGGGGAGCGGGATGACCTGGTGAAACAGCCGGGAGATGGGGAGGAACGGAGGAGGAAGAGGAAACGGGGCAATTAACTCATCTCAAAAAGGACAAAACATTTGTTGTGCTAAAAATACGCAGCCACGTTGCTGATACTATTTCACAGCAGTGGCACTGAGCTATTTCAAGATGATGAATGGGAGGGGCGGCAATACAGATCTGCTTGGAGAAATACGGTGGCCAAAAGCGTGCTGAGGGTCCAGGGAGAACAGCGGAGATGGTGAGCGTCTGCACCGTGAGGTCTCACCAGGCAGCCTGCTGGGGCTCCGTCACCCCTGGGAAGACAGCCCTGTCTGCCTGGGGTGTGACTTCAGCAGTGGTAGTCGCCCCGGTTTTTGAGGGGCTGAGCTGATGTCGTTTCGCTGGGGAAATGTGCAGAGAGTTCAAGGACACGCGGTGCACGGAGGTGCACATCATCCCGCGTCTGTGGGATGCCGTGAACTCTTTGGCAGGCATCTGCCGAGAGCCTGTAAATTCGAAATGGAGGCGTGTAGCGTGCAAGGGCTGAGCGTGTAGGCTGGTGTCCAGCCTCAGAGTATTTTTTGTTTTTGAGCGGTTTTTTGCGGGCCCAAGGGGGGGGGGGAACGTAACCATGTGCCTACCCACCTCCTGGCCTGCGCTTTATTGTCTGCTTCAAAAGCTTTGCTCGCCAGCAAAGTTTCCTATCTTTCTACTACATGTGACTTTTGGTTTAACTCCTCTGGTTTTCTGTGCTGTACCAAGAAGCGTAGGAATGCGTTTCTATGTGCCGCTTAAAATGTAGAAGGTCTTTTTGATTACCTGTGAGATTGCTTAGGAAATTTCTGTGCTTTGTTGTATTGCACATGCTCCTAATACATTTACAAGCAAGCCACACACTGGGACAAAACTAGGTCACTGGTAGACTCCTTACTGGACAGATGTTTAGTTTTCCTAATTCACCCCCTATATTAAGCAACATAATTGTGATTTTAGGGGTAGCTGAATCTTGCTGACCATAGCTAATTTTTATTGTGGGTCCATCAGAAGGTTGAATTTTGGAGGCATAAAATGAGAGTTTTTCGTACATGGGAGAAAGCGGGATATTTTGTCTTTGACTCTCAGTGGGAGGTCACAGCCTTTTGTGCTGGCAGCTCTGAAACCAGCACAAACTGGGGTGATTAGCTCCCTTTTCTAATGAGTACACAAAGCTGATTGTGAATGAGCCAGTGGGTTCATTGTGCAACCTTGGCCTGCGTTTAATCCTTTATGTGAGACCCCCTTTTACACAGGGACAGCAATTGGAATCCAATTTACATCAGGCTCGGCATTAAATCTCCTTACGCTGGCGATACTACTAATCAATGAAATTGAAATTCAATTGCTGTTAGGAGTCTCTTCCCTTCAGTTATGCCACTCGCTTTCTCCTATGCTGTGCTTTTTAAGAGAGATGAAGCCCTTAAGTGGGAAACACTTTGTCTTCCTAATACAAGAATAACAAACAATGTCTCTCTTCTTGGCAAAACACATCCGAAGTACTGTGTAACAAGCAGGAGAGATCTTAAAAGTCTATCAAGAGACGTTATGGTAATTTTGCAAGAACGACCACCTTGCTTTTAGTGAGAATTATCTAAATAAGAAGATAAAAGGAAGAAGAAAGGGAGCTTGACGTGTAGAGAGACACATGAAAGGTTTCGGGAGAGGCTTTCTGTGCTGCACAGAGATATTAGCAGTTGAGTTTTCTGGCAAGCACCTTAATAGTAAGGGGTGTTTCTTCCTGTCTGGTTTTCACTTTAACAAGCAGGACTTGTTAAATCAGTTTTGGGGTGCATCAGAGATCAGTAAATGACAAAGAGGAGACTTCATATGCATCACTTGTTTTCTTTTCAAGGAGCGTTGTGAATGCTGATTAATCAGCCCCTCCCTGCAACCTTGGGAACTACAAAATTATAGTTGAAGAAACTTCCCCGTGTTGCAATTGAGGAACTGAGGCACGGAAAGATAAAAGCAAATTTTTAGGAGCATCGGTGTTTGGGCACCCACGTGTGATGGGGAGGAATAATTTCTGAAGTGCTGAATGCTCATCCTCTGGAAACCAAGCAGCTGAAATATCTCGCCTGGGGGAGTCATAAATGGGAATGCCACGAATTGTGGCTCGCTCTTGGAAATTTTGGCCGGTTGTGGTTTTTGAAAGCCAGCGCGCTTTGTGCCTTGGAACCGCTCGGGTCAGGAGTTGCTCAGTTCTCATCCCAATCTATTACTCTTGCTGCCTGTAGCCCCTTGAAATATTCATTCCACCTCTATTCATCAGTGCTGTTTAATACCCCAGGCATAACGATGATCTGGAACGTTTGTATTCTGTTACAGTCATTGTTTTGGGATTATCCAGAAAGCTGACACTGGGCTGGAAATTAGTGAGTATATATTCCCATTGTAACCAGTATGCCAGGTGTATTTATTTAAAAAATCATGAAGTAGCGTCCCCAAAATCAGGTGATACTTTTTACACAATTAGCTGAGTTTGCTTTTTATTTCTCACCTAGTTTCTGAGCCCTTGGGATGCACATTGGTTGCTTTTCCAATCTTCTATTTGCAGCTACAAGAGCTGGAAATCTAGCTTGGGGGGGGGAATGTATTTTTTAATACAGCCCAAGGAGTTTGTGAGCAGAAGCATTAAGATGAACACTACAAAACTCATGGTAAAAATCACAGGAACTACCATTGCTGCTAAACTGAACAAAAGTTTAGAATCACAGAATCATTAAGGTTGGAAAAGACCTCTAAGATGATCGAGTCCAACCGTCGACCCAACACCACCATGCCCACTAAACCATGTCCCTAAGCACCTCATCTACACGTCTTTTAAATACTTCCAGGGTTGGTGACTTTAGCCATTGTCTGTACTTGCGCAGCGTTCTGCCTTGGTTTCGCTGTGAAAACGCAGCACCACAGAACCGTGCAGGTGATCTTACGTTTATGGGACTTTTTCTGTCCTGAGGAATCTGAAACTCAAGCTGAGATGACTTCAGGGCCTCCCAGGACAGTCTGAGGGCTGTCAGGTTGGACGGGATAGAATCATGGAATCATTCAGGTTGGAAAAGACCCTTAAGATCATTGAGTCCAAGCGTAAACCTAAACAGCACCAAATCCACCACTGCACCATGTCCCTAAGCACCGCGTCTATGGCGCTGGTGGGAAGAGGAGGCATTGGGAAGCAGAGCATTACTGAATTTCAGTTATTTTTTTTAACCTGGCAATTTCAAACGATGGATGCATCTGAGAATGCAGAAGCTTTTCCTAGCTAGCGACCAAATGTACCACGGAGGAGGCTGCCCATCTTCTGAACTGAAAAATGTACTTTTGGAGGGCGGTGCTTTGGGGTTCCCAGGCCGATAGATCGTGTTGGTATGTCTACGTACCACCTGAATTTGGTTATATATCGGTGACCTTTCCTCTCTGATCCGAGCCTCTGTGCTGTCCAGATTGAGTTGTTGCAGAGTTTTCTGAACAAGGCTAAGCTAAAAGGCCAGTGAGGAGTTACAGCTGGTAGAAAATGTAGCTGCCTGCCTGTTTGATGGCCGTAGCTGCAGGGAATGTGTTTGACTTGATCTTCAGCGGTTCACACTTATTTCCACATACAAATAAAAAGAAAATAAATAAAGAAATAAAAAGCAACCAAAAAACCCAAACCAAACCCCTGCGATTATTACTTTAAGCTGCTGCTCTCATTTCAGAGATGCCAGTTATCCTTCCACAAGCCACTGAGGAAGACGGGTTTTAGCTGTAATGATTGCAAAGTAATCGTTGCATACGTAATAGCCACAAGCTTTAAACCACTGGGCTTTTTCAGTGGGTGAAGTCTGGACTTCGCAATTGATTCAGTCGGGAAAAGTCTGGTTGACCTTTCAGGCAAAGTTGATCTGCTAGCCTTTAAGGTGAGGGTATTTTATTTTTATTTTTTATTTCGTACAAATACAGCAGTCTGAATTAAGGACAAATGCCCTGAAGTGTGCAACTGAGCCTGTTTAATAAGTGAAACATTTTGGGGCATTTGATTTTGTGACCTCTTTTTCTGTGAGCAAGTTGAACTCGAGCACTTTGCAGGGAGCATTATTTTGTGGAGAGAGGACATTGATCTTATTTGGCAGAAAATAAATGGATGTTTGTGTTATGACGCCTATTCAAGTACTTTCTTTCATGTATCTGCAGCATGCTCTGCCCTGAAATCAGATCTCCTCTGACTGATACATTTTAAGCAGGATGATTCTGACTCACTCACAACTTCCAAGTGTAAATGTGTTAATGTTTTGCCCAGCACATTATTTCTGACAGGCTGAACTTTCTTTGTGTTTTCACAGTTTGGCTTTACGTTTAACTTGAGGCTTTCATAGTTATTTAATTCTTCATAATTTTTGATGCCTTGGTAGCCTCACGACTGCCCCAAGATTGCAAAGAGAAAGACAAACACCCAGCCTCCCTGGCTTTATTTTCTAAAGATCTTCCTTTCTCTCCCCAACCTCCAAGCCCTCAAATCTGAGGCCCAGGGGAAAATCGGAAGTTGCTTCCTCAGACCTGTCAACTCTTGTGCTTTCAGGATGAGCCTAATGATGTTGAGCCCTATATGATTCTTTCACACTTGTCTACTTCAATCTCACACAGCAAGACAAGTAGTGCCTGTGCGGAGGGAGGGATGAAAGTCCTGCTACGGTAGAAATCTGCAAAACGTACGCACTGGGTGTGAAGGAAATTTGGGATCAGATGCAAATCCTGTGTGAAGCGTAGCTGGTTGGGTAGGATGAGCCTAATGATGTTGAGCCCTATATGATTCTTTCACACTTGTCTACTTCAATCTCACACAGCAAGACAAGTAGTGCCTGTGCGGAGGGAGGGATGAAAGTCCTGCTACGGTAGAAATCTGCAAAACGTACGCACTGGGTGTGAAGGAAATTTGGGATCAGATGCAAATCCTGTGTGAAGCGTAGCTGGTTGGGTTCCACACACACCCCCCCCCCCCCCCCCCCCCCCCCCCCCCACCCCCAGCAGCTTAATATAATTTTTGTCTTGAGGCATAGGAAATCAAATCAGGTTTTGGAGGGACATGGGGAGGGATAAGAGTGAAGAATTACGCTGAGTGTTTCTCATCTGCTTGATGTTATGTAGGTGGGAGTAAATAGCAGGATTTGACCACGGAGGGAAGAGAATTAGTGCTGAAATTGAGTACATAGGTGGCCGCAAGCCTAATGTTTCAGAGCTCGACCCTCTCTGCCTTTTTTAACCAATTATGAGACCACTTGTCCTAAGGACATTTTGTGCCTGGAGGCTCCATATTAAAATACTGGGGTTGCATTAACAGACTAATAGAGTCCTCTCTAACCACTGCATGCAACCCACTATGTCCCCTGCGCTTTTTCTCATTGAAGATGGATAAGAAATGCTACCGGGGTAAATTTTGGGAGCAACTGGTGTGCAGCATTACTGGACTGCACAGACTCTGTAGCATGAAGTCATCCCTTTTTTCTCCGTGGTTTGCTTTTCAGCTTAATCTCGGAGCGGTTTCCTCTACTTCTATTTTCTGGTGAGTCACAGAGGAGCAGAGAAACAGGCTAAACACAGATGGAAATGAAATAGCTGGATCGCTGAGCCTGCTGCCTCAGTTTCTCTCCAGAGTACACTCTGCAGATAGTGTTTGGAAAATCGTGTAGGTGCTGCAAACACAGAAAGTCATGTGGAGACAGGGCTTGCTTGCCCCTTTGCTGTTGGATTGATTTTACGCACCAATGAAATGTAGATCAGATTTATGTTGTGTGTGAACAGTGTGGCTGCCTCTTTTCTAACTATTATCCGTTGTCTTTTTGCTCCTTGTGGGTATTTACAAGCCAATTTTTTACAGAGCTCTGTTTTTGGTGTACCAGAACAATATCTGAAGCCCCGTAGACAAATGCTGAGCATCTGTTCCCCTACAAGAGTAGCTGTAGGTATGTAAGACATAGTGATGGAGATCCCTCCCGTGCGCGGGACGCAGGTGGAGGGTGCACACGTGCTGAGTGACAGTCCCCACTCCAGAGGAGCAACTGATGAATGAAATGGGTGGAAACAAACGGGTTGGGAAGACAGAAAGAAGAGGTGGGGTATCGTACAACTTATTAAAGGTTTTACTGCTTTATCCTCACTTTCTCAGTTCTAAATAGATCCAGGTCTTTTTTTACTTATAACTCATTTGTAGCGGGGTCCCCTGTCAAAAACCTGGATCGTTGAGGCTCTGCTGAATTTGAACCTTTCTGTGTATACACACAGCTGCAGCACACCGGGTACTCAGACATTTTTTTTTTTGAGACTATTTTGCCAGCAAAGGCTGATGTCAGACCTCTGGGTAGTTAAAAAGCAAATTCAAGCAGCCCATTGTGGGGAACCTGAGAAAGTGCTGTCGCCAGCCAGGTTCTCAGTGAATGCTGGCCCTTGCCCTCTCAGTGACCCTTGCCCAGCGGTCAAATGCTGGCCCTTGCCCAGTGGTCAGACGGGTGATTTACTATGTGTTTTTCCCCACTGCTATGCAGCAGGCCAGAATTGTTGTGTGGAAATTTTTTTATTTTTATTTTATTTTTTTAAAAACCTCTTTTATTGGATTTGTGAGCTTGCTTTGTGGTTTGCCAAATGGCCAGCATTAAAAATGACAGTCTTTGGCTGTAGGTCTAAAGGTTGTGATAGTGAATCAGAATTCCAGCATTGGAAATTGGGCTTTGTAAGAGGCAGACGTATAAATCAAGGCTGAGCTGATTAAATGTGTTCTTTTGCGAGGCTCTGCGGTGGGGCTGACGGCGTTCAGCTTCTCGGCTGAAGTTCCTGAGGGGTCAGGACGCATCGGCAGTGAAGGAGGAAAGCATGTACTCGGGAACGGTGCTAAAGTGCTGTTTGTCATCTGTGGGGGTAACGATGAAGACCATGGGCAATCCAGGATGGATGATACCGGTGACCCTGCTGAACCTCCTGGCCAGACGACCACTCTCCTGGCTGAAATCAGGACCAGCAAGTCCTCAAGTCAGAGGCCTTTGCGTTCAATACCGGCTTCCTGAGATATTTTACAGCTGTACTGCAGGTCCGAACCGATGCTATTTCTGACATACAGCTGCGATCTCATGGTGGGACACGCGATGATGTGCAGCCTGGTCGGTTCGGGTGGGTTGTGCCAGTGTCTGCGGTAGGAGAAGCCCGGTGGACCGGCTGGCTGTAGATGTATGCGTGGTCTGGATCTGACACCGGTTCTCGCCCTCCGGTGTGACCTGGCGTGGCTGTGACCTGCTGTCTGGGATGGCATCCGCGCTCCTCCAGCTGCATTTCTCCCCAGGGGCTGCTCAGCACTAGGGGCTCTGCCTTCAGGGCTTCAGACTGCCGCCCTGCTGCAGCAGACTCTTCCACTGCAACTTGGCTAAATGCAAGATTTACTAGTACTTTTGAGACAAAATGCGTATCAGTCACTCTTTTTTGTCTCCGTTCCCTCATTTCTTTTAGCAGTCGCTCTTCAGGCATTGAAAACTGCATGTGTTCTCCATTCCAAAATACTCTTTCCAGTTGGACAATGAGAACAAAATGAATCGCTGCTTCCTCTTGCAGCTGAGAGACCTCCTTAAGAGAAACATCAGGCATGTATTTATGAAAACAGAGTAGAAGCAGCAAAGCATGTTTAAAAATGTTTGCAATAAGATGCTGCCTTGAAGACTTCCTGAAAGCTTCACCAAGGACAGTTCTCCCCAGCCAGGGCTGTGTCGTTACGCCGGGCGGCGGTGGGGCACCTGAGAGGCATTTAGAGATGTGTGTCAGTCCCGGTCTCCCTATGTGTTAAAACAATATTGTGTTAGCACATACCTACACCGGTGACTGTGCTTTTAATGAATATGCACTATGCCGAACATAAAATCTAGATAAATCCCCTAGGGACGTTTTCTTTTTTGACTGCTCCAAAATCCTGTTCAAGCGCATTCAAGTTAGTCATCCAACATCTGCTTGCTTTTCGTTCCTATCAGTATTCATTCAGAGGTAAACTTCTAGGGATAACCTTTGCCAGCACTTCCCTAAATACTCAGTAATATACAGGGAGCACAGGAGAGTGCTCAGATGTTTTTAATACAATCCGATGACAGCAGAATGCAGCTGCCACCTGCAGACCGGCGTTTGCAGGGGGACCCTGACATTTGGGCTGTGCCTAAAAGGTTCTCGGTGAACCCTAAAAAAATGGGTTCACTGGTTATTTTTTATTATTATTATTTCAATTTTTTTTTTCCCCTCTTAATCCTTCATCTGCAATAGCTTGATTTTGGGGTTGGTGGCACCGGAGGAAGGGAAGGTCGGTAAGAAAGGAGGGTGGACGTAGCTAGCGCGGGAGCTGTCAGAAGCTGCGGTGGAGCTGGGCGTGGGGGGGCCGATGCCCTGATGCCAGCCTCGCTCGGGAGCATCTTTCATGAGGTTCAGCACGGCAGCCATGAGAAAGCAGCTGGCTCTGTCATTATGATCATCATTTACTCTTCCTTCTACACCTTCGCTCTTTCGGGTGTCTTTTTTGAGAATTCAGCTTAAGCTGCAGACTTCCTTGCTTCATTAAAACAGTTGTCCCCGTTTGCCCTGGTTAGTCACTATAAACGAGCTGTTGCATTTGATGCTAACCCGGTGCTAATCTACTACTTCTTTTAATAATATTGGAGTCACAACAAATAAATGCTCTGGTTGTATAAATGGCCCTTCCACCCTGCTATGCTTTTTTGAAGATTGATTTGTAGCCTTTTGTCCATCCCAGCGGAGCCCCACCCCGGGATTCGAAAGGACAGGTTTTTGTTGTCATAAATTTGGCGAGTTTTAGTGTGAAGAACGAGGAGATGCAGCAGGCTAGGTGGAAGGGAACACATGGGCTCTTTTTTTAGGTGGCCCGTTGTTTCCAATTAGTGTGCCTTTTCATTAGGTGATGGTAGACATAAATTAAAAAAAAAAAAGGGGAAAATTATCTCCAAATAGCAGAGACATTTGGAGTCAAATAAAAAAAGCCTTTATTTTGCTTTGTTTGTCGATATGTTGTTGTTGGGTTTTTATTTTTAACTCTTTTTTCTTTTTACCAGTTGGGTTATATGGTGACAAACTCAGCATACCGATTGCCGTAGCAGAAGACTCTGGTGCTGGAGTAACGCTCGCAGTCCTGCAGATCACTTGTAAAGAAGGCAAAACACGACCAGAGCAGAGTCTCCCCTCTTGCACTCTGACATCTCCGTGTTTGGTGCCTGTTCCCCCTTTGATCCCAGGCTGAGTCTGATAGCAAAGAAGCCAGGTTATAACAATTCAAGCAGCAACGAAGCAAGCACCTCTGTTTTCAGTCGATGCCCAGTAGCCATTGGTCTAACTTTTAATAGAGGGTGAGGTTTGCCCTGTGCTTCAGTGGTACTTATGTTGAAATTAATTCTTATTATGTGTCCTTTGTTCTTGGTCGTCACTATGTGATTTTTTTTTTTTTTCCCACTGCAAATTAAACATAAGACGTTGTGGTGGGTTGCAATCTCAAGGGATTAATTCTGCAATTTCCAGCCTGATGTTCTTTTGTCCTGGAATGAAAATGGTCGTCTTAGGTAATGGCTATTTTTATACAACCATTTGTTCACTGAGAACTGGGTTGAGACCTCCAGTAGCGTATCATTGACTGCTAAACAGCCATCGTGCAATTCAGATCACTTCTGGACTTGGCTATGCCATTGTCAGAGATGGAAAAGCTGGTGGAAAAACCAACCTCGTGTGGTCTTACTAACCCTGGTCAAGGCTCCTCCCTTTCAATTCTGTCTCTTTTTTGTTTGGCGTGACTCAGGAAATCTTTGTTTTAGGTGACAGGTAGAAATACCAACGTACAAATAAGAAACTGTACGTTCGAAAAAAAGAAAAATGTAAAATATTGCTGCAGTATCTTGTGGTTAGCTGGAAGGACCACAGTGCTGGGGTGCATACAAATGTATTACTTTTTGGAGGTGAGGACAGAAGCTGGGTGGCTTCCCTCCTCCAGCAGCACGTTTTTTCTAGGAGGGTGCAGCATCAGGTGTTCAGATGCAGCTCTGGGAAGCGATGCTTGGATTGCACGCACGTAGACTTAGGATTGGACCGAGTGTGCTTTTGAGCTAGTGCAACCGGCCGGGATGGCGTGACCCTACACCGCTCCTGGCTGTGGGTGGCTGGTTCCTGCCGGTCCGGAGTCTTCCTAAGTCATCACTGCCCCCTAAAAAAGCCCCTTGAAGAATTTGAAGATGCTTCTGCATTTTATTTTCTGTTAACCTCTGTTAATCTCTTCCCAGCCGAGTGGTTCTGGCCAGGCCCACCGGTGGGTCGGGAGATTCGGGGGCAAGGTGCCGGTGAGGGCTGTGCCGGCGCTTTGGCCGTGCCGTCGTCTTCTGCCGGCAGCGTGCGGGCTCCCGTTCCTGCTGGGTGAGGAACGGATGCTGTTGTGCTTCCTAACAGAAAGTGAAATTACACATTTTTAAGTGTTCAGAATGCTTCCCAAGCATTTCTGTGGTTAATCCCCAACCCGGGGGTATTGCCTTTACCTTAGAGAAAAGGAAACTGAGGCAAAGAGAGGGAACGTCAGAGGCTCATTTAGAGTCCTGATGGTTAATTGTGCAATCAATTCGGTGGACCAAGCTCCTTCTAAATTAAACTATTAAAAAACTCATAGTGAAAATACTGAAGCAAGCCAAGATCAAAATGCAGAGCGAAAAGTAGAATACTGTAAACTATCCATATGGTTTTTTAGTCTGCATACAGTGGAGATGCATACAGTTATTTTTCAGGAGTTATTTTATTTAGTTAATACTATTAAATAAATGCTATTGTAACTTTTTCAAGGCCTCTTTTTTTAATAAGCCCAGGCAAACCGCTTGGACATTGCCTTAGTGCTGAATTGGCTCTTGGATCACTATGCTCTGAAGTTTGTATTAATCAGCGCTCTGCAGTCAGTGTATTGTTGCTTCATTAACCTACTTGTTTTTAAGTATCTGTAAATCACAAAGAGGAGAAGTCATGCTGCTAGCTGAGAAAGCAGCCCTGTTTGTAGCATCTCTCCTCTCTGAATCACATTTCTGGTTAGCACTTAGGGGTTTGGGTTTTTTTTCTTTTTATTTTTTTTCATTTTTCTTACCTGTGAAATTTGTGGTGTAGCCTAGAAGAATGTTTCGGATGTGTATATCCAAAACTGCAAGTGCTGTTGCTTTTAACATCCAAGTTCCCTGGGGATATTTGGTTCTGGAATACATCTATTCTCCAAGTGTTATTTCACTGCTCACAATGTCACGGCTAAGGTCTTGTTGTTCAGTAGGTAGATTTTATTTGTCAGTGAGCTGTATCTTCCTAAAGAGGCAGGGAATTGCAATAAAAATGATTTATTTTTTAAGTGAATCATTACAGGAGTTGTTAAAGGACACTAATAAATGTGTCTAATAGATCGCTACAGAGTCTATAGGAGGATAGGAGGTTGGCGTCAGGTTGTACAATCTAACAGTCTTAATATTTAACGGCAACATTGTTCGGTTGTCATGTCCTGTACTTCTGAGGAAGACTTCAAGGGGATGGAAAGGAAGAAGAAAGGGTTATTCTTGCTGGTGATACTGAGGTTCGTACATGGATGACTGCAAATCGGTGAACTCCTCAGTGGCAGAATGGACCTGCTACTCATTGTTATTGTCTTTGTTTTAAATGTGTCTAGCTTTTATGTGGTGGCACCCGAGCATCTATATGGACCGTTAGTGTGGAGAGGACGTGGGGAGTCAAGCTGGTGCCACTTGCACAGACCCGTGCTGCACACCCAGCTTTGGAGTTAGCGACTCATGAGCTGCTTTTGTTTTTCCATTATTTCTTGGAATTGCAGTGTCAAGATAATAGGGAGAAGTGGATGTTTTCTGTTCCGTAGCCTCTATCAAATATTCTGTGGTGTTTGGCTTTTGTTGTTGTTGTCAGTGCAAGTGCTGTTGAAAACTCTATTGTTTAAACTTTGGCAACTCAGATTTAGGGCATAAGGCACCTATGTGCAATCGAGCCCAAAACATGACTCATGTTGGTAATTTGTAATTGCAGGCACTGAGTGTGCAACTTGCTTTCCTTTGAAACATGGTCTATTATGCAACATGAGCTGACAAGTACATTTTTGAACATTTTCTCTGACTACACATAAGCATCAGTTCTGAAATTTGGAGAGCTTTCTAATTGAATGATATTCTCTAGGAGACTCAAATACATATTAACAAAATTTTTTAAACATAACAAAGAATAATTGAACTTCAATAGTATCTGATTACATTTGGTGTGAGTTTCAAAAATCAATTTTTCTTACAGATTTAAATTGCAATTGCATTTCTATATTTGTATTTTTGTGCCTTGTGGAGAGTACCACATGCACTATTGGCACTGCAGTGCCTGACTTCTAGATGAAGGACTTATAAGTATACAAAGTCAATACGGATGGTTTCAGTAAGTCACCAGCCAAGTACGGTCATCATTTTCGTTGCCGTTTACCAGCCTATCCTACCTGTTGAGAAATGGAACATAATCTGTGAACATACACTTTGGGTTTTAAAGTAATCTTCCCCAAACCCCTAAAGCATGCAAAACTTTCTCTAGGTTGATATTTAGACCAAATTTAATAAATGAGCATGATTTTTCTAGCATGAAATTTTTGAAATTAATTTATCAGTCTCTTGCCTCGTGCTGCTAAAAGAGACAAAAGGGAATCTGCCTCTTGTATTTAGTTTTATTTTACAGAAATATTTTTCCATTTGTGTGAATAAATGCTCATCTGACATCATCACTATTTTTAGCTGGTCTGCAATGCCGAACACAAAATATGAGCCGTCCTTTTTAGAAATAGTCCTCAAAAGGCTCTGTACTCGTAAGCGGTCGTTGTAACCCATTTGTACAGCTGGGTGAATGGACGCACCCAAAGCTTTGAGCTTGCCCTAGTTGAGCAGAAGCTGCTGAGCCCTGGCAGTGCCGATCTCTTTCGTGGACTCAGAGAGGAGCACAAGCGCTAGGTGAGCATCCGGAAGATGGACCTGGCTCCCTGGAGGTTGATAACCGCCGTCCTGAGCGTAAACTTGACTGTTGCTTCTTCCCTGCCAGCGTTGTCCATGGTAGCATGGAGATGCTAACACATATTACCAGACACGATGGGAAACCGAGCCCTGGCTTGTGTCCTCCTCTGCTTGGATGTCCTCCTTGCCACGTTTTGCCAGGTTTTTACCTCCTTGGGTGAGATCTCGTCCCTCCTGGGAAACCCAGGCACGTGCGTCTTCCCCACCTGTGAGCTGCAGGGAGGAGGGGAGAGGTGCTTTGAAAACGTGAATTGAGGCGTTTTCTCAGTTCCCAGGTGTGTTTTGTGTTTGTTTAGATGAGAATGGGGGAGAGCTTCACTTAGGCATTTTAAAGGGCAGAGTGACCCCTGTGCAGGAGTCTGTTCTGGCTTTAATGGCCCTGCTTTCTGAGTGCCCCGGGTCAAACCACGTGTTGCTGAGCCCCAAAGAAAGCCCAGAAGTAGGTTTGGGATTTGCGCACTGGCAAAGTGATTGATTCATAAAACGTTCATTAACTTGCGGTTAATGCCTCAGAGGGGTTTTAACAATTGATATGTTGCCTTTCGTGGTTGCTACTTAAAAATAAACAAGCAACATTCCCTGCACCCCAAACCCTGTTGACTTGGGGACAAAATGCACTTAACGCCTGGGCTGTTTAGCATGGACTGCTTGCGTGGAGACGCTGTTGGCTCCTCTGCTCTGCTGCACCAGCCCTTCTGAGGCAGACCGAAAACCCTGCGCCGTGGATGTGCGTGAAGCTGCAAAGCACTGGGGCTTATTTTGATATATCTGTTTTCAGAAGGCATATGCACTGATTCGTCAAAAAGGTGACAGCTCATCATTAGCCAGTTCGGTCACATACGTTATGGTGGTGAACGATGTTTGATTAAGTGAAGCCCAAGGTAAGATGTGAAGAAACACGTTGTAAAGCATGCTTTGTTAATGCAAAACATAGAGGTGGCTCCCTGGAATCTAATGCAAACATCTAATAGCTTCTATTTTATCCTCATCTCGTGAAATGTGCTAAGCTTAAGTGGAAGCAGCTGCCTCCTGCACAGAGAAAGGAAGGCAGACCCCCCTCTCCGTCCCCCCCCAGCCCCTGCGTTCAATTAGCTGCTGTTTTGCCTCGGAGTGCTGCATTATGACCACTCCTACTGTCAGAGACATTAGTAAATATGCAGTACAGTAATGAATTTGTAAATAGAGAGTGGGGCTAACGAGTGTCCTCAGCTCAGGAATGCAGTGGGTATATATTAAGCCAGGTGTATGGGGGGGAGGGAAAAAAAAAAACCATCTCCGGGCTGGATTTTGTAATTAGGGCACATGGTGTAACTCTTTTGTTTTGCAGAAGCCAGCTTTATTAATTGATGTAGAAGGTTGCTGTGTGCTATTCATTGTTTGATTAAAATGCCTGTATAAATAATTAGGCCTCTTCTGTTTGTTTTATTTTTGCACCCAATTTACATTTTCATACAGAATAAAAATGAATTAGCAAATGCATTTATTTTCCAATTTTTTTTTTTAACCCGTAGCAGTTCTCCCCTGGTCACCAGCCGCTGCAGTAATGACGTGACCTTTGTGCCGTGCTGTTTCAGACCTCAGGAACTCCGTTCTCTTTGGAGAAGCCGTGGTCCTCCTCCCTCCTTTGTGTATGTGCTGCGGGGGGCTGCGGGCGGGCGGGCTTGGAATCCCTCCGGAAAACAAAAATAAACGCGTATATTCAGTCACTCCTGGAAACATCAGGTCAGCTCTGTATCTGGCGGTATTTTGCTGAAGAGAGGAGGTTTCAGGCAGACGCGAATTTGCGCCTGTCTACTTTCGGGGCTGCATAAGCCGGTGAAAATGCTGCTGTTTTGTGCGGCAGCTGGAGAAACCGCTGTACGGCTGGAACTGGGGTTGTAAAGGACCCTTTTGAAAGTGCCAGGAACTGTGTTATTGTTATACCAGGGACTGCCTTTCCGTGTTAATATATGAAAAACCTGCCTATCTGCAGTACCTGTGGAGCAGTCTGTAAGTCGGTAGGAAATCTCTATCCTAGGATGAAACTGCTTTGAGTTGCGAACAGGTAGGGTTAATTTCTGTGCCTCATTTGCTTTTTCCTCCAGAAAACTGTTGAGGGGCAATGCAAAACTCGTTCATCATTATTCCCTCATTGCTCCCTGGACTGTGGTGGGCAGCAGTGGTCTCCCCTTGGCCCTCCAGAGCCAAGCAAAGCCGGAGGCTGCGGCGAGCACGGTGAGGAGATGGCTCACACGATGCACTTCGACATCTGCGAAAGTCCTCTCCTCTTGGCAATGTTTGCAAAATGGCCTGAGAGAGGGAACGGTGATGCCTACCGACTGGTGCACCTTAAAAATGTTCTTAGCGACCTGAGGTCTGAAAACCAACATCCCTAAACCTTGATCTCCTATATTCACCTGTTTGCAAAGACAAAAACAAGAAGCAGAAAATTGGTGTAGTCTCTTGGTTCATTAAGAGTGCCTAGCATGGTTGTGCGTGGCCGAGGCATCGCACCCAAAATGACCTCTGTACAAAGAGCAGTTCAGGCAGAAAACGAGGAGAACTTGGTTTTTCACTTGTTTTTTCCCCCCTTCCATCTCTCCCCGGCCCGCAGGTCGCGTGAACTGTCCCACGGTGTAGGAAGAGGGTGTGAAAGGAGCTTTTCTTTGGCAGGACGCGGAAGGTCCTCCCTCCTGGCAGGGCTCGGCCAGGAGCGCACGCTTCCTGAAGTTTCTTCAGGCGTGGATCGATCGGCGAGCACAGTTTAACAGCAGCTGCAACAACAACAAGAGAGCTCGCTTGCTCCGTGCGGCTGATCCCCGGGGAGAAGTGGAGAATTGTCGCCGTAATAAGAGACACTCAGTTAGGAGTAAGTATCTCTCCCCGAGAAACGAAGAAGCAGGGGCTGTCTGGCGAAGGTAGCGATACAAAGTACTACTCTTCATCTCTTAGCTCTCCAGGCAGGCTTTGGTGCATCGTTACCTTCTCACTTTGTTGGTAATGGTGGTGGCATCTCTGTGATTGCCCCCGTACAAAGAACACAGCGGAGCTAGAGCCTCCCGCCTGGAGGTCTGTGGCGCTGACGACACTAATACGACAGTGAGTCACTTTGCAATCGTGCCGCTGTGATTTACACCACCGTTTTGCGCCCTGGCTGTGCAGGGTGAGCGGGTTGATTTGTGGCTGGAGCGGTCACGGGCTCAGTACAGCGCATCCTGTGCCGACGTCTGTTTTTTCACCTTTCCTCATCCTTTTCAGTCCTTCTCCTCATCATCCTTGCCTCATCCGCCCTTCTCTGGTTTGTTTTGTCCTCTGTGCGGTGGGACATTGTCTGATGCAAATGCGACCACGGCTGGCAGCCCTGTGACTGCGCCTGGGAGAGGTGATAACTCAGTCCTTCTGCCAGTGAGGGTGGATTTCGACTAAAAAAAGAGCTTGTTGCCTTCTAGTTGAGGTTTGCTATCCATTGATAGTTTGCTTGCACGTATTGTAGAATTGTAGTACGCACAGAAAAAGTAGCAGAAACAGAGACTCGTAGAGTGTTGGCTGAGCTCTGCTCATCTCTCCCGTGCTCTAGGAGATACCACAGTATTTTCTCCCTTCGTCGTTGCTAGAAACTTGTGTTTCTTTGCTTGAATTTGCTCGTTGCATACTGAGAAGTCCTTGGAGGAGTCTGTTTGTGGGGTGTTAGTCAGGCTGTGAGCTGCAGAGAGCTGAGGTGCCCAGCGAGGCTCAGAGGGATCGCTGGGCTCAGGCTGCAGCCCCAGCCTGCTGGGAGCCCGGGTTAGGAGCTGGCTTCACGCTGGTGGGAAAGACTGGCAAAGTTCAAACAGTTATAACTATCATTTAATTTTGGGTGTTTTTAATTTGCAATATCATTCTAGTGAAATTATGGTTTGGAACAAGATAGTATTTTTTTTTCCCCAACCTAAATTCTGCATCCTGTATTTATTCGTTTTGCCTTCACTGCCAAACACAGAGTAGTCAATGGGTGGAATTTTTTGCAAGAAATTCAGACTTTTCAATTTTAAAAAAAGTTGAGAATGCGGCATAAAGACTATGCATGTGTCAGTGAGCAAGTTGTAATGCACACAGCCAAATCAAAATGATCTCACCCTCACTTTTTCCTATCGTTTACATAAAACCAGCCGTAGGGAGTCAGCCCAACAGACCGTCTCTAGCGAAGGCTAGCCAAAGCGCTCGGGAAGTGTGTATAATGTCATGCCCAGTGTGATCATTTCAGGGCATATCTACTGGCTGGAAGGACTGGAAGCTTGGACATCCATGTCTAACTCCTTATTCTGCTATTCTGCACTGTTTGGTAAATCAATTAATTTCTACCCGCAAAATTAAGTGAGTCGTACTTGTCTGATTTGGGGGTTGAAGGTTTAAAGTCGTGTGTAGTGTATTTTGACATCCTTATGCTCAAACATTTCTATAAATATGGTCTATGGTTATGTACCAGGTGCATGTCCGTTGTCGTAAATACGCATACTTCGCATAAAATTGCACGTGATGAAAAAAGTGTTACCGTTTTACTGTGTGTGTTGCTATTTTCAAAGCCTTCCCAAATAAATAACTTTGATGGCAAAAACTTTCTTGTTTGGGCTCTCGCTGAGGGGGAGACCACCCGGAAAGTTTGTGTAAAATATTGTTGTTGCAAGTTGGATAGTAAGGAAATGTGTATCTGTTTAAATGAAAAATTATAATATTTTTTGTGGGGTTTTTAAAAAGTCTGAAGTATAAAACTTGAAACTGTTCAAATCATTGTTTTCACTTAAGAATGCCTTTCAGTTTACTTTGTGCTGTAAGCAGTGAACAATTCCCTGTAGCACGGTGATGTGGCACTAGGTTTCAAGCCACTGGAGTACATAAGGTAATTCTCCCTTTTTTAGACCAAATTACACTTCTCCTGCCTTTATATCTGAAAATACTGCGATTTGGTATTGCAGAAAAATAAGATGATGGAAGTTTCCTGTGTTGGAGGTAGGTCATGAGTATTTTTAATCTCAGTGTAAGCTGCAGCACAGCATAGTTGTGTACAGTTTGGCTTTTTTCCCCCCCCTTAAATAAACAACATCCTTATTTCTTTAAGGACATTTTAAATGAAAAAGTGTACCTTGTCTGTCATTGCTCTCGTGACAGTAACTTGCCCGCATTGTCCATGTAAACGACTGGTGAGGATTTGAGTTGCTGCCTAATGCTTCCACCCTCTTCGTGGCGTGTGCGGCTCCAGTTTGTGCTGTTGGGGTAGGTGCCTCGCAAACAAATATTTCATGTGGTGCCCGAGGATAATGCAAACAGTTGAGGGAGAAGTCCGCGGAATTGAACAACGCGTTTCAATCCTGTGTTGCTTTTAGAAGCTTCTGAGGCTGCCACCGTACAGGGCTTTTTTTCTCTGCTCTCTAATCCAATCCATTCACATTAGAGAGGACAAACCCCAGAGAAGTTCAAATCCAGAGCTACACTGTACAGCTTGGAGCCATCTCTAATACATACAGTACACATCTAATAGATGGCAGATCTCTGGGCTGGGCGTGTGTGATGCAGCTCAGCGGGAAATTGTAGGGGTAAAGAGTTTGAGTTGGTTGGAAAGATGCTTGTTAATTTTATTCCTTGTCATTTCAGACACGGTTCTGTGATAGTCTTTATGATCTTTAGCCATGCATTAATCTCTGCTCTGCTGAGTTTCACACCACTGCTCTTCCACCATTATAGTGCAAGGTTTCTGTGCATTCCAATTGGAAATAAATTTCTTTATTACACATTCTTTGACCTTGGCATGTTTGTAACCCTTGCGATTGTTAGAGGGGAAAAAGGAGGACTTCTGGGAATAATTGCCTTGTTTGTTCTCTGTCTCTGAAGCATTGATACCTGCAGTTCTGTGCTGAGATAATTAAATCTTAGAATCACAATCGCACCGAGAGAATCTCTCTGTTTCTGCAGGCAACGGTTTATTTTTTTCTGTAGGTATAAAAGTGCATTTTCCATTTGCAAACTCTCTGCAGTGACTTTTGGAAAACGGTTATGCTGGATGTCCAGCTGGAACTGCTTTGCTTTGAGATAGGAGTTCTGTGAAATAGAAGCTCAAGTCACCTTTAAAAATAATCATACGAAAACATGTGCACAAGAGAGTAGTCAGGAATCAGGTGGTGCTTCTTGGTATCCATAGTGAAAACAATTTTAGAAACCACTCCTCTCATAAATACTGCATTTTTGGGATAGCTCTTCTTGTATTCTCTATTGCCAAGTGCATTGGCATGAAAGCAGCTTTCCTCAAAAATTAATCCGTGCCTGCTGTCTTTTCCCGATGGGGTGACAAGCGCTGTTGTAAGCAGAGCTGGTGAAGCTCCATGAGAAATTTAGGGGGAAAAAATATTAAGAACTCGAAAAGAAAATGTTCAGATGTTTTGAAAAAATGTGATCAAACAAAATGGCCTCTTCCCATGGCAGCTTGCGTTTTGTGTCGGGTGTAAGTGGCTGCGCAACCACAGCCCAAAGCTTCGTGCTCCTCCTGCCGCACGCCAGATCGCTCCGTCTGGAGAGCATCCTTGCACAGCTCTGCTTCGGCTTTGGGCCTGGGTTCTCTTTTGTGGCTTTGCTGGCAATCTTCTCGCGTAGGGGAGTGGAGCCACTGGCTGGAGTCACCTTCCTCCTGTTTGAACTTGCACAGAGTTGTTTTGTTTTTTTAAAAAAAATTTTGCCCCCAGTGGAAGAGTAGGTTTACGTAGGAGCCAGTACATGTTTTTGGGGTTTTTTTTAATGTGTTTTCTCTCCTCTCTCCTTTCCCTAAGGACGCAGTAGGATATTCTTTCAGTGTAATCCAAGTCATTTCAACATCTTGTTTTCTAGCACCTACGATTTGTACAGAGAAGCTTGGTTCTGCTGCGCAGAATATTTAGAAAAATAATATAAAAGCAGAAAGAGTCTTGCTAGCAGCTGGGGTAGGCTTGTTCTACTTGTTGTCAGGACCTAGGCCGTGTTCGCACGGAGGCACAAGCCTGTCTGTGGGTGAGAAGCCAGCCTCAGGAGACAAGGGCTCGCTGGTGGTGTACGTGGTGTTATCCGCAGTCTGACTGTGAAAAGCTCCCCTTCCACAGCGAGACTCAGCAGGGTAGGCAAGAGCATCATCGAGGGATGCCTGTCCACTTTGTGGGTACCCATGCTGAAGGTACAGCAGAGATCCCAGATCTGGTCACAGAACCCCCCTGCAAAATCCTCCCTTACATAGGCAGAGGGTCTTGTAGTATCCTGAAATAATGCTGGAAAGAAGGACGTGTATGATGTATAATGGCGAGATGCCTTTTTCAGCTCAGTAATGCCTCGGGTGTAACCTTTGTGACTGGACGTTGTTCTGTGGAGGTGAAGCATTAGGCAGGGAGAGAGAGGCCATGGGACCTCCTGAAGTACGGCTGGACATGGCTGCAGAGATGCTTCTGGAGTAAGGAGATGGCGTCTCAGTGGCAGGGGAAAGACTGTACTGTACCATCAAGAGCAGACATAGCCTCAGAGCGTGCTGGAGGCTCAGTTTGTGAGCTGTGCATGGGCAAACAGGGGAATGATGCTTTGGGTTCATGTCACCCTTGAACTTCATTCTGGGTGCAACATGGGAGGAAATTAGAGCCTTTGCAGAGAGACTGATTTGACACATGCACAGTAGCAGAAAGCATGGTGGGGCAGAATACCTTGCAGAAAAGAGGGCGAGCATGATGTGTTTTCTGTTTGCTTTCCTGGAGACTGCTAAAACCCCGTCTGGTGAAGATACCTCGTTACGAATCTAGAGGTCTGAAGGCTCTTCCAAATTAGCTCAGCTGAAAGAACCTGCCTGGACTTTAGGGCTGGAGGAAAAGTCAGGGAGCTGCAGTGCTAATTGCATCGCTTACCTGCGTAGTGTTGGCTGCAGAGATTGATGCGGTTTAACCAGGCTCATCTAACCCACGAAACCCCTTACGCTCAGGATAGCAACCTCTTAAGCGTGATAATCTCATGTGGTGTTACCTTCCCAGCAAAGGTAATGCAGACCTATTCTCATCTCAGCATTAAATTCACATTAGCTGAAGGATTAATGGAGGAATATGCCCTCCGAAGGCTCCCTGGGTTTTCCTGCCGACCACAGCACTTGTTTCTTGCTGGCTCTGTCTTTACGTCGGGGGATGCTTTAGTAGAATTTCAATGTTTTTATCTGCAAATTAACACACGGTATCATAATATAGCTACCAAAATCCTGTTCTTTTTCATAAGGACTTTCTTCTTTGTTGTACTGTTCTCTCTCCTGTGTATATTGAGTTTCCAGTGGTATTATTCACAGGCTGCGTTATGGGGCAGTGCTCCAGACAGGCATGCTGCACGGAGCAGCGAGGTAGGGTCTTCAGTTGACCGTTCTGTATTGGATGCTAAATGCTTTCCTCCGGGAAGCTTTCACAGCTTTGCATCCATGGTGATTGACATATCTGTGTCTGCTTTATTGCAATTTCTGGGACGTGTTTTCCAGAGGAGAACACTGTTCCCCTTAAATTTGAAGGTGTGAAACAAGCTGCTTGGCTCAGGCTTGCTGTAAATCTGGCCTCTGCAAGCAACAAACATTGACATTTTCACATTGTAAAAGCTTGCCATCCCTCCTTGTAGTGTTTTTTTTTGGGAGGGAAGAATTGATTAAAAAGTTCATGTCCTTATTGCGAGCTACCAGAGGGACTGCAGCATTCGAGCTGCTGAAGGTGGACACAGGACTATTGCAGTGGTGCGAGGCTGGGAGGAACCCTACAGATAAAAAGGCAATTTCATGGGAAAACTGCAAAAGGACCTAAAATGTGTTTGATCCTATTCCTCTGTCTGAGTAAATAGGATATCAGGAGCTGGAGACACTCATTGCCAGATTTTCAATCGGATGCTAGAAGGGAGCCATCATCTTTGCTGAAGGATGTTCAAACCTCCCTTTGTCATGATAATGAGGCAGTGCCTGGGCAGCACACACTGCCAGCCACTGCAGTGGTTTTCTCTTGTTCTCATTCAGACTGTTTGGAGAAAGAGAGAGAGACAGGCCGCTGAACGTGCAGTTGACCCAGTCTGAAGCACATCAATAAGCTATAAACATGGCTTTGTGCGGATAGCCAGGAGAGAGCCATTAGATGACCCGTCTTGCAGATTTTTCTTCTTTTACAGTTTAACCTTTTGTTGAATACAAAAAAGGTAAAGAGCTTGAAGAGAAATAACAGGGTGTTTTACGGTGTGGGACTGGGCATTGGGGACTACGGGCTCCACGTCAGTTTGCGGCTCGGCTCAGTCCGGGACTCCGGTTCTCAGGTTTGCAGGTTGGATGAGGAAGTTTTGTCTGCCATCCTTTAGGAAGGAGAAATATATCTCATGTTATCACTGCTCTCGACTGCAGAAACGCACACCAAGGACAGCCTGTCAGTGCGACTTGCTGATGGAAGGGTATTGCCTAGATGAGAATTGCTGCTGGAGCAGAGAGGGGAGGATTACAGTAGGCTTTCTTGGCGTGGGTCTTCCTATCAAGTTGGGCGTTTTGCTCTGTTTTGGTTTTTTCCCTGCTTGCCACTCTGAAAGACTCCTCTTTAAAGAAAATCCCATGTTTTAGTCCTTCAGATAACCTACGCAATGGGGCACAGCTACCAAGTGTCAGTGTGACTTTAACGACAGCAGTCATTAAAAGATGCTGTAGGCTTGCATCTGGCTTAATGTAATTTTTTAATTATCTTCTTTCAATATAACGTTGACTTAATGTAGTTGGTATACTGCGTGGTAAGTCGAAGAGGAGCAATGTGTTGGTATTGAACGTTTCCTGATGCAGAGGCTTAATCTGACCCGGCAGGATCTCCTTGGGCAAAGTCTGATTGACTTGAAGACAGTGTTTGCTTGAGAAAGGTTTGTGGCACTGGCAGGGAGGTGCGAGAGCAGTTTAGGTTATTTAAAGCAGCATCAGTTAGACACGGTGATAAATAGCTGAAATGCATCAACTTTCATTACCTCTCCATGCATGTGGTCTAACACGGGGTTTTTTTCCCCCTTTTGGCTGCCTTTGCAGCGTTCATTACCATTAGAGACCCACTGCAGTTTTGGGAGAACAGGTGAGGACAGGGTTGAGTCCGTTAGTTTTGATCTGGTTTGGGGGAGCCGTGCATATACGCCTTTTTTTTAAAAGGTTTGGGGGAGCCGTGCATATACGCCTTTCTTTTTTTTTTAAAAAAAAATTGGTCCAGATCCTTAGAAGGTACTTATGTGAAAGTCAACGAATGGATTTTGTATCAGTATATAAAATAAGAGGAGAAGCAGATGTCAGAGATCAGAAATAGAAGTTCCCACCCCACTCCTGTTAGGTGTGCGGTTATCCGAGCTGTACGTTTGTTAAGAATTTGTCCAGTCTCATCTGGTTCTCTTGCAGTGGCACGTTTACCGCATCCCTTGAGATTAACTGTGCATCCTAATAGGGCAAGAAGATTTTCATCTTAAGTTTTCTTTTTTAGTAATTTCATTCCATTTTTCCTCCTAATAGCCCCCCATGCTGGTTTTTCTGCTTGATGTTTACACCTTTCAAACACATATAGATATATATCTTGTCCTACTAAGCTCTGCTCTTGCTTAGAGCTGGACGTATTCAAATCTTTTGATCTTTCCTTAGAAATTTTTCCCTTCAAGCCTTTAAACATTTTTGTTGTTTTCTTTGTACTCTGTTCAATTTGTCAATGTCTTTCTGGTAATGAGGTGTCCAGAAGTGAATACATTATTCCATTTATGGATTAATTACATCTGTAGAGAGAGGAGACTGTAGCATCCTGCTATGTGATACGTGTTTCTGTGTTTTCTGTCTCTGAAACTAAACTGTCTTTTTAGCTGCCGCATCCTTCTGCTATTTCATGTCGAGCTGCCTGCCCTCTTCCTTTCCAGGTCCCTGTTTGGATGGATGCGTTCCTAACATCTCCTTCTCAGAGCACGGCTGTGTTTTGGATGATACGTCTCTTCAGTATCAGTGTTATTTTTTTTCAAACAGAAAAATCTTTGTATGATTTTTCCATCTTCTTTCAGATCTGGCAGGTTTGGGAGGGCCTCCTGAAGAGGACGGGGAAATTTCTTCTTTGAATGATGTTGACAGGATGGTCCTAAGAGAAGACAGGCACCTTTCTTAATTTAAGGTGTCCCAATCAATCAAGGCAGTACTTTTTTCTTTGTACGTATTTATTTTTCCTGTCAAGTTCTGCAATGCATTTCGGTGCATAGTAGGTGAAATTTAATAAACCATGTTCTTTCCTCTTCCAGATTGTTAACAAAGCTGTTCAGATTAAATCTAACACAGATCCATGTGATACCTTGGCAGTTTCCTCCAACTCCTTTGTTTTGTGAGTCTTTAACCAGCTTTTAGATGTATAAATACATTGAGGTTCAAATCAATGTGAATCTATCTGGGGTCTAATTTGTGTCTCGTGGAGTGGAGTGCACGGGCAGGGTCTCGAGAATTGAGGCTGCTCAGATTTCTGCAGGACTGTTGCTTTTAATTTCAGGACTGACTCTTGAAAATGCTACTGTAATCCACGTGGCATTTCCTTTCTTCTTTTCATTAAATAAATAATTTGCGCTAACAAACCAACTGTGCATAACGAGGTGTTCTCTGCAAATCTGTACTTCTTGCAGCTTGCTGAGCTGCTATCTGCAACAGATACTTTTTTCTGAATGTTTTTTTCCGTTCTTTTGCTAGGAATAGAAGTTAATTGCATCCATCCATTTAAGTAATTTCCAGAATTAGGTATTAGACTTATGTTTTGAAGGAATTTGCTAAATTTCCCTTTTAAAAAATAATTCTTCACAAATAACAACACTTGATTTCTTTGGTTAATTGCACAGATTGAGTGATTTGGCACATGTCTGCATTTTCCAGATACTCCCTTTTCCTCTCCTTCAGTGGTAGCTATTTTTATAAACTCACCATCACTCTCTGATAGCGCAGGCATCTTTTCTTAATTTACTTTTGAAGACAAATTTAATAAAGGAATTCCCTTTCTTAGCCGTATTTGAATCATTCGTTTTATCTTTTATTAATTCCCCTACTTCTTCTTAAGCAGGTTTTCATTTGTATGTTTATAAATAAGTCCTCCCTCACTCCTTAATCCTTTTGTCTAGCATTAACTCATACTGTATTTTATTGTTAACATTTAATTGACTCTGTAGGAATTAAATGTCCATGTGGTACTTGCTTGTTCGTTCTCATCCTTGTTCACAGTACCATTCTTCTTGGTACTCCAGCTCCTATGAAGACATACCGAACGCTTAAATGCTTAGGGTTTGGGGAGTTTTTCTCTGCTTGTAGGGGTTTTGGGTGGTTGTTTTTTGTTTTTGCTGCTCTGATTTTGTTTTCGCAATCTTACGCGAATTGTGGTATTCTTCTGACGTTGCCAACTGGCACATTTTCAGCACAGGTGGAATTTATGGAAGCCGTTTCATTGGCTTTACGGACGCTGGGGGTGCCTGATCTGGAAAGACACTGAGAAAGTCTTAGAGAAATGGAGCTGAAGTTTCCTCTATGACTTTACATTACAAAGGAAGCAAATAGCCTGATTTACCTGAATTGGCATAGTTTGTGGCCACTGGTCCCAAATTTTGGTAAGCCCGTGATGAAAAGATAAGATCCAATTGAAGTCTCTAACAGCTGTAATGCAAAATTACATCCTAGGTAAATTCAGGCTAACTTGGAACCGTCCTTAGTCACTTAAAATCCTCTGCAATGGATTGGTCTGGGAATTTTTTTTTATTTCTCACTATTTTTCAATCCAGCTTTGGATTTGCAGCAAAAGGCTACAGCCTCTTTCAGTTGATTTTTCAGTGCTGATAACACAATAATTTAGTCAACCTGATCTTCCCTCTTGAATTTCAGCTTATTGGCATTATAATTAATTTTGACATGCAACGCCACCCCTCCAACTTTCACTCCCAAATCTATTAATGTGTAACGATGAAAAGTATGCTTTATGCATAATATTGTTTGGGAGTTATAGATCTTACCTCCTTGTTGTCTGAGAGTAAAAGAGTGTAAATGCATTAACGCCTGCTAGCTGTAGCTTGCGGACGACTGAAAATGATCTGAAGTTTCTTCGTTTGTGGTGACAACGTATCTTAGTCTAAAACAGGAACTTAGTGATGTGTTTTATTAAAACTTGAGCTCAACTATTTCAGTTTGGTGTCTTTTCACTGTACTTTCTGATGTGCTAATTATAAAATACTGGACTGCATTACATCACACCCAGCCTCACTGCTTCATAGTATTTATAGGACTGCAGCTTCTTTTTGCTCGGTTTTCATCAACTTAGAAAATTTGATGAAGGCCGTCGGTGGCAAAAAAACCCACCAAAACCCCCGAAAAAAAAACCCCGCATGCATTTTTTACAAAGGCCATTAGCGATTACATCACTGGCATGTAGTTAGATTTCATTTTCCTTCTGTACTTAGTAAAACTCCAGAATGAATGCCCATGAGGAATTAAGCTATAAAGACTCCGGCGGAGGAAGTACGTTAAAAGCAATTAGCAGAAATTTAACAAAGTAGATGAAAATCAAATCTCGGCGCTCTCAGAATTTCCGACCCGGCGCTCTGCGGTCCCGGTGGTGGTGTTTCCAGGAGGAAAGCACGGTGCTGGGGAAGGGGGAAGCTGCGCTGCCGACAGCACGCAGGGCTTTATCCTGGCTCCTGCGTGTTGGGAGAGGACAAGTCCTGCAGCCCCGGGAGCCGGCGGAAATTCTGGGAAACGCACGTTTTCACAGCCAAGAGTCTTTTTGTTGGTTTTGGGGATTTTATGTTACTGTCATGACAGCGTGTTTGATGGAGATGCCAATTCCTGACTGTCTTGTTTTGTGGTAAGTCCTGCAGCCCCGGGAGCCGGCGGAAATTCTGGGAAACGCACGTTTTCACAGCCAAGAGTCTTTTTGTTGGTTTTGGGGATTTTATGTTACTGTCATGACAGCGTGTTTGATGGAGATGCCAATTCCTGACTGTCTTTGGTTTTGTGGTTTGGGGTTTTTTTGTTTCCCTCCCCCCTCTCCTTTTTTCTTATTAAAGGCAAAGGAAAATGGGCAGATTGTCCTGCTTGGGGAGCAAAAGCGAACAGCTGGTGTGGTTTTAGATCAGAAGGGGAGAAAGCAAGAGTAAACGAGTGCTCGGAGAGAGAGAGAGCGAGCAAACATTTAGGGGAAAACCCGTTTCACTTTATTCTGCAAACAAAATGGAAGCGTTAGCAAAAGCAGAGTGTCTGATCCACTGAGGATTGAGGTGATGGGCTTAATGCTTTTCAAAATAACCATTTAGAGTGTGCCCTGTTCCTGGTGTGCAAGTGAAATACTGCTCCAGCTTCGACGGTCTCTGAAAGACGGTGAGGTGGAGGAGACTCTCGTTATTTCTGTAACAGCAATATAATATAACCCATCTATTGTTATCGGTAGATACCGATTCAGTAGAACTGAAACACTCCTTGAAAGGAAACTGAGAATGAAAAGGACCGAGATGCAGCAAAATGCTTTGGCTTCTCGAAGTTTGGTGTGCCAGTGCCTGACCAGCCCCGGGAGGAGGACAGGGAGCTGCAGTCGGGTGCTGTGCATCCTCTGCAAACCTGGAGGAGCCCTGGGGAAGGGATGGCTGAGAAGCAAAACCTGCCAGCTGAGCAGGGACCTGCTCGGAGTGGGTCATCTCCCACCCCCTGCCGTGGAGCAGCCGGGCTGCAGAAAGCATGGGGCCTGGGGGCTGCAGGAGATGGTGGGGTTTAGGTTGCGGGTGATTAGGGGACTCGGCTGAGATGGGGAGAGCTGAGTGGGCGTCTCTGCTGGTGGGATTGTTCCTGAGCTGGGGTTGCATCCCCACTCCAATGAGTCCACTCGGCGTTAGTGATGGGCTGAGTCCTGTCAATTTGTGACAGCTCTGAGGAAGACCGAGACCCTTGGATGGTTGTAGAGCTCCTACTCCCCAAATATCAGTGGGGAGCTGGGCACCAGGCTGCCCTGGACATGCACAATGGTGTGGCACTAAGGTCATTCTAAGAAACAATCGGGAGGAGGAGGAGGAGGGATTTGTGAAGGCAAGGAGATGTCTTTGTACAACCTTGAAGCTTGAACAGTCATGGTTCATGGTCATCCTTCTTTGCTGTGACGGCGCACTGGGTGGGTGCTGCTGCATGGTGTACTGTGCTGGGAACCTGGTCCAGCTGCAGGATACCCCAGGTGGCAGGAGGAGTAGCCGTGCTGCCAAAAATGTTTGAACTGTGCCACAAGGCTGGCAGGTCTGGCCAAATCAGGGTGGGCTTCCAGGTGAAGGAACAGGCAAAGCTGGGTTTTCCCCAGCACTCAAATGCAAAATCTCGGAAGCAAATTAGCATTTGAAGCAGGTCAGCCGTTGTACACTGGCCTTTGGCAGATGCTCAGAAGAGCCAAGGTTTAGTAGCATGGCCTTGTTCACAAAGCACCATCATGTTTCCTCCTAGCTTTAGTGTTTGGATCAACTACGGCATGGAAACGTCTCCAGGTACCACCCCTGTTGCTCAAAACAACCTGCTGATTGTCTCCTCTGGCAGGGGGGCAGTGGGGAGGAACCCCCGCACCTCCCACACAGCCTCAGGTTTAAACATTAGCGGGGATGCAGCTGCTTATCGTCCCGATTTCTGCCGTGGATCCTCAAAACTTCCTGCCTTCCTTCCTCCCCTGGTTTTCCTGGACTGCCAGTGAGGACCGAGGCAGGGAAGCGAATTCTTCACTTTGTCTGTAGCTGGGCACAAAGTCTGGGTACAGTACGCAGTGAAGTTGTCGAGCGTGCTATCAGGCAACTCAATGGCTTTTTTTATGTTCTGCTAACTTAAAAGGATGGTCATCTTAAATGGCTTTCTTGCCCCAGAGCTCTTTATCATATTAATTACTTTTAAAGCTTGATTCCTTACATTGATAGATATTAAAGAGCTCGCCAGTATTAAATAACAAACTCCTCGATCTTTGTCCTCGCATCCAGCCTGGCTATTGAAGCAGCTCAGTGTTTTATTCTTGTTTTATTTGAGAACACATGGGCGGAAAGGGAAAGTAAATGTTGCCTGGGATCTCGGTTTATGCAGCGTAACGGTGCTGGAGTTGCGAAGAAACCAGCCCACCCACGTGCCAGTTCTCCTTGCTCTCCCTACAAACTTTGGAGCCGAAAAATCATTTTCAAAACGATTCAAAATTTTCTTTGCAGCTGAGAAATGATTTTCAAAACCATACCTCCTGGCAGACATCAGGGTTCTCAGCCTGGCTCGGAGCTGCTGCTGTTGAGCAGCCTTTCTCCAAAAACTCCTGATTTAAGCGTATTGTGAGTTTAACGTAAAGGTGTCAGGTATCTCTGAAGAGAAATTAAGAGAATGTCAAAGGTAAAACTAAACAAAAGGGCAGACACAAAAAGGCTGTAAATGAGGTGGAAATTGCAGGCAAATAGACAAAAGAAGAAAGTTTAAGTAGCAATTTGTTCTCCTTTGCACAAGGAAATGCACTTCATTTAAAAAAAAATAATAATTCTTTCAGGAAGCTGCACTTCTAAATACAGAACTAAATATACCCTGGAAAAACCGAAACTGGTTATTGTGCAGCCCCTCCGAACGTGCGCACAGGAAAACAAAAGTGAATATGGATTGATGACAGAGTTAATCTGTTCTTAATAGATGTTTTATTTAAATATGCATTTTTCTCATTTGCATAACTTTTTTTGCTTCAGGCCATCTCTCAGTACAGTACCTTTTTCCTAGGTCCTCATCCGTGAGCAGCGGTGGGCCAGGATCTCAGGGGTGTCCTGAGTCCATGGCAGCCGGTGGCTCCCAGAAGGGATCCTTCCCCCAAGCGCGAAAGCTGGGAAAGCCGTTGAGTTCTCAGTGGAAGATCATTTTCTCCTTGAAACAATAGCACACCGTTTTTCTTACAACTTCATTTGAGATAAAAGCAACAGGACTAAAAACTCGCAAGGTGAGAGCTGCTGCTGTATGTTGAAGGTTCTTGATGATGATGATGATAGAGAGAGTGAGAGACAGATGCACGTTGAGGCAGCGTTTCCAAAGCATTTGTCACAGTTTTTCAGGAAAAAAAGGAGGAGGAGGAGAGACTTTTTTTGCTGGCTGTACCAGTGTGACCATGCAAGTTCTCTTCCAGTTGTTAAATTCTGGAATTGGACTGGAAACCCTAGCTGGAGCCCAAGGCAGGTCATCTCTGTCCCCCGGTGGCATGCCTACCGTCTACAACTGGATGCTTACAGCATCGTGAGTTAACTTGGCACCAACAGAAATCCACCTAAATCGGTAATCATCCAAGTGTGGCTAAGGTGGTTGCTTTTCATGCAAAGAATTGCTGGATTAGATGAAATGCCCATCAAAACTGCAGCCGTGGGAGATTTGGAGGGTGTTACTAATTAAGGGATGTTTATATTTGGTTCACATGCGGGTAGGAGAAGGAGGAACAATTTCTTCCTTCCTTTTTCCCCTTCTTAATCTCTAGCTGAGCCACACCAGGACAGGTCCCGTCCTCCTGGGGACGGGCTCCGGTGGCACGTGCCTGCTCACAGGCAGAGCTGGCAAAGCTGCTGTGCTTGGGAGACCTGCCCCTGCGGAGCCCGGCGGTCTCCTTCCCCGGGGTGCCCGAGCCAGCAGAGCCACCATGGTGCTGGGATGCGCTGCTTTGGCCAGCCGAGGGGAAAGGAGGATTTTTCCATGTGGGTTAGGAGGATGCAAAGCCGGCAGTGTCTGGCGCCTACCTCCGCAACACGCTGCGGTGGAGGCTTCGAGCGCATGCCAAAACAAAGGGGAGTATGTGTTGATGAGTGAAGAACTTCACCCGCTTTGTTTCAGGCGTCTCGGAGTCGATGTCTCAGATCTGGGCTTGGCCAGGGCCTTGCCAGTTTTTGCATCCCGGGGGCATGGCGTGGATCTGATGCTGTCTCCCCACCAGTGCCCGCGGGCGCCGTTCTCCATATGAATTTCTTTAATCTCACTCTTCTCAGTGGGAAATTTGTGACTACTTGTTCTTCATTGCTCCCAGCTCTAAAAAATTTGTTGGGATAATGTCTGTGACATGAGGGCTTCCTCCTCACCTCCCATTTCCATGGCTCCAAACCTCCCTAAATGTGTCCCTGGGACAAGTCCTTGTCTTTCCACAGGGATTTTGCAGAATAGATTTTATAGAGCTGGGGAATGCTGATAGACGCAGAACATTTCTGTGTAGCAGCACAGAGAACTTCTTGATTTAGGTGAGAAATAAGTAGCATAAACAAGGCTAATTTTTGCATTAAAAAGAAAGCCAGGGAAAATGCCGATATCCTCCCTCTCAAAGAAAACAAAATTAAAAAAAAAAAACCAACAAACTCCACCTCATCTATGTAAATACACGAGCTTGAATATCCACGATTTCATACGTGCCTGTGTAAAGCTTCAGGTGCTCTTTAAAGCTCAGATTGCTTTTTCATATGCAAATTAGTGATACGATTTCTGTACTGCTTGTAAGAAATGATGCGAAATTTGTTTAAAAGATCTAATGAGTCCTGGGCTGTCTGCGTCACATAACATCTCCGTGCTGCATGGTATGCATCAGGCCCTGCTAAGTATATCATCATTTTTCTTCAAAAGATGCTATAACCATCAAAGATACTTACTATAACTGATTCTGAACGTGTGGATTTTTTTCTTTACAGCTATATCTGCATATCCAGGATATTAAAGGGAATGTGTTTTCCTTGAAGGAGATAGTTTGTACGTTGGAGTTCTTAGGACATCTGCAGAGCCCATTTGTTTTATCTCAATTTATCTTATTTTACCCATTATTTGTGGTTTGTTGTTGCGTTTTTTTTTTTTTTTTTTTTTTTTTTTTTTTTTTTTTTTTTTTTTTTTTTTTTTTTTAAATGAAGTTTAATGCTAAGGCAATTTATAGAACTGGAATAATGCAAAGCTGAATCCTGAATGATGATAAATACTTTGAGGAGAAAGGATCTCATGTTGGTTTTGCCATAAATAGCCCTTCCACACTGAGCAGGTCAGCTGGATGATGCTACCTGAGAAGCCGTGGCTAACCCAGACGCTGCCTTTTCTTCTTCTCCCGATGAAAATCCCATCTTGTTATTTATGTGCAGATAAAGAGCAGATGCATACAGTAAAATACAGCTTATTAAACTGTGGTTTTGATTGGTTAATTACTTTCTCTGCATTAATAGAGGATCAGGGCTGCAACTGTCGTTTTCAGAATACAGCAGGTTCTTTTCTGCTGCTGTAGAAGTGACTCAGTACAGTTCCTGCTTTGATTTACAAAATTGGATTTTAATCTCTTTGAAACCATTATGCTAAATCAATTTTTAACATAGCAGAGCATGGAGGTACAAAGCCCCTCTTGTTCTCTAGTTGCTAACTCTTTGGATGAGTGAGCACCATATAAACAAGACTTAAACAGCATCTGTGTGGAAGAGCTTTGCCAGTATGGAAATACAGTTTTCCTCTATTACGACGATTAGCTCCTGTGGTGCGGACAAAGAAAATATAGGTAAAGCTGCGTTTGCTACTGCTGCTAAGAAAGCCATCCTTTGGTAATGCAGCAAGCGCGTGGGAGAGGTGCAGCTCGGAGCGATGGCCGTACCTGCGTTAGTGGCTCCTGCTGCGGCGGCAGCCGGCCAGGATGCGAGAGGACTCCATCGCGGTATTTGGGTTTTGGGGTGTGTGTCATCCCCCCCCTTCCTTAGCCCAGCTCCAGAGCTGTCGAGGCATCAGATGAATCACCCCTCTGATGTTTTGGATTTCTGGCAACAGTGGCAATTGGGCAATCATCCAAACCCAGCAAGAGCACTGATAGTAATGAATGGGAATCTCACACGATTTCATATGGAAAGCAGGGCAGGAAGAGTTTTAAGACGACTCTGTATGCACACATGCCTGCATTTGTCCTTTATCCTCGCCTTCCTTTCCGAAATCCATGCTATCCCGCTATCTAGCTTGTAAATCAGTCTTACTGCAGGCTGGGGAGGAGACAAAACCCTTATGAAATACTACATGTAGATCCAAGCCGCAGTATTTCAGACTGCTCAAAACCTCTGAAAATTCGAGGTTTTTTAGAGCCATCCTTCTTGCCTAGTGCCCGTTTTGAGATGCCGATTGCACGTCCTGTTTGTAATCCTCGCCCAGTAGCTTCTGCCCCAAATTCTCCACGGAAGAAAATCTGAAATAGACCTTTTACAGGCTTTATGACTTTAATTAAAAACTTGGAGCATGAGACCTTTCAGAAAACTTCACTGACACTTTTCCCCAGCCATGTCACTGAGCCTGACCCCATCATTGTTTTTCCTCTTTTCTGGAAATAACCTGGAAGATTCTGGTCTGGTTTACTCGCTTCACAAGTGAAAAAGGGCACGTGGCATATTATACTTGGCCAAATTCACTTTTGTAAAACCTCAAAATAAGTATAAAAGTTAACTGCAAAATAACTAGAGTTATGTAGGAAAATGAAGAGAAGATAAATTTCTTACTCCCTTAAAATCTCCTTTAGGAAAAAAAAATCTGTTGCAAGATTTGGGCAATTTGCTACATAATAAGTCTCATTGCCGAAAAGCTGAGGATATTAGTGAAACAATGATCCAGAAATGAAGTAGTTGTGTTATCTGTATGCAATGGGTTAAATCCGTGGAAGGCCTACGTTAGCTCTGTTTTTACAATGTCGGTACGCCGTGCCTCTTGAGTTACGGCATGACAGTCTGTGTTGGCTAAAAACAGAGAGCATGAGCAAATAAAGCATCCCTTCGCACTTTCTTTTCTCTGCCTTGCCACCGCAATTAAAAGGGACATTGCGTTAATTCTTCTCCTTGTTAACCCAGGCAGCGCCATCATCTTGGGGGGTGCTTGTGGTGCATTCAGGGTAGATGAGAAGAAACGGCATGGTTCGAGGGGCTGGGGGAAGGACAGCGAAGGCTAACGTTAGATGTCAGTATTCAAAACAAGACTAAAGAGTTTATTTTTCTGGTGGCGAGGCCGCCGGTCTAAGTTTACGGTGTAGTACAAAGAGAGTGAAACAAGTACAAGAGTATAAAACTGAGAATATAGTCTTGACTCATGGAAACATAGCGCTTATATTTATTTTCCCATAATGTCATTAAACTATCAAGTAGTTTCTGCAGAAGCTGGTCTCTTCCATGATGTTGAGCATCCTCTGTCATGGATTTAGACCAGTTGGAGAAGACTCTCCTGCCTTTGGGTCTCCATAGGACAAGACCCCAGGGGTCGGACCTGTGCTCCTAATGACCAGGCTGATGACGGGAGAGCTGGCTTGGACCACCCATGTGTGGTTCAGTGGTGGTGTTCCCGAAATACACGGCTTGCCTCCTGAAACCCTGCTGGAATGCTTTTCCTTTAGCTCAGCCTTAACCTAGGTCCTGCCAACTCTTCCGTATTTGGCTAAGGACGTATTTGTGTATCTGCGCGTGGCAGTGCAGATGTAACGCGATGCACTGAGCAGCGTGGGGATGTTATCCTGGGAGAGATGCTCAGGGCGGGGTGGTCTCCAGGTCCAGCAGCCAGGGCACGTGGAAGAAAACAGCAGAGGAGTAAATTTAAGAGAGGGAGTCGTCAGAAGAATGGGCAGGATTGGGGCAAAGAGTCTGGGAAGGGATTTTGCCTTAACAAGTGAAATTTGGGTCCAGTCAAACCAAACCATGGTGGTGCTGATGGCAAGAGAGCAGCGACGGCAGGCCTGTTTGGTTGTCCTGTCCGTGGTATCGCACCAGTGTTACGTGTTTCTGGTTTAGGCTTTATTTCTGAGCGTTGGCTGTTCTGCCTCTGCATACTCGCTTCCTTCTGAATAGCACCGTAATTGAGGTCCTAGGGGGCTTTGCTGTGTTGGAAAAAAAACTGGTTCTGGTCCCCATTTTAGGCCAAAATGGCAACTTCCACTCCCTTCTGAACGGCATTGGTTTAACTTGAGAGCGAGCACATGAATTTGCTAATAATCTGTGATTATTCCATGCTAATCTTGCAGTTGTAGAGGATAGCTCCCGTTGACATTCAGCAGATGAGTTATTAATTATTTTCCTTTATATCATCTGCCCTTCAGGCCAGACTTCTCAACACCTTTTGGTCTACGTTTGTTAGCTGTACTGTTCGACACTGATTAGTTTTCTTTATGCTCTCCTTTCTCGGTGTAGGTAATATTGTTAAGCATCCCCCAAAAACGTCACTTTCTTTTACTTGGGTAGCGGTTTTACCAGATAAATCACCACTGCCTTGTTGTTTTGCAGGATGTGGGATGTGCGATGCCCTTTTGAGTAGGCAGCTCAGCTCCGGCTCCGGAGCAGCCCAAGCTAAATCAAAGGGTAAGGCATGGCATAGGGCTAGCACAAAAGCTCAGGGTGACAGGCAAACAGGCGAGAATCACTGTAACCAGCATTACCGGTGCCGGAATATAAAAAAATATTTCAGAATGCTGCACTGAACTACTTTGTTATGAGCCAGGATCCCAAAATAACCACCTTTCAGTTGGTAAAATAAATTATAAAAGTCTGTCAGATCCAAATGTAATGGTTGGGCAAATTAATCCATTGTTGTATTGTTATAGTGCTCTAATCATATTTTTATATATCCCAGGAGTTGGAACTAAGAAGCATTTTGCTGTCATTGCAAACACAATAATAAGAATGGTCTTAACAAAGTGACGTGCACTAAGTTGACTTTCTGCAATACATTTCAGCGGAAATTACAGATGCTTTTTACATTTCATTATCATTAAGGTACAAATAACTTTCTTGTATTGAAAACCAGGCCTACTTTATCTGGTTTAATAATTATATTGAGGCTCATTATGGACACCTTGTTTGTAATTCTCGCTTTTCTTATTGAATTCTAAATGTGTCATTACAAAAGTATGTACTTTAACAGATGGTGTATATTATGGCAATGTTTAGTTCCAGTTGATCTTTTCTAAAGAACACGCTGAATGATCTCGGGCTAAATAGAACCAAGTCAACATCTAGCTCAGTTTTTTACTACTGGCATTTTTCAGGCTGCTTGGAGGGGAGCAGAAACCAAGAAAAGCTGTTGAATTGAGTAGGGCAGCTGGAAGAGGTGGGATGATGAAGACCTTGGGATGAGGAAGAGGTGTGGAAGCTGCATCGCAGGCAGGGGAGACTTTTCCAAGAAAATATCTTAGTTGATGTCAAGGTTGTCTCATTTGCCAGTGGGATATTGCTTTAATGGTGTTCTTTTTTCCTCTCCAGTTTACATAATGAGATCAAGCTAATTAAACCATGCCTAGCTCTGGGAAAAGATCAAAATGTGAGCTCTTTTTATTTCTTTTTATTAAAACCTTCACCCTGTAATGGAAGATTATAGGAAGTACTTTGCTACCAGTGCATCTTGCTCATCCCTGAAAAAAATATAGCTCTTCTTTTTTACTGATACCTCCTTGGTTTTAGTTGTTTTTTCTTCTAGTTGATCATGCTTCAGGAAATTGCAAAAGGTGCATGCTTGACATGGCTGGGTAGATTAGGTAAAGGAGTAACAATAAGTAGATGCAGTGAGGTGTTTTATGCAAAAGCCAGTGACAGTAAAGCCTACTGAGAAGCGTCTTTTTCTGTGAAGTTGTGGAGTAGTTGCTTAGACCAGTTTATTCAACACATTTCTTCTTACATATAGCTGACTGACCATTGCCAGGTAGAGACTCGGGGGTCTCCTTGGACCTGAGAACAATTTTTTACAGCCTCCCCAAATGTGAAGATATTTTTTCCCATCCAATTTTGCTTTCCTCAAAAAAAGATGGAGGGGAATGAAAACATAGCGATTTTTATTGCAGGTTAAATGCAAATAAGGACACTTCAAGTTGTAACTGCAGTTCCAGATGTTGTGATGTATTGTCACTAGATGACCATCACACACCTGTGGTTGCTGTCTTGTAGAGATACTGTGATTCAGCACTGGCAATCCAGCCGCTGGCGTTTGCTGGGTGGCTTTTCCCCGCTCTAAGGTCGCGGGTCCGAGTCCTCCCCTGGTGTGAATACCTGCGAGCGTGTGTTGGTGGCATCGTCGTCGTCTTGCAGGGTTAACGCAGCTCTGCGTTTGGGCTGTGCCGTGCAAGCTCCTACCCAGCGCTCGCCCCGTGAAGCCATTGACTGCAGCGATCGCAGGACTGGATTATGAGAGGCTTTACAGGCTGATATTAAGGCAAGGAGCTATTGCCAATATTAATATATTACTGTATTAGATCATGCTAATTATATTTTAAGCTGAAATGATTTCAGAAGGATTGAGAGGCAGTGAGGGCTCTCCCATGCCTTCTCCCCCTTGCAGAGGAAGCAAGGTTCAAGTATTATTTTCTCTTCCATAGGGGAGGAACAGCTGTGTCAGGGCTGGGAAGTAAGTTTATACTGATTGAGTTGAATTGCAGAGTGCCTTTTAGGTTGCATTCAAATCATGGCAATTTCGCTTCCCTCTGTGACAGAGCAAGGAGCTCTCCACTTTGATCGTTGATGTAGACTTGGAGAGAAGAGGGGGGAAAAAAGAGAAGGAAAGCTTTTGTTTCAGGCATGTCGTGTTTTCCCCACCTGACAGCGTGTCAGTGGTAGCTGTGCTCTGCCAGCGTTACACACCCTGCGCAGAGCCCCCCGCGGAGCGTGGGGGGGACTGGGGCACGCGGAGGGACCGGGTTGTGTCTCTTGTACGATCTTCCCGGCGCCGAGCGCTGCGTCAGTAACTGTGCCATCTCCTGATGAATAAATTGGCTCCGTGTGGAAGCAGAGCTTGATCCGAAGCTAGCAGGGCTCAGCACGAGCCTCTCTTCGCCTTAATGAGTTTTAGATGAGGCCCTGTAAAGGAACTGTTTTGTGGGTTGTTGGGTTGTTTTTTTTTTTCTGTGTAAGATCTTAAAATATATTGGGGTTAATGACATCAGTGAAATTGGGAAGCGCTGCCTGTGATGGACAGATGGCCAAAAGCACTTGGAAGTACAAGTGGTTTTGCACCAGAAGGAGCGCTGGGATCTGGCTGATGGATGGCGCGTGCCGTGGGCACGGGACCGGTGATGCAGGAGGAGGGAGCGCCCTGAGCTCCCGCCCTGCTGGGGCGATGCCGGTTTGCTCCACCTCAAGGTTCCCCTCCTGCTCTCGCCCCATTGTAATAAATTCGATCCCTTCCTTGGAGACAGCATTTGAGCTCCCAAGTAAAATTTCTTCTTTTAACTAAAACAATCCTCGTCATAATTAAACATATCTCCGTGCTTTCTTTTCCTGTACAACTTCAGCAGCTAACTGAACGCACTTAATAATGTTTTTCACAGTATTTCAGTGGTATGAATGCACATGAAAATTACAGCAAAGGCATAATTTTTTTAACAGCTGTGTTTAGTTGAATAACAGATTTAGAAAGTGCAGACTTTAATTAATCTGTGTTTTCTGCTGGGATTTCAGCACCATCTGATTTACTTTTCATGGCTGAAAAGTGTAATTGTAGTTTTTCCCTTTAGCTGCAAGTTTATCCTCCCAAGAAATTGATTTGGTTCTTCTTTTTCTTAAAGCAAACTCAATATCAAACTAATGGTACCTGGTATGCAACACAGATAATGCACTCACTCGGACTGCTACGGGGGTGGAGAACAAAAATCTGTCAAGCGGCATGGTTTGCTCGGAAACGCTGCATTTCCTCCTCCCTGCCTTGCTGTATGTCGCAGCAAGCCGGGCTGCATCAGCCACGTAGCCCCGAAGGCAGGGTTGGGAGGGCTGCGTGTGCAGCGAGCGGTCCAAATCCTATTCCGTACTCCAGGGCCGGGGGGCGGTTAGTTGACTAGAAGGTAAGGACGGGTGTTACTGGAGAAACCTCTGAGCAGGACAGCTTTTCCCTATGTCTAATGTAATTTTTTTTTAGTTGGTATTACGGTAAGAAGACTCTCCGTCTCTGTGCTTGCTCTTCATTGTAAAAACGTGTTTGTGTGAGACCGTTGCTGTAATTCTTCAGATGTTGCTCAGAAAAACTCTGCAGAAGGTGCTGGTGGATGCCTGGGGTTTACGTACAGCGGTGGTGAAAGTGAAGTCATGGGTTGGGGAACCGTGGGGATAGACTGCATTTTATCATGCGCTGTTGATCACTCATCACTCCATCTCTGTCGGGATGAATGTGAGCGTTGCAAACATGCAGAGAGCTTCAGTGGCTCTTATTTGGGAATTTTCTTTAAAAATCAGCCTGCTGTGGAAAGGTATCCTTGTCCCACCCCTACTTTTGCCCTGGGACGAGGTTCCCTAAGCTGAGGATGAGGACTTGTGCCTGCAGCCCAGCACAGGGTGGTCAGGGTTGCTCAGTCAAGTTGCTCCTCTCAGTCTCTGCCTGCTCCGGAGAATTTGCAGGGTAACGGCCTTATCGTGCAAACCCGTGTGAACCAGCCCTTTTGGTGACAGCTTTCTCGTGCAAGAAGAGCTGCTTAGACCCTACGTTAATAGTGGTGTGCTTCCAGGAGTGCTTGTTCTGAGCTGGGATAGGGGAAAGGAAGTTTTTTACAAAATAAGGGCATTACTTGCATTCTTTGAGGAAGTCGATGTAATTTTAGTTAGCCAGATGTACTTTTCCCCCATTTTTGTTTTATTAGGTTGGCATGGGTTTTGATGTCTTAAGGGCTTTGTGTGCAAAGCCCACAACGTCTGAAGAGAAGCAGTACATTTAGATTCAGAGTGTAATCTTAGGATGGCTGCTAATCTGAATAAGATAAAAAAAAAAAATCTTGATGGGTTTTAAAACTTATTTTAATTAAGGTTTTTCCTTTCATCTCACCAAAGCCCTGAATTAGCTCCTTCATTCTCCCACAAATATGAATAGTCCCCGCAGTGTATAGGCACTCTCGCGCGCACGGAGCTTCAGCAGAAGGGCCAAACCCAGATTCAGAAACACATGTGCCTGAAACGCTGGGGGAATCGAAGCAGGGTTTGTGCAAAATAAAAAAAGGCCAAACTAACCAGCAGCCTGTACGGTAAGCTGGAGGATGCCGAAATTCCCCAGCGGAGTCTTGCGCTCTCCAGCTTTCTCTATTGAAGAGCGTGGGAGCGGGGTAGCTGCTGTTACCGGCCTGTGGAGGTGCAGATGTGACACGGCAGTTTGCTGCTCCGTAGTGGCTTGTCCGTACGCTTGTGCCGTTTTTCGGCACTGAGCGCCCTCGGATGGTTTTGCTCCATGCGCTGTGCCCCCGGAGGGGTGTGGGAGACGATGCTTGGTTGGAGCTGGACACAGCAGGGACTTAGACCCAGGTCTCCCTGGCTGGGAGATGACGCTGTGAGCTGCTGTGGGTGTCTCGGGTTTACAAGACAATTCCTGGTGAGATTTCTGCTAAAACCGTCATATTCCCGCACAGCACTTTGGCCTTGATGAATTAGTGTTTTTCAACACAAGTTTTTTCAACAGGAATTTTTCTAATGGCTCCAGTCTGAAGCTCTCACGCGCTCTCCTTGCCGTGCGACGTTTTTGCTCAGGCATCATTCGATAAACGCTGGTGAGGACCCCTTGCTGGAAAGGCAGTTGGGACTGCGGGTCCCATCCGCTGCAGGACAATCCGGGGCGCAGCCCTGCCTGCAGGCGCGGGCTATACGTTACCTTCCCATGGGTGCACGAGCTCCGAGAGACCATTTGGAGAGGCTGTTCGGTGGGGTGACCCGCTCGCTGCGAAGTTTGGCCTAGGCACGGTGCCAGTCAGAAGCAAGGCTGACAAATAATCAGAAATCAAAGGAGCCACCTGCACGCCACGGGGAGCTGCTCACCGGGTGGTAAGCGAGCTTTGCCAGCGCTCATCGCCGAGCCTTTTTCTGCAGCCCCACTTCCCAACGCGCCAGGGGAGGCGGCGCGGGAGGGGGTCTCTCCCTCCCTGGTCTCACTGTGCCCTCGTTAGAGATTTTTAGAGGGATGCGAGGCGAGATCGTGGCTGGACGGATGTGCCAGGACACTGCTTCGTCTGGGGGAGAACCAGGGCGAAACGCTGAGAGCGATGGGGCTGGGCTGGAGCATCTTTGGGGATGCTGATACTGCAGCAGAGGAGAGGGGCCTTGCCGAGCCGAGACTGTCACTGTGTGAAATTCCCTCTGAGCAGGGAGCGCTCCTTTGGCTGCGCGAACCCGTGGGCTGCATCGCCAGCAAATAGCCAGGGAGGAAAATTAGGTCTTTTTAAAAGCATTTTTATCCTCTGCTGGCTGGTAAGAATGGACCCGGCGAGCGGGAGGGAGGGAGGCAGAGGGGTGGCGTGATATGCAGATGCCTGTGTCACATGCACACGCACCGGCTGCGCTCCTCGATGTGTTTTCACCCAGCTCGGAGGCTGGCAGCTCGCGATTCTTACTTCAGAGGGCAGATAGTATTTATTTTGGAGAGAGTGAGCGAGTGAACGTGAGATGTGCGTGCGCCCGTGTGCATGCACGTAGTTGCCTTTTTTTAATGTCTAAGGAAGACATATTAAATCGCAACCCCCCTCCAGCCCCTAGCTGCCCCACGCCTGTAACCCCCGGAAGGATCTAGCCCAACGTACGCAATTTTTGGTCGTATCAGCCTTGATAGGATCTCTTTTGAACAGCTGGCAAGGGACGTTCACTCACCTGCCATTCTTCCGAGGGTGTAATAGGGGATTCGGAGGAGTCCCTGCCCTCTCCCCGATGTGCCGGCTGGAAGGGAAGGGGAAGCCGGTCTCCAAAGCACGAGCAAAGCACTGGGAAAGGAAACTCGCGCCTGCAAGGCCGGGCCAAAAATGGAGGATTTTTATAGCATACAAATGTTACCTATAGCTATTTATGCACCCTTCTCAAAGGCTATTTATACTCTCTCCCTGCTTTTGTGCTGCTGGCTGGAGAATATTCTTATATTAGATGTTTTCAGCGGCGCGGGGATGTTGTCCAGCTGTCGCCCGAGTGCAGGACCATACGTTTCCAATGCCGTTCCTGAAAGAAGAGGGCGATTCGTGGACTGCGACCTTTGTGTTGCTTTTCATTTATTGTAGTGTGAAATGAGAAGGTGCCATTGGAACGTGTTATTTTTCACGCTCACATAAACGGTGGAGACCGCAGTCACGAGTGAAGGGGGTGAGGCTGAAGCACCGGAGCGCTCCTCTAATTGGGATAGTTAATGCAGTTTGTCACTAAGGTGCTTGATGAGCAGCGCGATGGTACCTTTGTCTCTTGTTAGAAGAGATGATGGTGTTCGCAGGGTGGATTTCATTTGCTGCTATTAGAGAAATGAGGTTGTGTTTAGTGGCTGTTGTTAACCCCAGGTAGCATCCCTGCCCGTGATAGTGATTACACCCGGGCGCTGCCTGGGACGTAGCTGCTGACCGGCACGCTGCCGCCGTGCTCCATCTTTGTAACGTCACAGCGAGAGGGCTCTTCTTCCCTGCGACCGAACTGGAGGTGGTGCAGTTTCATTTCCATCTATCCTGCTTCCGTTGTACCAGTGTCATGGCTCTGAAAGCCAGGTTTGCACCTCGGACGCCAGCCGTTGCAATGAAAGGAAGGAGGGGATGAATATTTTTATGCCTGATAATAATAGTGTTAATAAGAACAATCAGTTCGTATAGCTGAAGGAGGTACCTCGTTGCGTCAAGGGTCAGGAGTAGGTTTTCTCCCCATTTCCTGCATTGTGCAGTGGATCAGGAGCAGCGTAAGGTTATTTTATTGTTTCCAGGAGCGCTGGGCCCAGCCACCCTGCTGGAGGTTGCATGCTTGGCTTGCTGCATCATTGATGCAGCCTGCTATAGCAAATTCTTTATTCCTCTTACATGTGGACTTGCACTTACAAAGCAAACAATCTTTTAACATTTCTGAGGCTGAAAGCGGCAAAACTAGTGGCTTTTGTCATCAGGGATGCTGTCTTTGTTGATCACTCTGGGAATAATGTGTGAATCCAAGGGAATGTGCTATCCAACAAAGAGGGTTTGAGAGCGATTTTTTTTTTTTTAAATAAAGGGAAAAAGGGAAGGGATTGCAGCTTCCTGTGCACTGGATGGCTCGGGGCTGGCTCCTCTGCAGTCGCTGCAGTTACATGGCACTCCTGTGACTGGGTTTGGAAGCTGAATGTGGGTTTCCCTGATTTCACACCGTAAAGTTTCCAGTTCGGGCTCTACCGGCTGGCATCAGTGTGCTGAGTTTGTCCGCTACCTCTTATACGGCGGTTTTGCAGTCATGGATATTTGCTTATGACAGATAAACAAAAATAACTGCATTGTCTTTCAAAAAACGTCGTGTCCATTAAAATATCAGCAACACATACGAGATTGGTTTTGTTTTTAGAAATGCTGAAGTAATGGCTTTTTGCGCGAGGCTTTTCCCCGGAGGAGTCTCCGGAAGCGCAGAGCGTGTTTTAGCTCGGTCTCTCGCGTTTGATTTTCGTCTTCCTGCAGCTGTGGTCTCTTCTTTTACTACCCTTTATTTAAAAGGTGTTTTAGCGATCCTGTGTGGGACATGGTGGGTTGTTAGTACAACTCAGGCTGCAGGTCTGCGGTGCAAAGGGAGAGGTGCGGCGTTTGGGTGGCTCCTGGGAGTGTTCAATGCTGACGTGGTGGCGTGGATGGGACAGCTTTGATGCCGCTTTTCGAATAGCATGAAATTGGGCAATAGCACTTGCTCCGAGTTAGTGCTTGGACTTGTCCACCTCCTGCAGTTCAGCTGCTGAAAACTGAAATAACGACGCTACGCCGTCACAATTTAGACTGAGAGTTTTTCCTGTCCCGAGCTGAACTTCCAAAGTTGCCTGCAAGATTTCTGGGCCTCGGGCTCTTGCTCCCCGTGCCCGCAGAGGCAGAGCCGTCGGATGCTGCCCGTGGGGGAGATTCAGGCGCGTGTGCAATGTTTGCAAATCCTCCGCTTTTCTGTTTCCCTTACTACTGCAGTTGTCCCTTTTGCAACGACTACAATGAGAAGACAACTTTCTTATCGTTATTTTTTGCAGAAAGAGCCTTCCGACTCCTCCTGAACCCGCGAATGGATTTCTCAACCTCCAGCCATCCTAGGTGTAAATGAGATAGGAGAGGGGGCTTTGCATGAATCCTATCTGCCTGCCGGCAGCCCACTGTCTGCCTCCTTAGTTTTGCATTTTTCTTCCGTAGCCTGGATTTTTTTTTTTTTTTTTTTTTTTTTTGTAAATGCCCACCAAATCTGTTGCTAATTATTGCCGCCACCGAGCCGGTGCTGTTGTTTGCGCTGGGAGGTGCAGCTGTTGTGCAGCACGAGGGGCAGGGACCCCCAAATTCCGAACAATCATGATTTACTGTGCAGCTTGGGCAAAGTGCATTTGTTGCCTTGGAAACAAATAGCAGCAGTGAACAACTAAATGAAATTTATGGAATCAACTTCAATAAATCTTGATGATAAATGTGCAAAAACATACACAATTTGATGAAGATCTACAGTATGCAGATGTGAAGGATGATAGTAAGTTATATAACTGCTTCAGATAGGATTTTGGACTGCCACAGTCATGTTCCTATAATACGGGCTTTTTTGTTGTTTCTGAGGAAGCTGTCTGTTTCTTTTCATAGATACGGCATTTAATTTTAATTTCCAGGGTATCTTTTAGTTTAATTGGCACACTGGATGATTACAGTGTGGTGTTTTGTCTTTTGCAAATCCTGATTCATATCTAACTCAGGATAAAAATAAAATTGAGAGCTGCGGCAATCTAAGGGAGCAAAAAGTGCCACGTCGCATGCCTCCAAGAAGGGTGTAAAATTTCACATATTAATTAAAGCATTTATGTAGGACATCTCCCTAATTCCTTGTATGAGCCTTTGTGTTTTACAGGACGGGGACAGGTTAGTGATTTTGTAGTTACAGTATAGCTCTGCAGCAGATTTTTTTTCTCATGTGGAAAGGTCTCTATATTTACATGTGCATAGGGACAGGGTGGGTTTTTTGGTATCACAACAGGTGATTTTTTCTAAAATTGATATTTTTTGTTTCTGGTTTGACCTGTGGATCGATAAGGGTTCGGGAATATCAGTGGACTTGTCTGGAGACTATATTGTAAACCTTTAACACAGCCCTTAATACAATTTGATGTTTTCCCGTTAGTTCCCTTACCTCTTCTCGTTACAGGGTCTTATTTTTACGATTTTCTGCCGGGTCAGGAAGCACGGGGAACCTTTGTTTCTTCCTTTTGCGGGGCGCTGGGCCCCAACTTCAGGCTTCAGCTGCAATCGAGCGGGTGGCAGCCGGCGGGGGCGTTGCACGGGGCAGTATTGTTCCTTACCCGCCTGCGGTTTCTGCTGCAGCCGCCCCATCAGTGAACTGGGGGGGGTGTCCCGTGGCTGGGACCCAAACCCAAGCCCGAGGCGGGGAGGAGGGGTATGGAC
>NW_008794630.1:2215970-2221421 GCF_000699145.1 Aptenodytes forsteri | reverse complement strand
TTACCATCTTTAGGAAAATGCCTCCCTGTATCTTAAGCCAGTTTCTCTGCAGAGGCATCTTTTTCCTACTGTGCCTAATTGGTGCTTTGGTTTTGATGAAATATTGGAGGTCTACCAGATGGACGGGTCATATCTTAGCCTTGGCCCTCCCTGTTCCTGTTCTTCTAACCCTTTCATCTTCATGGCTTACTCCTGGAATAAGAGACTGTTTCTGAGAATAAAGACCCCGTGTCAGTGCTGTCCTCGGACTATCAGCAAGTAAAAAAAAAAAGCAAGTTGTACCGTGGGATGCTGCTCCTGCCTCGGCACATGGTTTGCTGCCGTTATTTCAGAGGCACCAGCTTTTCATTGTTACTTGGATCTACCCAGATTCGGAGCCAAGCCCTTAAGTTGTTACGTATCTTCCAGCCCACAAAGTCAGCCCTTCACCGTGTCAGCCATAATATTTTGTACGGCTTTAGAAAATCCCTACGCATGTTAAGTACCTAGCCTGCAAATCGTCCCAGGTCTGCACTGGTACCGGAGTTTGCAAAGCAGCTCCGCAGAACCCCGCGCTTGCACGGAGATCATCGCGACGCGTTTTAATTTCTTTTACGCTGGGCGTACTCATAACCTCGGCTGGGATCAAAATTCGAGTTTCCCCTAGATCAAGGTGTGGAAGGCTGTAAACCTGAAGGGCTTCCTCCAGAAACCCTGTGCACGTGTGGTGGTTTCTAAGCTGCGCTCTGATGTTTACAGAGCACTGTAGCTCTTTCCATTAACATACAACTGTATAAGACAGATTGAACTCCATTAGGAGCTAAATTTAGTGACTCGCTAACTCCTTTTTGATATGTTTTTATAATTTCATTGTATTATGACACTTGGTTTTAAATTTGCATGAGTAAATGAGCCTCTCACTAAGTCAGGTAAAAAGATTTTTCACTTATCTACCATGAAGTAAGGTATTAAAAAAACAGTGAGAGTAGAAAGCAATGTGTCCTTGACATATTTCGTTTACATTTTTTTCAACTGTGCTGACTGAACATTTCTAACTATTAATGATACAATAAAGCTGTTTGTATGGCTTTAGCAGGCTAAATAATTTCACATTATGAAGACATTTTGTAATTAATTTAGTATTTTGTGGGGGAACTGTATTTTTGGAAAATACAAATTTACATTTAATTACATTCACAGTCTGAATTGTAAGATGCAGCGAGTGAAAACTGGCCTTTTACGGATCACCTCAAAATAGTAAAATCTGTGGATGGGATTAACACTAGAGAACAACCTTAACTGGGATTTCCATAACTTGTTTAATAAAATTCCTGCAGGATTGCTTAAAAATACCCGTTGGTCAATGAAGCTCCTGCAGTTGGTTGAAGATCAGACCACACGCCTTCATCCCTGCCGTCACAGGGAGTTCCACCAGCTTCTGTTTCACTAATGTGGGTTTATGGTCTTTTTTTTTAAATATATCTGAACTTCTAGTCAGGATAACCTTGGCAAGACCTGAGCAACTTTGAGATCTGCACTTTAAAGGTATTTTTCCCCTCTCCTTTCCTGTCCGAGAAGAGGAGAGAGACCACCCAAGCTCCCGCTGCCGGTGCGATCTGGGGGGTGTATTTGGGGGGAGGCCGGCATGGCGGTGGGGCAAGAGCATCCCTTTGTTTCGGCTGGGCGGTGAGCAGCAAGGAGATGGCACCGATGCTCGTTCGGTTCTGACCTGGGCTCCAGTGACGAGCTCACACGGAGGTGAAAGTCCCTCTGTTAATTACCCGGCTTTTTAGCTCTCCCCGTCTCTCTTGACGTCACCATTTTTAATCTGTTTGTGTTATTGATTTTTTTTTTTCTTTCTCATTAATAGTGACAGATGCTTTTAATTAAAAAGAAAAGACAAAACAAAATCCTGAGTAAAACAAAAAGAGAATATTCTAATTTGGCATGACATTATGAGGCAGAATGGCTCCTGGCATGCAAGGTATGGAAAAGGTCATCTTCCACGGCTACAGCCTTTTGCAATGGTGGAATTAAGTTCAAACTCGGGCTGGTTTTGAAGTCTTAAGTCTCTCCGGGGATTCCTTTCATAACATCTTCGAACTGGATAACACTACAGTAAATGAAATACACTGCACTGGATTAAAGGGTTATTTCCCCTGTGTGTCAAGCTGACACAGAATACCAAACCTCAGGTTGCCTCCGAGTTGTCTCTATCTGCTGATACCCTCTCTGCTTTACATAACAGCTCTCGGAGTTTTTGCAGGGAAGTTTTGTGATTATTTATTCGGCTTCGCCGCTTGGTGAACGTGGAACAATTTTATGCAGCAAGGAACCAAAATAAAGCAACTAAATGGGAAGAAATTTAATGGGCTTAAAAACGTGAAGGAAGCGATGCAGGAAAGAGCGGAGCTGCCTCTTCAGGTCTATTATGCTGCTCTATAATTTATACCGAAATACAAAATATAGATCTCTGCCTTGCCACTCATGTTTAGCAGCACAGAGCTTGCAATAACAACAGGCTATGATATATGCTACTGTGCTCTTATCTGACTGTACCAACAGTTAAAATTTGTTAAGGATCATTTGCAATGTGTTTTGTTGTAGAACAAATGTTCATTTTGACTTTGAATTTGGTGTATGCTGTAGCTTGTGCAGATTGCATTTAGCACCGGGTAACCAAACCGCTGCCATCTGCACAGTGCCAGGGACCACCGTGGCTGAGCTCCAGAGCACGTCCCTCCGTCTCCGCACTGGGGAGACGAGATGAGTGGCTTTAAATATTGGAGCATCAGCTCCTCCAGCTCCATCGTGATGTGCTGCAACCGGCCGCCCCGTGCCCGGGGTGAAGCGGTGGGGTGGTGGGTCCGTCCCGGGGAAGGCGCCGTCTCCGAGCTCGGGATGGCAAACTGCGGCGGGCGTGCACTGACCCCACTCTGAAACTGCAGAAATTGTCTTGGTTCTTCCTTTCCCCCACCGAAACGCTGATTAAAGACCACTCTGAAATTATGGGGAGCCTGTAAAACGCTAACTGTGCAATAACTTTTCTGGCAATGAGAAAGAAGAAAACGATTTCTTCTCCCTCCTTGCTTCCTCCCATTTTATTTTGTCCGAGGCGGCCCAAGGCTGGCTGGGTCATATGGAAAACTGGAGTTGTCTTGTAAAGTGTATATATAAGATAAAATGCATCCTCCATATTCTTGATACATTTGGGTTTGGTAAAAATAGGGCACTGTGCTCCGTATGTCGGTGTGTACCTCTGGTTTCTGTTCTCTGTATTGAATCTATCTTCTGCCCCTACGGCTCGGCGTCCTCCCGCACGGTGGTTTTCTCTGGATGTACTTGTGGATACCACTGGAAAAACCACTGACAGCTGCTGCTCCTCTCAACCAACCCCCCCAAACCCTTTCCTGACAGCTTATGGGATGGGTGAGGGCTGCTGCCGGTGCTGCCTGCTCTTCATGAGGATGGGGAGAGGCTGCGTTTCCTCTCCCCGGTCATGCTCTTGCTCTGCTGGGTTAATTAGAAGTTGCAAACATGGTTTGTCTCCATTAGCTTTTGGGATCAGGTGCGGTCTGGCCAGGACCTGCACGCTGACTTTGGGGTCCGTGGAAGTTGTTCCAGCAGGAGTTGTGTGTGCTGGCAGGGGTTTCTGCTGGCGTGCTCCTCGAGGAGGTGTCTCTACAGGCATCGGGTTCCTCTGTTTCCAAGTGTTATTCACATATAAACACCCACACACATTAAAAACATGTGGGAAATGATAGTTTCGGGTTTCTGCTGTCCATGAGTAATTCAAATCAATGGCATTTTTAGATTTACCTCTTACTGAACAATCTGGGAGGAGAAGCAAGGGCAGGGAATTTGCATGTGCTGCTTTTCTGGGTTGGTTGGAGGTATCCGCACGCTCCCGCGCTGCAGCCTCTAAGACGGTCTGTGTCTTTCCAGGAGGTCTGAAATCTCTCTGGAAAAGCTGGGACATATTGAAAATATGCTCAGAGCCTTAGCACTTCCTCCAGATTATTTCTTCAAGTATTTAAAAATATATTTTATAACACTAAAATAAATGTTAATGAGTCTGCATTGCTTACGGCTAACAATAGTATTTCTATTTAAATACAGCAACAGCCTAGCAGGGCGTTCAGCGGTGGAGGAGCTGGATGAGGAGACCTGGCTTTTTGTTTCTGACTTGGTGTTTGATGACTTGAGCAGTTCTATTCTCTTGTGCTTTACTTTCCCCTTTCTGCTAAATAGCAGCGAGTAGCTTCCTTCCTTTGTTAAAGCGCCTAGGATTTATCAAAGGCCACTGGGCAAGTGTTAAATACTGAGCTGATTATAAAAAGTGTTATTTAGTATTCTGTTTATACCTCTTCAATGTTAGCATGTATTTTTACATACTGCTTGCAGTGACCTTTGTGCTTTTCCAACCAAATAAGGACAGTCCTTGACTCAGGTTGTGGTTTTGCTTTTTGTCCCCACTAGCAGGCGTGGCATCTTCTAACTAATTTTGTAAATACGCTTTTTTTGGGGTGCTTTCGGTGTTCAGGCTGGGGCTTACGGTGCTGGAGATGCCAGTTGCATACAGAAGATGGGAGAGTTGTCGCGAGAAAAATAACAATGGGGAAGTCAGTTCCTCTCGTGTTCATTCTTTTTTTCCGTTACTTACCATGAAATTATATTTTAAGGTTCTCAACCTGCCTTGTTAAATGGACAGTGATTTGGGGAGGCAAGCAGAGGGGAGGTAGCCCAAGGCACTTCACCTGATGAGTTGGCAGCCTTAAGGAGTCTGCACGGGAGCGGGGCACGGAGTCGGCGGGGGGAGAGGTGTAGGAGTAAATGGGATGGCAGGAATTCAACCTTGGCATTGCGTCAAAGGCACCGAGCCCTTCTCCGAGCAGCTGCGTACCCCGTGACTGCGGGAAGCCAAATGGTTTGTTTGTGTGTTTACATGGATATGTGGGTCTGTGTAGGGGAAAACCACTTAGCAGAAATTCTGCTATTAAAGCAGATGGTGGGAGATTAATCTGGTTTTTAGGGGGGTACTTGCTGGTATGGTGACCAAATTATTAATTCCTTCCTGTGCTAGGAGTCCTTTCATCGTTACAGGGTATGGGTGAATTGTGTTTCCCGAAACTCTCGGCTCCTTCCTTGCTTTCTCAAAAGCAGTTGAGCTGATGTAGTATTTTGGGAAGCAAAAGAGTGTTTGTCAGGTTTTGCTGCTGCGGTTTTGCTACCCGTGCTCCTTCCACGCTGTCCTCTGCTCAAGCCCTTTGCAGGTGCTCCCATGTAGTCTCGACCCATTTCAGTTTCGCAGGCAGCCCGATTTGGGCAGCTGCCTCGTGGCCTGCCCGCCCTCCTGCAAAGCAGTGGAAGCCTCTTCGCTGCTGCTCAAATGCTGGTTGTTATCCTAGATTTTTTTTTTCTTTCCCCTTCCATTTTAGAAATTGCTCTTCCCCCCCCCCCCCCCCCCCTCTC
>NW_008794630.1:2210215-2215610 GCF_000699145.1 Aptenodytes forsteri | reverse complement strand
AAAAAATGACTGAAACGCTGGTTTGGTGATGAAAGAAAGGTATAGCAGCACCTTTTGCAGGTGAGAAGGTGGCCAGAAGGGCAGCGTGCTGGGAATTTTGGATGTTGGTACTATTTCTTCTCGGCCTGGTTCGCTCTGCGCTCGTGCCCGGGTGAAAGCGGTGGTTCTGCACAGGCGCGTGGTCGTGGGCTTTGCCTGGGCTTGGCTGGTCTGAAAGAGCTTTCCAGTTGAGAAGGAGCTGGGAGTTCGGCGTCTCCTGCTATTGGAGAGCTCTTTTGTCATTTCCTTCTCTTTTTTCCACTTAAAACATTACTCAGCTATGGTAGCGAGCTACGGTTGATCTGTTTGCGTGGTGCAGGATGTTTTGGCTTGCTGTTGCTTTCTGCAATCCCCTTGGTTTTGTGGGCTCCGCGAGCTTTTCCTGGAGAGCAACCTGGCAGTGCCTGCGCCAGGATTTTCCAAAGGAAAGTGTTGATGGGGGCTGGAGGAGGGACAAACCCGAACGGCAGAGCGAGGAGGGCCTCTCGGTAGAAATGTTTGCCTTAAGGCTTTTCTTTTGCTGCGAGGGTGGCGAATAAGATAGGAGGAGATAGAAAATCAGCTTTTGTGAAATTCAGAACCCTGGCTGAAGCATTAGTAATCTCCAAATGTTAGGGAATGCGTTTTCCCACCCTAGTCCCAGATCTGTGCCTGCATACATTGCATTTCCACACATGTTCTTTCGTAGATGGATAGGATATGCATTCACTTACATTTGAGAACTTAGCTTCAAACATCTGGGTTTTCTGGTTTATTGCTGCTTTTTTTTTTTTTTTTACCCCTGCAATGTTTGTTCATGCAAAATTCATATCTGGGAAGGGCATCTTAAATCCCTGCTTCTGAGTCAAAAAGGGAAAGTATGGAAGTGAAAAGAGAGATTGTATCATTTAAGAAATATGATTCATGAATTAATCCTCGTCTGCTACACCATCTGTGGCATGTGTTTCAATACAAAAATCCTGTTTTTATATCTCTTTAAAAAGCTTTCTTCTTGCTGGCTGCCTGAGTTTTCTGCAACGCTAATAGGGAATTAGCTTCTTTTCGAGGAGAGAGTGGTGATTTTTATTTGCAGCCTGGGCAGGGGGCCCCACCCTGTGTCCAAGCCGTAGGTCATTGAGGGGGACGCACGAGCCCTTGTTGGGGGGGGGGGGGGTGCCAGCTCTCTGCAGAATGCCGTGAGCCTGACTTGCAGGCAAAGCCTGTACGCGACTGCTTTTTGCGCTGGAAACATGGCTGGGTCTCCCGCCGCCGTGGCAGTTGCAGGCAGCTGTCTAGATCGTTCGGCACAGGAGTGAAAAATAAGTGGTTGTTTCTAAAAGTGGACCAGCAGGGTATTTTGTACTTGGTGCTCCAGAAAATAAAGGATCGAAGCAGTCCCCGTCCTCCAGTTCCTGGTGGTGTTTTTATGATCTTTTTGTAGATACAGACTTAGGGAAAGGGGGGTTGCCCATCATTACCCCAAAGAGGGGCTGCTACGCTTTGTGCCTTCATGAGAAATGGGGAATGAAGGGGCACTGGTGTTTCTTGAGAGCGACTGGAAAAGGGTCTCCTTTTTCTAATTCAATGCCTTGAATTGTTCTCCAGCTTTTTACAGGGAACAGCTTCCCTTTTTAAACATATTTCTAAGGTTTCTATTCCTTAAGCAGTACACCTGGCTTGCTGCTGGAGTCAGACCTGAGACGTGTGAGCCTTTTTCCTCCTTCATAGACAGGGTCCCCAAGCAGGACAGCGTTTCAGCATGTGCATCCATCGTCGAGCCCTTTCCTGGACTGAGCCCTTTCCTGGACCAGGGCGTCTTGCTGCCTGGGATTGCCCCGTTAGTTTTCTCCTCTGCTTCATGTGGGACACTGGTAAAAGCTTGAGTGTTTTTTCTCTTTGTTCTGGAGGAGGATTCCGAGGTGCTGGAGATGGTGGATGGCCATTGCCCTTACTGTGGCTCGTGGTGGCCTCGGCCCGTGGCACGGTGACGCACCCGCGTGGCCACAGCCTCTTCTCTGTGAATGTCACTAATGTACTGTAAGTACAGCTCCGGTGAGCTCCCAGGCACTGATAACGCTGATAGATGGAGGTTATCCAGGAACTCAGTACCGATGGTGAAATATTGCGGGTTTATTGCCTTTCCATTCATTTTGTTTTCACGCCTTTCTGCCTTCCTGACTCATTGCCGTTCGGTCTCTGCTTGCGATTTCTATTTGCTGCGGTAACACCCACTGGACAAGACAAGAGCATTGCAAAGCCCGGGTGCTTGCAACTGCTCTTGGAGCTTTTTTCTTTTTTTAGTTGAGCGTCTAAAGCCAGGATGGGTGACAGAAAGGAAAACGTTACTGATGCCTTTTGTCGGAAGCATGAATAAAGTACTAAAATGAAGGAGGAGCAGAAGAAATGCCTCCTGCGTTGTGCGTGGCAGGCTGGCGTGAGGAGTTGGGCTGGAAAGGCCTGCTGCCATCCCCCTGTCCAACGTAGGCTCTGTCCCCAAACGCCTCCCAGCTGAGGCTGGCTGCTGAGATGGGGTCGACGGTGGGAGATGCTCTGCCCCGTACCCAGGTGCTGAGCCCATTTAGGCTCTTGCGTGGTCCCTAAGAAATGTTTTCCCTTTCCCCTCCGCTATCACAAATCCCCTTCTGCCCGCTCCTTGGGGAACCCTTGGACGTGCGGGCGCTTTACGACGTGAAAAGTAAACTCCACAAGCACCGAGTACCCCAACGCTACCCTAAATAGCTGCGCGTTAAAGGAAAATAATGTCAGCAGTTGTTCAGCAAATGTTTAACCCAAACTGGAATTAGGCTGAATTACGTACTTCTGCACGGAAAATACTCGTGGGAATGCAGACCAGAATCGATGCCCAGCTTTCTGTCCATCTCGCACATGCGGACACACGGACACACCTTGTCTTTTGCAGCTTTTGCTAGTAACTCTGGCTAGCTTCTTGTATGCCTTTACAATATTTTGCAATTTTGCATATTCCTTAATTGCTTCAACCATTTTTTTTAATCCGAGTGTCTACTTGTTTGCCATTCTTTGTCCGCTCCGTGCTACAGTCTGGGAAGCAGAGATTGTTTCCTGGGGTCTGTTGTGCAAACCTCCACCTCTGTCGGGCGTGCGCTCGCTCCCTCCTGTGCCGGCTGACGCTGGCCGCTGCACAGGCAATCACATTGCCACGGTCTCCGTAAAAGGAGGGTTACGGACTTTGTGCCTTGAGAAGGTCCTACGCTTGCTTACGCGGCCAGCGGTAGCATTTTGCAAAAAACTTTCAGACCCCACAGAAGCTCTGCTGGTAAAAAAACCCAACAAAACCAACGAGCGGTAAAACGAACAAATTCTACCAGAAATGGGAAAAGAGAAGCAGTCCAAGCATTTTGATAAGCATATTCCATTAGCCATGGTTTTTGCTTTTTATTTTAAGCTCTGATTAAAATTCAGCAGCTTTTATTTAAAGAAAAAAAAGAAATGTTTGTGCTCAGCGTAGATCCTTATTTCCACCGCAGCGTGAGTTGGTAAGCGAGGAGCTCCAGTGGATCCCCCCCCAGCTTCTCCTCCCTCCCTCTGCAAGGTCCCCCCTGATCAGCGAGGGTCCCCGCTCGTTAGCGGCTGCGGCTAGGAGGGTGACGATGCTCGGCGGCAGAGGACACGTGACAGCAGCCGGTTTCTTGCGGGAAGCTAATGAAGAGATGAGGAGCATCGATTTGCCATCTATTTGTTAGGACCCCAGTGAAACAGCTGTTTGTTTCTCATAAACAATTATGCCAAGACGGAAATTGGCTTGTGTCTGTACGTACTTTTTGGATGGGGAAAATTAAGCAGTAATAGCTGGAAAAATAATATGGGCTATGAGATAATAGATGCCTAAGGGATAAAATTAAACAGTACTTTACAATGAAGGAAGAGGTTTTGGCAATAAATAGTTTGCATTTGACTTCTTTTTGTTTCCCAGAGGACTGGTGGTGTTTCGGAGAGGTTGTCCTGGGATGTATTTTCTAAACAGACACAGGAATATTGTGAAGGTCGGTTTTGGGGTTCTTTTTTTTTTTTAATTCCTCCAGAGGAGGATGGTGCCAAGGCCAGGGTGCAGCTCACGCCGCCTGCACCGCCGGCGTGTTGACTGGGACTGGGACGTGGACACTGGGCCTTGCTTTGAGAAACGCTGCTGGTGCAGGAGGACGTTTAAAAGAAAACAGCAAGATTTACCAAACAAAGTGGGAACAGGAGTTGTTTTAAATGCCATAGGGAGCCCAAAAAGCTCAGGAAGGGGAGGTGGCATGTTCGGCACCCCGACAGGGTCCAAGCGGAGTTCATTCACGATCTGCATGTGTTGCCGCTTGGCTGGCTTTGGTCTGCTGCTGCAGAAGCCCCTTTCCAATAACGCAACGACAGTGGGATTTATTTTTGTTCTGCCGTCCCTCCCTCCACTACGTGCTTTTCCATAACTGCTCTCTGAGCACCTTGCTAAGGGGGTAGTTTGGAAATGCTGTTTTTTCCATTTCAGGTGGCTCTTACCACCACCTCCTTCGACTTGTGCGGAGGGGATATGCAGTGTCAGGCCAGGTGAACACCTTGGTTGCCTCCTGGTGCCGACGGTAAACATCCCCGCGAGCGCAGGGCTTGCTCTCTGCTGCGAGTCGCCGGGGCTGCCGGGGCACCATCGCGGGCAGGACTTGGTTCCTCTTCACTACGCGGGAAATAAAAGCATGGTTCAAACAGAGCTGCAAACCCTAATCCCACCTTCCCGAGGACAGGTCCGGGTGCAGCAGGTCGAGATCGAAGATCTTTGGCCCAGGCTTATCCCTGCTATCAGCTTTTAATTTCACAGACCTCGGGGAAAGCCTCCCCACCAGGTGGGAGAATTTCCTAGGCATGTACGGGGCTCGGGGGAGAGTCCCGAGGTGCAAAGTGCCTGCCGTCCCCATTAGCTGAAGTGGGACTCGGGGTTGCTCAGCACCTCTGCAAATGAGGCCAAACTGTCTAGTGCATTGAAAATGAAATCATTAAGTCACTGTTGCATTAAGACTCTGTTTTTATTCATGGAGTGTAATATGATTCATTTGCCCTTTTGCTCTCATGTTGAGAAGGCAGTCATCTAGTATGCATCGCTGGCTGCAGGGAGAGCTGTATTTATTATTTTTTTTTAATTTTTTCTTTTTGTGTGAGGGAGCAGACATTTTCATCAAGTGCAGAGCAGCCACGGAGTTGAGACTCATCTGTTTTCTCGGTGGTCTCAGAGGCCGGTGCATGCCGCGCTCTCGCAGCCCTGTTCGTGGGAGCATTTAGCTCAGCTCATCTCTCCTTCCCTAAGCCTCATGGCGACGATCCTTTTTCCTGCTCCAGCCCCCCCCCCCCCCCTTCTGGGGCGGGGCTGGGG
>NW_008794630.1:2192239-2210200 GCF_000699145.1 Aptenodytes forsteri | reverse complement strand
ACCCCGTGCTGGGGCAGCGCTGGAGCATTGCAGGTGCGTTACAAGAGCCCCTGCACCTCGCCCAGGGCCCGGGCTGGAGGCACGAGGGACACGCCGGCGCTGGGGCATGTGGCCAAGCTCTGGGGGCAACAGCATCTTTTGGTGTCCCAGTGACACCGAGTCCCCGCCAGCCCCTTGCAGAGGGGTGGGTCAAGCTATTTACCGGGGAACTATAGGTGCCTCGGCACCCACAACCCCGGGGTTATGGACACGGCACGGGATCTTGCCGATATGTGGTGGGATGTAGGATGGGACCCTGCTCCACTTGATGAACTGATTAAAACCAGGTGAAGAACATTGGGTCCTTGGGGCTGCGGGTCGCTCCTTGCAGTTAACTGCAGCCAAGGGAAATCATTCTTCCTTGGAGATAAAAGAAGAAACGCGCCAAGCAAGGGAAGAGTATAGAATACAAAAGAACAGAAAAAATGCAATTTTTTAAATGTTAGCATGGGGAACATTAACTACATCACTAATTCCAAAAGAATGATAATGAGTAAGCCAGTTTGAGTCACTGCTTCTTGTTGTGGGACAGGATCGGAGCAGTTAAGCTCCGCGTGTTGGATCTCTGCCTGCAAAACAAGAAGTAGGAAATTCCTTTTTAGCCCCGACAGTCGCGGCCAGCCCTTTTTAAGCACAAAGCTCTGAACCCTGTCTTGCTGTCAAATTCCAAGCGGTCACGACGCACGGCACACTGACCGTCTCAAAATCCTCAGGTGACCCTGGATTTCTAACGCTACAGGGTCATAATACGTATAAAAATCAGTAAGGCGTATTTTAGAAGCAAAAGGCAGGAGGAGGAGAGGTAACTCAATGTGTTTCTTTTCTTTTTTGCCTTGTCCTTTTCTTCCTTTCTTTTTTTTTTCCCCTCTCCCCTCCTAGAGTCTGTAGACCAAATCCGTGCCAGGAAGGACCAGCTAACCAGAGCACAGCTCAGCGGCAGAAAACAAGGTCTGAGGTGCAGGCGAGGGAGAAGGCTGTTCTGCAGGGGGGCATGAGCTGGGCGCTTAATTTGGTGATTTTCCTACACTTTGTCGATGGGGAGGCGTAAGAAGAATGGGTCAGGTGTGGATAAAGATAAGGAGAAAGGGTTTTCAAAAGAGCTTGGAGCCGGGAGCTGTTTGGGAAGGGGAGGGTTTTTGCCTCTAACGATTTGGGTAGACAAAAGAGGAGAGGCAACTTGGAAGGGGGGAGGTAATAATGGCGACCTTCTCCACTCTTTGTTTTCAACCAAGAAATGCACAAATCGCTGCTGATATTGCTGTGTGGTTTCCTGCTGCTTTGTGGCTTGATTTGGAGCTGCAAGCCGTTCCTAGCCTGGTTCCTGACTTGGCGGTGCGGTAGCACATAAAAAGCAAGCAAATCCTCGCCGGCAGAATCGTAATTGTTCCCTACGCGGTGCCCACCGGGAGGACCGCTTCGCCAACACCTTCACCTTGCATCGCGCTTTAGATCCTGGATGGATTTTGAACAGATTAATGCCTTTTGGAGAGTTCTAGAAAGGTCAAAAAGAGAAAAGAGGCTCTAATAGCAGTATAGCAACCAGCTGGTTGCATTGGGTTTCATTTTACTGCCATAGTAACACCATGAGCCACAGTGTTAATACCATGCGGACCGCTTCGCCAACACCTTCACCTTGCATCGCGCTTTAGATCCTGGATGGATTTTGAACAGATTAATGCCTTTTGGAGAGTTCTAGAAAGGTCAAAAAGAGAAAAGAGGCTCTAATAGCAGTATAGCAACCAGCTGGTTGCATTGGGTTTCATTTTACTGCCATAGTAACACCATGAGCCACAGTGTTAATACCATGCCCGCTGAATGCCTCCCCCCCCCACCTTTTTTTAAGAGAAAAACCCCCCAGAAGAAAATTTCCCCCCCCCCCCCCACTTTTTGTCAAGAGACAAGCCCGTAAGAAGATATTTTCTTCCTGAAGAATTTCTACAAGGCAGTAATAGGCTTTTTGGAGGGGACGGTCCTCGTACCCAGAGATGTAAGGTGGGTAATTTACAAGGCAATGTGCAAATGCCAAATTGTTAGGCAGAACTGCTGCTGATTTAGAAGGCAGTTAATGCTATAAATGTGCCAAGTGCCAGTAGAGTGTTTCTACAGATGGAATAACTGGAAATATTGGAGAGATTCCAAAGGTTTAATCAAATTCAACCAGTTTTTTTTCTTTTTCTTTTTTTTTTTTTAAACTGCAGAATTCTCTAAGGGATGCGAGTTGAAATAGTAGATTATTCCATTGCTTTTAGTACCATGGGGGAGATTTTCGTAGATGAACATAAAGCACATACTTTCAAGCAAACACGTAAGTGGGTATACAAATGAGGGCTGGAGCAGCAACGCTGTGGAAGCCTGTGCTGGTTGAGCTTAGAGGGAGCATCATCTTTACATACCCTGGCAAGAGGGTCCTTGGAAGGGGACTGATGGGTTTTCAGCCTTGCAGCACAAAGGAAGCGAGGGGAAGGGTTTGTGAAAGTGGCAGCAGCAGCGTCACTGGTCCCGCACCGCAGTTCTGCTGGACCCGGGCAGGTTTTGGTGGGATTCTGGGCATGAGCATCCTTTTCGTGGCTCACTGTGCAGTGCTGGGGCATGCATATGTTTCTGCACAGATGTACACCTTCCTCTAGTCTTGTTGACAGCCTTTCCAAGGCTTCTTATTTAGCCAGACCATATGCGCTTGGGCATGGAGATAGTGTGATGTGGAAAGAGCATCGCATTATCCTTGGGCTGCAAACACCAGCAGGAGCAATTCAGAGCAAATTTTGTCTGCAAGGAGATCCAGAGCTCTTGAGCTTGCATCACAGGACACACATAATGATCGAATGCGATTTTTTTGCTCATTTTTCAAGACCAGTTCCAGAAAACCATTTCCCTTTGTTCTATCCCAAAATTAGCTCTCCTTGTCCTTTCCTTAAATATTCATCCAAAGCATGGATGAAGGCCACCAGGGAGAGAGGACATTGTGGCATGTCTCCAGGTAAAGCTTTGCTGCTGAAAAAGTGATGTGGGACCAAGCTGGGGAAGGGGTTGGAAATTATTCCACGGGGTTTCCCTTGTCATTGGTACAGAAAATGAAGAGCCCGTCCCCGTTGCTGGCCACAGGATTTTGTTTCGGGGTGAGGTGGCAGGGCCGTGAACCCCTAAGGGTGCAGACGGCAAGGGAAGGACTGTACCAGGAGCGATGCTGTGACAGCGCTGAAGCTTTTACCTTGCTGGGGTTTTTTTGTGTGACGTTTCTTCAACAACATTTTATTTATTTTTTTTTTTGCACATGGCCTGATTGGATCCATTAATTGTCATTTATTTATTTTTTGTAAGGGAAGAAGAGTTTCCTCCTTTTCCTGGAGTGTTTGGTATTGATCCTCTCTGCTCTCTGCCGCTCTGGAGTCAGGGACCGTCTCCCTCCCAGGCATTGCCGTACTCTGCCTACTTTCTGCGCAGACCCCCATGTCGCTCTATGCAGTATTTCTCACTGAATAAATTGCTACAAAGCTATTAGCCTCAATGCCACAGTCTGCTGCTCCTGCTTTCCTGCACCCACCTCCACCCCTCAATTGATCCAGCCTGCTGTCTGTTTGCTGCAGTCAAGACTGCCTACTGCTGCTGCGCACAAATTGCTTTAGAATTGAATTGTTTAAAAACATTTTTATAAACATTCCCTCCCCTTCGTGATACTGTCCATTGTGCCAGCCAGAGCTGGGAGCTTTTTACGTGATTTTACCTCACTGAAGAATGGGGGAAGATTCTTAATTTTTTGTGTGTGTGGTTTGTTGTTGGTTTTTTTTTTTTTAAATCAAAGTCAATGTGGAAATTTAAAAACTAGTGATGATGGTTATAAACATTCCCTCCCCTTCGTGATACTGTCCATTGTGCCAGCCAGAGCTGGGAGCTTTTTACGTGATTTTACCTCACTGAAGAATGGGGGAAGATTCTTAATTTTTTGTGTGTGTGGTTTGTTGTTGGTTTTTTTTTTTTTAAATCAAAGTCAATGTGGAAATTTAAAAACTACGTGATGATGGGAATCGGGTCCCTGAAGAAGCTGTTGTCTATGGATCTGTGTCCTAGATTGTGTATCCTGCTCAAGTGATGCACTGGTGTGCCTCAGCTCCTAGCTGGCTCTTGGCTTTGCGGGGATTGGGGTTCGCTCTGTGCTGTGCGCCGCCAAGCGCGCGTGCTGCCAGCCCTTTGCAGATGCGAGCCTCCGGTGCTCGTGCTGACGCGCTGTGCAGCGCTTGCTGGCAGCCTTGTCTCGAGAGGCATCAGGATGATTGTTTTTCTGTTGACGTGGTCGTGGTCTAACTAGAGGCGTTTCGGAGATGTAGCCCGTTGCGGTCTTCTTGGAGGCGTTTAACTGTCGTAACGTCCAGGGGTACTGACAGGTCCGCAGCAGCGTGAGGTTCGTGGTGCCCGGGATTCGGAGTGCATCCCTCCGAAGAACCTGGGGCTTGCAGGAAGGTGGTGAGCGCAGCGCTCACCTACCCAGAGCTGAGGGAGATGCGCTCACCTCCACGGGCGTGGATGCGAAAGCTGCTGCGGACACCCCTTACGCGGGGCTGCCTGGCTGCAGGAGCCCATTTGAGCAAATTTCACAGGGACTCTCTTTGTATCATCGACCTCCATAGCTGTTTTCTGTGCAGATGCAAAAAAGCCTTTGCAAGTGCTACGGGAAGAAGGTTTGGAAAAAGGCAGTAATTTTGCAGGTAGTTTTGTGTGTGTTTGTACAAAAGGTGGTACAGTGCTTCCAGCAGCTGGTGATGTTCCTTTGTTTCTCATTCGTCATCCATCCCTCCCAAACTCCTCTTCACTCCAAATACTCACACAAGAGCCCTTCTGAAGCAACATTTATCTCGAGTGCTGCTATATCAGGATTCATCGATCTTGTCATAAGATCATCCACACCAAATTGAAGCTCTAAGGGTGGAAGAGTGACACATGCACTCTGTTCCTCAAGGCCTGTTCTTTGGTGTTGCCAAGAGACTGACTCTAGGGTAGGACTTGGTTGCACCTTGCTTTGCAAGATGACCCATCTCAGAACCTCCCCACCATGGAGCGGCGCAGTTCAACATGATGATCTGTCTCCAGGAGATGCCAAGGACCCAGCCGAGCAACTAGAGCGGATTTGTCCTCAGTCCCCTGACACCCTCTTAGCTAGTTTGCAAATCCTTGTGGAAATCTGCCTGAATTCAGTCTTCTTCTAGGGTTCCTCCTTCCTGCCCTTGCCCCATGGTCCTTGGTCCCGCAGTCTCTGCCTCTGTACCACCCGTTGCATCTCCTGGGGAATATCCTGGCTGTGTCTTTCCGACACTTGCAAGCCTACCCTTGTGTTACGCTGAAAGTGGTTTGAACAGGCTCCTGCAGGAATATCTTCTGTGCCTACAGATCCTCCTTAAACTCTTCTCTAACATCTCGTCTGCAAGAAGTGACGGTATAAAAGGGCAGTAGACATGTCTGGCATTATGAAGTCTTATTGAGTAAGCCTGTGACCTCACCCTTGTAAACTTTCTGCCCACTCTGACCTCCTCCCCCATTGTCTGCTGATGGCAAACGCAATGATGCTGCATCAGACTGAATTTAGGATTATATCATCGTGACGTCTGTACATGTTTCTTCTTTGGGAATACCTTTGGGCATTTGACATAAAATAATAATAATATGAAGTTAGTGTGGTTGATGGGTCTTACGTTGACAACCCTGAAGCTCACCCAGAGAACTTAACCCAGGTGGTGCAAATTTATTTACAAATTTTTGTTCAGACAGGACCACCTTCAAGTGCAGACGGCAATTTCAGTCTCTGCTTAGGTGTTGTCATTTCTGTTGTACTGTCAAGCAGGAGGCTATCATGCTGCTGATGTCTACGGCAGGCTCAAAAACAGGCTCAGCAATAAACCATCTATCAGGAAATTCTTGGTTGACTACTGCTCTGGGTCCAGATCTGAGCTAGAGGTGAGGTGCTCCTGTCATCATGTTGTGGTCCCAGCCCTACTTCTCATCCTCAAACTCTTTCTTCGCATCTGTTTTTAAATGTTATTCCCCCCATTTATTTCCTTTCTTCTCCTAAGAACAAGAGAATTAAATTTGCACAGACAATATTGTGTATCTATTTTACAGTGTATGACCTTGTGTGCCACAGCTAGATGCCATCCCGAATCTACTTACGTTTACGTGGTTGTGTCATCCTCCCCTTGTTGGAGAGGACATGACAGGGAACGATACGAGGTACAAGCTGAATCCCGCTCGCCTGAGGGGCCATCTGAACTTGGGCAAATTGAGCACTCCTTGCTGAGGTTTTCAAAGACAGCATCAACAGGAGAGAGCTGGAATCCCACCATCACCCAAAATAAGATTATAAACCAGAATCTCCTCTTTTGGGGGAAGTGCCCTGAAGACCAAAGTTTTGAGGCTCTCTGTCAGGTTCTCCTGTTAGAACTTACTCATTTTTCTCTGAATGCTGAAATGATCTTTGGTCCAGAGAGAAAAGACGATGTTGCAATCCGTGTTTGCTTTTGCCAAGTGCAACAACTTCAGAATACCCTGTTCTTTTGGTGCTTGTGGCCCTCTTCTGAAAGAGTGAAAGGTGGGTCCGGGTCCCTTGGCTCACATAAAGGAGTCCCTGACCATTGCTATCACCTCTTACTCCCCTGAGAATGGCATTGCAGGTCTGGTCCTTCACATGTCCAATGAGGGTCTGTAAATGACGTGTTTTCTTCAGACCGAACAGAACATTTCTTTCCAAGGAAATACAGAAAATACGTAGGAGAATAACTCTCTTCCAGTCTGTACTGATTTTCTTTTTTTCAGCTCATCGTGGTTGTTCCCCCTGCCTTACAGCCGACGGGGCGGGGGGGCGTTGGGATGCCCCTGGGGCCAAGTCGCCCACCTGGGACCTGCTTCTGCTCTTCGCTCCTCTCCTTCCCCTCTGCACGCCGTGTGGTGCTCGTCCTGCGGCTCTTGGCCAAAGATTTTAGTATTCAGGAAATTGGGAAGTTTGGCTGTCCTTGGTCTAATTAGTTCGTTAAGCACAGGGGAGCTCAGATCACAGTTCAAATGGCTGTAATTTGAGTGAGCTTGAGACAATGTGAGAGGATTAAGTAGTGAAATTGTGTCTATTACTTTGGCCAAAAAATAACTATTCAATTTGACTTGAATATTTAATTTTCAGAACGTAAGGGTTAGATATTAATATGGGCTTGGCAGAGAGTTCATCACTTGTAAGACTGCGCTGAGAGTTCTTCACGTGCTGAGATCAGTGCTTGAAGTCAAGCACATCTTTCTGGAAATGCTCCTCTGAACAAATAATTGGCCTCAACAAAGAAGCGACTGGGTAAGACTTAATTGCTTATTATTATCGAAGGTCCTCTTAAATGGTCTTCTGGTCTCAAATCCTGTGGATATCTATAAAATTTTGGAGGTGGCTTTTCTCGGAGAGGGGAACTGCAAGTGTCTGTCTTCCATTACCCAGACTAATACCTTTGCACGCGCTGAAGGAGATCCATCTCCATGGGTAGCTTCTGCTGGGGGGGGCGGCCATGGGAAGCCCTCCCCAAACGAGCGTGGTAGAAATACAAAGACCCGAATACCCGGGGGATTCAAAATAATGCAATCTGGAGTGAAAGCCTTCCCTTTTCTCTCTCTCTCGGCGACAGATGTTGGAGTCCAGGTATTGCGTGGAGTGGGCTGAAGCGGCCGCAGCCCGGCGCATGTGCTGCGTCCCTGCCAGCCCCGGCGAAGAAGCCCTAAGAGGCGTTTTCATGCTTTTAGTGGTATTGTGCAAGGCATGACTGAGGGAAAAAATAATTCTTTGCCTGCCTAAGACGGGTAAATGGAGTATTTTATCTTTTTTCCTTTTTAATATTGTGTGCCTGCATCTGTTCCAATGAGGAAAAACAATGCTAATTGGAACGTTTTAAGGGATTTGTAGTAAATGAGAACAAACATTACCAGGCTGAGAAATTTAAAGGGAATTTGGTCAAAATACCAGTGACAGTTTTAGTCAAAATATCTGAGTTAAGGGACTTAGTTAGCTTAAACTTGTTGAGCATAGCAAGAATAAAAGGCGGTTGGTGGCTGATTTCTGTGTTAGCTGAGATCACAGGGCAGCGTGAGAGCACGGGTTGAAGGCAGGGCTGTCCTGCTAGTGCCTTTTATTTTTCCTGTGAAAGAAGTCAGGTTCGAGCATCGCATAGGTAATGGATCAAAAATACATAGTTTTGACCGTTCTTGCTCGCTGTTGCATCGGTGTCTATGACCTGCGTGGGCGTGATAAGGCGTCGTGTTAGCAGATCCTCGCTGGAACCAGGCCCTTCCCATGCAAACCAGTCGGCTGCTTTCAGGGAGCACCAAATTGAGCTCTTTCTGCTGCAGGTAATCATGTTGCGCTGGGGGACGTGCCGAGGTACCACGCTGCTGTGGCTGCATTTTCTGGATGGATAAAGTGGTTCCTGCACAGGCATATTTAGGGCTTATAAAGCTTTTGGCTGAGAACGTGCTGTACAGAGCAAAGGGACACAGAAGCACCATAATGCTGACTCCAAACTTCTCTGAAGTCTGGGCAGAGGTCATGTTTACTGGTGTGTTTTTCATTCTGGCCTATTTCTTCAGGTCTGCCCTTTTTCTCCTCTAGCCTGAAGGCTTGTGCTTGCTTGGTTCTCCTACTGGACACCTTTAAATCAACGAACGGACGATGCGCTGGGTTCACCGGCATTTCATTTATTTCTTCTGTGTTTGCTTCTTTGCTTGAAGACCCTCAGTAGGCAAGGGGTTAACAGCATCCTCATGATTCTTCCAGTTACCCCATCAGGACTGTTTAAAAATTAGCTTCTCCCCACTTACAGCACTATAATTAGGCTACAGGAGTTGTGGGGAATGATTTCACAAAGTGACTTGGTGTACTCGCCCATGCACCCCAGGGAGCCAGGCAATTATGCATACATAATTCTACTCTTTGAATATTTTCTCTTTCTCTGCATAATTTCTCTCTATTCATCTTTCCAGTGTCCTTCTGAGATAAACTTAGAAGTCTCAGCTTTCAGAATTTAAAAAAAGATCCTGTGCCTGCATGTGCACTATTTGCATTTAAACCAGCAGCCGTTCTCTGGGATGGAGCGGAGGGGTGAGGCCGGGGAGGAGGGTGAAGGAGCCTACGAAAGGAAGCAGGAGAAGCCCTTCGACACAATAGCACAACCACCCTGGCCGGCAAATGATCAGAAAGAGGCGGGGAAGAGTATTTCATTCCTGAGCTACTAACTCACTCGTCATTTAGGCTTTGCTAGGGCAAAGCTGCTGTTTTGCCGGGGCAGGTGCTTTGTAAAGGTTTCTCTGGTCCCCACAGACATGGTCTTAAACCCTGTGGTTTCAGTTCCCACGCGGGGCAGTGAAAGGCCCCTTTAGCTGTCGGCAGTTCTTGGTTTCCTGCCACCATCCTTGGGCCAAAAAACGTGCTGCGGCACTCAGTCACCCGTACGCAGTCAGTATTTTAGCCGTAAGCTAATAGTGTTATTGCACTTTGTATTGGGAGACTTCAGTCTTTGCTGCAAAGAAAGATGTCTTCATGTTTTGTAATAGCTGGTGTAAGGAGCTGCTCTGGTTTAAACGAGCGCCTGAATTTGAGTCCCCTCAGCTTTGCTCATCGGGGATTGCGGTTTGGGAGCCGGGATCCCAGGGTGACCCGGAGGAGCAGGCTGGGCGTTGGGCTGCGTGCTCTCCCCGCGCACACGGGTGGTCAGCAGCAGAGGCTGGTTCGGACCTTTCCACCTCCGCAGGCGGTTGATGCACGCTGGAGCTGTGCCCCAGCATATTATGGAGCTGACCCTTTTAGGTGCAAGTGTATTTTTGTCTCTAATATCCTGTTTATGCTGTTCGCGGTGAATTTATTGCAGCATGATAAGCGAAACACAGAGTAACTGCCAGCATATTTCCACTGTCTTCAGAGTCAGTTTATCTTTATAAACTTGCTGTTGACATGATGCAATTTCTCCCTGTTGCAGTGTAGCTGTATAGCAGCAAAGTTGTGATAAAAGACAACTTGTTGAAGGGATTCTTTGTCATACTCCTGAATCATCTACAATTCCTTTTTTTCCTGGTGCCAGAAGTGTGCTGGTGCTTTGCAATTATACCTACCTTGATGCCTTTTTTCTTCTTTTTTTTTCTCCCTTTCTCTCAGTGATTCAAGTTCCCCACTGTACCCTCATTCATTCTCTCTCTCTTTTGGTTTCTTCTTCTTCTCCTCCTTTTTTTTTTTATCCACCACCTTCTTAAGGCTCTGAAGCTGCAACTGCTTTACTGTGGTCTAAGGAAAAGCTACTGTTCAACTTCCCGAAGAAAGCTCATTGTGTGGTGCCATGAAAAAAGGTTTAAACAACACAAGGGAATAAAGGCGCCGCATTTCTCTGAAAGTTTTTCTTTTCGTTTCCTTTTTTTTTATTTTTTATTTTTTAAGGAATAATACATAAGCTGCTAGGAAAGGGCAGAAATGTCTGCTGCTTCTCTCTAGTCATGCCTGTGAGGCTGTGAAATTCTAAGGAAGCCTGCTTTTTACATAGGAGCTGGAAAGCTAGACCACCCCACCCCCCCCAAACCTTTGCTGTTCTCTGCATTATTACCCTCATAAGCCTAACAAAAAATCCTAAGATTGTTCCCAAACAGCACAGAATCAAAGCTTACAAAGCAGTAGCGTAATTACTTGCTTTCTTTTTTGGTACCAGTTTATAGCAATCTTATGTAAGACGCTCAAATACTTTCAAAGAGGCCTTTCTAGCAGCGAGAGCTCAGTGATTCCGCTATCAGCAGAGTTACTGGAGGCTGGCAGCGGTACAAATGAGTGACGGGTTTGGATCCTGGCTGCAGTTCTACAGCGGGGACAGGCCCCCGATGTGCTGGACCCGTCGCTGCTGGACCCCTCCCAGCTGCCGAGCCCCCGGTACATGCTGCACCCATCCGCGCCACCTCGCTCCTGCGTACATCCATCCCTTCCTGGTCAAAAAGGCTTTGAGGCAGGGTTTTAATTTTATTTTTTTTTTAATTATTACTGTTTCTGTTGGTTTTCTCGTTGGCAGAATCTCATCCAGCTGTGTTGCTGCTCCCTGGGGTGATAAGTATTGATCCGCGTGTGTCTAGGGGTCAGGGAGCGAAGTGCAGCGTCGCCGTCTGGTTTGGCAGGTGACAATTGTTCGTCACCGGGCTTTTACCTGCGTCGGGCATCTTTATCTGCAGCAATGCCCTCCACCGGGACTGTGTGAGAGAGCGAGCCTTGTCCTCTGCCAAACGCACGGCGCTGGGAGGAAGAAAAGGGGGGAAAGAGGGAATTTTGTCAGCTCTCCCCATCGACGCTCAGCATAGCTGTAACAGCGTCACACTATTTAAATCAGAGGGATTTTAAAATGCCGTTCTCTTTTCATTGCTGATGGGGACTGATTACTGCTGGCACTTTGCTGGACGTGGACAATGAATATCCACCAGTTCCACTTCCACGTTTTGTTACTTTTCCAGTGATGTCTTTCCCACTCCTGACTTCACACAGTGCTGCGGATTTGGTGCAACTTAAGTGCAGAGGAGGGAAGTTCAAACAAAATAGCTATTTTAATTGAAGCTAATAAGGAAGAAACATCTATTTCGATCACAGCTATGTAAAACAATGCTTTTCTTAAGCCTCAAGTGGCAGCTAAACCTACTCGTGTTTCCCTTTGAAGATTTATTCCTATTTGTGCTTTGCTTCCCCAGTAGATAGGCATGGTGCAAGGGCAAGAATGTTTCTGTCTAGCAAAGACACTTTCCTGGAGTGAAATGAAAATGTTATTGTTTTGTTTCCAGTAATACCGCAGCCAGTGATCTTTAGTTATTTTAGTAATAACACACAGAAGGAATGTCACCTTTTATATTGGCATCCTTGGTAAATACAGTGAAATACGTGTCAACTTTAAAGACAGCAGTAGTCCGGTTTGCAAATAAGGAAATGATGGAGAGTTTGTGGCTTAATAATGTTAGGGAGGAAAGCTAACGCGGAGTTACAGACGTAACTGTAATCTCTCAGCCATCTCTGTTAGCTGCCCATGAAATACCTCTCTTCCTCTCTCTGCACAGGAGCTACGGAACTGTTGTTACCATCTAAACCGCAGTAATTAATCTGTGCTTAGAGACTCCATGAAGCGAGCTGAATTTCTGTAATTTCTCCTGCTTTTCATCGTAGATTCTCCAGCAGGACACTAGAAATGCCCTCGCGGAGCTGAAACACCTTCACAGTGCGTTGGCTCTTTCCAATGAAAAATAATTTTATGAAAACAGGCCCAAGCAGCCTTGAGTTGAGGTGTGCGATGCTAACAGGCAGAGTGCGTCCTTCAGCCGTGGCACCCATCGTACTCATCGCCTTCTGTCCTCCCGGGGGGTTTGGAGACCTTTGGGTGCCCTTTGGCGGAGGAGGTGCCGGCATGTTTGGGACATAGGCACGGTGTCCAGGCTGGTGACATGCGTGCGGGTCACGTACCCATGCCGCTCTGGCCAGGCTTGCCCAGAATTGCCAATCTGGACTCAGAGAAGTACTTTGGATGCTGCATCTTGGCAAGCGAGGGCTAGTGACAGATGCTAACTCTTTGTTTTTCAGTTTTCCCCGGTATAAATACGTTCGGGCTTTTAGAGGTTGTTATTATTAGCATCATCATTCAAGTCTTTTCAGGGCAAAGTGCCCTCTGCCCAGGAGGGAGCGTGGACTGCAGCTTCTCTCTCTGGCTTCTCGGTTGGCTTGACCCGGGATACCGGACTGCCGGCTTTCTTGCTGCCTTCAAAACCGTTCTCCTCCTGCTTTCGCCCGGCGATGCAGCTTCCCAGGAGGTCGTGAGGTTTGATACAGGCAGATGTGTCCCAAGCGCACGATGCTTTTCAAATGTTTTGTGTTGTAGCGCTGGCACATGCGTGACCCACGCGAGACACGGCTTTTCTGGTTGCAGACAGACCTCTTCCTCTGCAGCCTGCCTAACGGAGAGAAAGCCTCTTAGCGCAGTTACTAACGTGCCCACAGACACAGCCTGCCTGCTGCAGCTGCCCGTACCCAGCAGACACACAGCCATGTGGGGTTGTATGTGGCATAAATAGTATTTCATTATATGCTTTCATTATCTGAACTTACACGACCTATTTCTGCCGTGGTATCTCTCAGCTGGTGGGAGGTAGGAGTGCGTTGTTTGTTTCATGGACTTGCTTGCTTAACTTTTAACTGGCATAGTATTTAAATAGAGCATCTCCCTGAGCATGTCTTGTCTCTCTAGGCACTTGTTCCTGTTGGTGTTACTCTCCTCCTCCTCACGTTCCCCCGCCTGTGTTGTAGCACCTGTTGCATTTTGCCACAAATTAGACCGTAAAATTTTCACAGCGGGGATAATTCGTGCCTGTGGGGCTCTGAGCGTCGCGGGGCTGGATCCCGCCCGGGATCCATGGGTACCACGCGCGGCAGCGGGGAGGGCGACGGCAGGGATCCAGCGAGGGGAGGTGGTCACGGGCAGCTGTTCTTTTAAGCCCTGACAACGTCGTGAAATACCATCAGCAACTTGGAAAAGTTGTTGCTTTGGTTCCGCAAATACCTTTTAGCCGGGTTCCCTGGCTTTAGCCTTCATGCTGGTTTTTTGCTTGGATGCTACGATGACGGTGAAACCGCCGGTGCTCGGCTGCGCGTATGCGTCTGCCTCCAAACATGCGCTTGTATTTGGTCTAACGCAGCGTGGAAATCCCACTCTGTCACCCGGCAGCAGCTCTGGTTTTGAAAAACGCGAGGTCAGTGCGTGTTAATGGAGGTCGAACATCTTGTTTCACCCAGTGCAGTCTCTCCTCCTAACAGCAGGCAGCGGTTCTGCTGCAGGGAGGGCAAGAGGGGAAGGAGCAAGAGGCAGCGTTTCTCCCCTTGGCTTCCCGACGACTTTGGGGTGTAGAGGGATAACCTGGAGTTTCAAGAATATTGGGACTGCCGCACACGTACCCTTTTACTAGAGAAGGGATTAGGGAGCGATTTGCCGTAGAGGGAAGTTCACTTCTCCAACTGCATCATGTGAAATCTGGACACTGTGATATCTTAGGGTATGCCAAAGGCAGTCAAACCAGAGTCCTTTTTTTATCACAATACTCTTTGATTAAGATCATTATAGCAACTGGTAGCAGCACTACTGTTAAGATTGAGTTGGTATTTCTGTCTCACGGGCTGTAACTCAGTGTTCAAGCTGTCAGCCCAGATGCAATTTAAAAAAAAAAAAAAAAAAAAAAAAATTGAAAACCAAAAATGGTTTTCGTCCATTGAGCCATTTTAAAGCTGTGTTTTTAAAAGATAGATTTTAACTCGCTGTGGAATATTTTTATGGATGATACGCATCTACACGTTATAAGGTTTTCAAGAATATGTGACTTCCGAAAAATCTCCTGTTCTCCTTTAGTTTTTCTTTAGCTTGTAGTGTGAGAAAATCCTCATGCATTTAAAAGGGCCCTTTGCATAGTGAATTGGTACCAAACACAACTATTATTTGCATACTAATTTAAGTCCAATTTCATTTGCCATCCAAAGCCTTTTTTTGTTTAGTTTGAACCTCTGTAAAAGGGGGAAATGATACAATGTCTTGTGGCTTTGCATTTCCAAGCAAATCAACATCATTTAATGCAACGGTGACATCATGTAGGTAAACCAGAACAGGAGCCGTAGCAACTGTGAATGCGTAAGGGTGAGCTCAGGGTAAAACATGAACAGACTGGATAAATGGTAAAAGATAAGGAACGTGGCTAATCCTTACATGCTCAGAAATTGTAAGACTGGCTTAAATCACACGATTAAAAAAAAAAAATTTTGAAAAAATCTTTATTTCTTTTATGTGCGTGTTGTTTTTTGAGCCTCTAGGTTGTACTTGGCTCATATTTTCAAGTATTTCTTTGCAGTCTGGTGGGCTAGACACATACTTCTGTGTTAGGTGGGACTGTCATGTCATCGCTTGACTCTAGGAGCTCAAGCATTGGGAAAAACACCAAACAGTCAGAGCTGATCACATTGGGTGAGCTGGAAGCACTAAATATAGATAATTTAAAATCCTTCACTTCTACAGTGCTGCTAGATTGTTAACTGAGGTGAAAAAAAATTGAAGTACTTTGTGAGTTTCAAATTGATAGCATCCTTTTAAATCTTAGCATAAATTCAGTGGCACTTCACCTCCCTCCCACAATCAGATCTAAAGAGTGAGAGTAACGATGTCTTTTTTTTTCCCAAGCTATACAAAGAACACATATCAGGGATATATTAATGAAATATTAGCAAATCAATGCCAGGAAAAGCAACAGTAAGCTAGATGAGAAATCTGTGCTGGTAGGCAGGGGAGTTACAGCAGTGACCTGATACGACTGTGCCAATTCAACTCAGAGATCTGGTTGCTATTGAGAGAAAATATTACTCGCTCAAAGAAAGGAGGACGAAAGCCCTTCAGTGCGATGGAGTTGCACCATCTGTGACACCTGCATTCAGTAATGGGCACGGTGGATAATAGGCAAAGAGATTGTACAGCAAAACATGCGTCATTTACCTTGGAATAAAGAGGTTTAATTTCTGAAAGGCTCTCAGCACATCTTGAAGTAAATGGGAGCCGAGGGCATTTGTCACCTGGCAGACTGAGACACGTAACCGGGCTACTCACCCCCACGTAAATAAATCTTGCCGGGGCTCAGGTTTGTGCATGGAAATTTCCCACTTGTCCATGGGCTAATGGAGCACGGCGGATTCCTGCGGGAAACCGGCCCGACCTGGAACATCAGCGCAGAGGTGAAAGCTGGATGGGTCACCAAAATCACGACTGGGAGCCTTTTTTGCCGAAGGGGATGCTGAAAAAAATCCGGGTTCCTCCCAGCCCTGGTTTGCACTGCTGTTGTCCGTGCGGTTGAGCGGCAGCTCATCGTTGTTCCCTATGTAGAGATGCAGATTGAGCCCTGGGGCTCGCGAGCATGCTCTGCACCATCGTCCTTACCCCAGTAGTTACTGCACCCAGTTCTGTGGGTCGCTTCGGATAGGAGAGCAAACCCGTTGCCATAGGTTATTTCCTTGACGCAAACTCTCTATTAAGGAAAAAGACCAGGAAATGTTTAATATTCTCAGATTTTAAAGATGTCTTCAGTCAACATGAACCTTGGAGATCTTCGCCCTGAGCTGTGGTTTTCAATTACTTCCTCGCTTCTTTGGGTTTGGCTTTTTTTGCTGCAATACTTGGCAAAACCCCTACATGCGTAATGATCTGAGCTGCATCTGTTTTCTAGCACAGGTTTCCATTGTTTCAGACCTCTTGTTCTGGGCACAGTTGTTCCCCTGCGCACAAGTGCTCTGCTCTTTCCCGTCGGACGGGGTTTGCCTCCCAGTTCAGCTTTGCAGCCAAGGCGTCAGTGCAACCTTTGCTGGGCCCTGGGCCGCATTTGATTGCAAAATCATAGCGCTGCAGGATGCCTGGATGCCTGGCATCTTGTCCCATGGGATTTCCACAGCTTCCTAAACCTATTACACATAAGTGGGGTCTGTCATTTCTAGCAAGTTATTCCCGGACAAATAGCAGTGAAAATGTTTTATGGACTTAATCACTGTGAGTGGTTTAATTGCTTCTTTTCTACAGAGCTTAGTTTTTGCTGTGATAAGCCACTCCTGTGTCAAGACCTTTGTGTTTTTCAGGTGGGGGTGAACCCGAAGCAGAAGCCCTAAAACTGTCATCCATCCTGCAAACGCATTTTAAACCAGGGGTGAGCCAGGCTGTAGCTCTCGGGGTGCTACGTCCCACTCTGCTTGCCGCTGAAAGAGCTCTGTTTTCCCCCACGGTGTTTTGAAATATTGACAAACTTGCGAACAAACCTTTTCTAACACAACCCAAGCCCTTCGAAACTCTGCATCCAGGAGTGCACGAGGCGCTGGCCGGTCCTGACAGCTTCTGTTCTCATTTAGGTGGTGACAGCTTCCACCTCGCCGTGCCCAGGGTAAATTGGCTCTTTTTGAAACAACTCACATTTCTTTGGGTCTGATTTCAGCTTTGCAGCCCTAAGGTTACCGCAGCCCATTTATCAGTTCCTGCTCGGAGATTTTTAGCATGCACCGGGATATCATGTCGGTTTAACAAACAGGCTGAGAGACATGCTGTCCAATACCTTCTCCATTAACCTCTCCAACATGGTAAGCCAAAAGCCATCACTTTAAATTGCTGTAGGCCTTGTCCTGCTGTGAAAGCAGCCTGTCCCCTGTGCTTTAGATATACTTCGACATGCCAATGCCCATTTTTAAGATCCAGGGTGAAAAGCCAGGCTCTGCCTGCTGCATCATTCACGGTGTCATCTCTCCATGGTAATGGACAGGAATCCTCCAAGTGGCTTTAAGACGTTGCGCGAATGTCTTTTCCTTAAACAAGAGCCATGGACACAGCTAGAGGACTAGTTTAAGACTTTATTTATGCATTGCTCTTAAGTTTCTTCAGCGGGTCGTCATTCTTGTCTTTCCTGTGAAGACGTAGGCTGGCTTTTTCACGGTGCCGGCTTATGCCGGCATCTGCTAGACCATGAGGGAGATCCTCTCCCATTCTTCAATCAGGAAAACATCTCCATTTCATCAGCAGAAAGCCTGCAGTGACAGCAACTTGTTGTATTAGACCGCATGGTGCTGTGGCAGCACAAGACCGGGCGCCCAGCGCCTCTGCCCACTCACCTTCACTCTTCGTCCCCGCCACGGTTTTCCTCCATGCTGGAGTTCACCGAGCTCCCGTGTTGCAGCTGCATTTTGTTCAGCAAAGAGGAGATTCGATCAATTCCTGCTTTGGAGCTGTAGGCGCTTGTGCAGGTAGAGTTCACCGGAGGTCCTGGGCCACGGCAAAGGTTTCGGTTGCTTCCCATCTCACCTCCGGCAGAGACTCAGCCTACCCCCCCCCCCCCCCCCCCCCCCCGCCCACCCCC
>NW_008794630.1:2159544-2192213 GCF_000699145.1 Aptenodytes forsteri | reverse complement strand
CCCCCCCCCCCCCCCCCCCCCAGCTTTCCTTGCAGCCTCTGTCCCCACCAGCTCCTGCTCTCGCTGCTGCTCCCAGAGGCAGAATCGCTGATTTGCTGCAAATCAAATGCCCGCACATCATTTGCTTTAACCGAGATACCTTTGAAAGAATTTCTACAGACTGAATTTGTAATGCACGTTTGGGAGCATTTTTTTTCCACAGTTATTAGCCCTAATGAAATCCCAGGTCATTTTTAGGCAGCCTGTTATCTTTGTGATCTGGAGCTGCGCGCTAATTTCCAGGAGTCTAAATCTTCAAAATGAACTTTATCGTTTTGGGGTGGACGCGGCGTTTCCCCGGCACAGATCCCCGGGGCTCATTTTCCCTGAGCCGCAGGAAGAGTCCGGGTACAAACCCCAGGCTCTTCTCCCAGACTTCCCAGCCAGCACTTACCCAAAACACTTTTTACCCGTGTCTTCGGTTTTAAAAGCTTGCTGCGTGGTTTGAGTGCATCTTGGCTTTAGGCTCCGTTTCCCCGTTGGCTTTACAGTAGTGGGGATTTTGTTTTTATTTCTTTTTTTATGCACATGTGTCTACCTGCAGCTCTTGCAGTGGTACCAAACCTCTTTCCATCAGCAAATACGTGTGTGGTCTTGAGCTTCGAATGGAGGCTGCTCTTGTTGCAGGTTTCTGGTTTTGTGTAAGATCTTAGTGGCATCATGGAGTTATCTGAAACGGCGATGCTTTGCGCTGCGTCCCTTGCTGCCCGTTCCTCGCGTGACATAAAAATGCACGTGGAATTGAAGCTGCACCATGGAGCTGCTCAGGTCCTTATTATTATAGGTAAGTCCTAAAGGGATAAGGGCAGCCTAAGTGAATGAGTCGGTCTAGATATTCCTTAACTCAAAAGATACGCTTTGGTGCGTCTATGTGTAGGACTCCGCTTTGTCTCTAGACACCATCCCTATCTGTTAATTTGATTTAAATGAGGTTAAATAAAACCTGCACAATGCGTTTTACTGGACTTCCATCAAATTGCTCAACAATAGCATCACTTACGGTGCATACAAATACGTCTTTCCATTCTCCGAGTGAAAGTAATTTATCAACAAGTGGTCCTTGTCCCTGTACCATGGAAAATCTTTATGAAATATACTTTTTACAGCGAGCTATGATTTGTACAACGCGTTTCTCCCATTAAAATATGCCTTATTTCTTTTTTAAATGCTAAGATGCAGAAGAATGAAACGGAAGCATGCAGTTTTGAATAATTTTTGAAGGGGACAGGTATCCATTGTACAGACCCTCCTTGAAATGAATAGATCTGCATTAAACATGTTCTTGAACTTGATGATGGACTTTGAATTAATACATTGTAGAGCATATTTCACCAGTGTAAGTGAAATGCATAGAAGGGGAGAGCTGGGTGATTTATCCTTCCATATTGACCTTTGTGTTTGTCAGCCAGCAGCGAGGGTATTGTTCCCCTTCCCTTTTTTATCTGTTGTTTAGGACAGTCAGTAATTGGGACACCCGTCAGCATATGGGAGGCAGATTCTTCTTCCTGAAGATTTTTAATCCACGTCTACTGAAGAGCCGTTTCCCTCGCGCTTGCTGATGCCTGTCCCATGCAGGCATCACAATGCAGCCCCTGGATGCAGCACGTCCCCTTCCCGGGCAGTGTCCTGCCCCTTTGCCCGAGCTCAGAGAGCACCGCGCACTGAACCCAAACGACCGTGGCTTGGTTGACCCGTGACGGTGACCGGGACCAGCATGGGTGTGTGTCTCTGCTTGGAGTCTGAAGGATGACGTTTGGTTTATCCAGATGAAACTTTTTAATTTTTTTTTTTATTTCTTTCTTTTTAAACCTTGACTCATGAGCTGGCAAATAACACCGACGGAATGCACATTTCAAAGCATGCTTCACCGTGTCATCGTGTCTCCACGACAGAAGAGCTCTTACCTGGGAGCGGGAGTTGGTGCCCCGAGTTCTCCGGACCCTGGTGGGAGATGCTGGGATCTCACCCTGCCAGGGAGGGGGGGAGGGAGGGAGCCGGCTGTCTTCCCTGCAGGGATTGGAAACCCGGGCTTTCCTCGCAGGCTGTTAGGAAACAGAGGAGAAGATGATGCTCCCTAAGGCTCTTTCGGTTTAGAGCTGGGTACCTGGGGGAAGGCAGAGCCGCGCAGGGCTTGAGGGCAGACGCAGGCATCCATGTGCTCGGAGCAGATTGCCAGCTTCCCCGTCTTGTCGATAAGCCCCGTCTCTCTCTATCTCCAGTAAAAGGATTTAGAGGCAACTTGGCATAAGAGGAATTTTAAATCTTCTCCTTATTCTGCGTCTGTCAATGTTTCCTTGGAGGGATACGTTATTTTTCAGCTGTATGAGTGGCCTTTTCCAGGTACGGTTGACACTCGCGTTTTAAAAACTGCAGGGCTGCAGCTCTGCACGAGTGAGTGATGTGTGCCGGCAGGCGGGTGGCATCGGGCAGATGCCTGCAGCCCGGGAAAGTCAATACCCACCGCTCGAGCGCGGCTGCCGCAAACACACTCGCTTTTCTGAAAACGCGCCCCAGTGCGTAGGAAACATAAAGCGTCATTGAAATACTAAGTGTTATTATTGTTGAATTGGTGCAAGCAGCCATCTGGAATCTGGAACCAGATCGCTGCGGAGGGGGGAAAAAACAGGGAGGCTGCAGCATCCCGATACAAGCGGGCAAGATGAAGGATCCAGGGCAGGCAACCTCAGCTCAGCATTTCCTGGCTGTTCTCGGTTTTCTGTCTCAGCACTGATGTTATTTTAATATAGTTGCATGGCTGGAGTTGCTGCGATTAGCAGAGCAATTTGCAGCGCGTTCTTCAAAATTGCCAAACAATTCGAGCTCGAAATAGCCAAAAGCCCCCGCGTAATCGACGGCTGCTGCCCAAAAAGCACTAAGTAGTTCGGAAGGTCTGAAATGGGATTCGAGGTGTTTGTACAGGGGCTGTACGAAGTGCGGGATCCCCGAGCTCCTGCCTTGCGTGCCCTTTAATTGCAGATTGGAGAGTAAGATCGTTAAGCCTAAAAGGGAATAAGGTGTTGTATGGATTTTGTTAAATCCCTTGAAGAACCTCAATTCTGGGTGGATTTTCAGCCGAAAGCGCTTGCAAAAGCTCACCTGGTCGGAAAGCGGAGTTAAAGGGCAGCTTTGGGGGCTCTCCTGCCCCTCGCGAGCCTGTTGCTGGCCATGTCTCCACGTGCTGCCGTGGGACGTGGAGGTCGCATCCTTCCCACCTCCTTTTATCCCAGCAGTAGAGCTGGCTGTAAGGTTTAGAAGATAAGCTACTTGATCCTCCTTTAGATAATAAATGTGCGCCCTGGCCACCTACTAACAGTTACTTTGAGGGGTGGAAGCAGCTGGATTTTGTCCCGATCAGGCCAGTAGCGTTGGCAGGGACTGCTCGAGCTACGAGCACCGCAGGGTACCCATGGCACCGTGCAGCCACCTCGATGACACCGTTCCTCCCCGATGATATTTCTACTGCCAAGCCAGAGCCTGTAGGCTCCGTTTTCCTTTGTATTTCCCCTTTCGTCGCTGTTTGCAGGGGTCTGTAATGAATGTCAGCCGTCATTTTGTTAGGTGAATGGAGAATTTGGTTGAGGTAGCACTGGGTGCCCATCCATCGCTTGCGTCCTTCTCTTGAAAATTGAGATGTGCTGCCCCTCGGCCAGCCTTTTAGCCAGGCACACCCACGGGGGTGGTCCTCCCTTAAATCTTTGCATGCGGTTGAGGGCCGGGGTGGCACGGGCAGGTGACGGAGTGGTGGGTGACGGCAGGGACACGAGCAAAGCGCACCCAAGAGGAAAGCTTCGAGGTATAGCGTGCGCGTCGCTTTTGCAAAATACTGTGTTTGTAGTGGTTGCCTGCATCTCTGCAGCGATAGCAGATATCCTCACGCTCGCAGCGTTGACTTGAGAGCTGGATTCCTCCCTCCAAGCCCGTTTTATTCAAGGTGAGGTTGTCAGTGGCCCCGGCATGCCTGCTGCTGGAGGGCTGTAATGCTCGGTCTCTGGGCAGAATTTGCCTTACTGGGTTGCACGTCATGACTGCAGTCATGACTGCATATCTGTCTTTGAAGAGCAAGCCCTGTTTCCAGCAAGTACTTGCCGTGTCAGGATCTGCAGGAAATTCCAACAGATTCCTTTTTATCATAGATGACGAGTTATCCGTGATCTGGTCTTGGTTTTCCAGGGGAATTGGTATGAAACCGTGAATTCTTCCTTCGGTTTTGCATTTAATAGGCTGCTTTTGGTTTGGTTTTGACTTTGTCGCAGTCTCATTCTTTATGGTGTGAAGCTCAGAAGTTTATCCAGAAATAAGATGGGATTTTGACCAGTTTAAATGTTTTTTTAGCTTTACCAAAGAGAGAAGGGGTTTTTTTAATTATTTTTAGCAGTTCCTGTGGTTTCCATCATTGCTACTAATTTAGCCGGGATACTTTGGAAACGACAATAAAAAGCGTCCTTGAGAGGCTGGGAACACATCGCTGCTGACTTCTGAGAAAGTTTAAAAAAAGGCAGATTGTTTCATTTCGAGGAAGAATGACAAAAATCATGTTTTGTGGAAAACAAAGTACTTAGCAGGGCTTTGCGTTAGGCGAAGACAAATCAGCAGACTTAAAATGTACAGCAAAGACAAGGTTTCCCTCCCCGTTACATCGTTCCTTGTCTCGCTCGTATTGTGAGCACAGATTTGGATACAAATTTTTTATTTTTACTGAAGAATGGATTTCACGGCTGCCCTAAGTGAATAAAGCTGTGATGTATTAACTGATGTCAGGCATAGGATGTTTACCTATTTATCTTTGCTGCGGCATTGCCCGTAGTGTTTTTTTCCTCTGTTCTCCAAGACTCGTTAGCGTTGCAAACATAACCAAAGTCCTCCTGATGAAACAATTGCAGCCGTGCAGCTCAATATGCAGAGTAACACCTCCAGCAAAAGCTGGTAAATGCCTTTGTTTATGATTTTTTTTTTCTCTTCCCACTATGTTCGCGTGGAGAAAGAACGGGGAAACAGATTGACTTCCTCTTAGTTTAAAAAAAGTTGAACAAAAAGGAAAATAATGGGTGCTGGATGCTGGGGAGGGGAGATGGTTGCGGGACCTGCGGAGCATCGCTGGGACCAGTGGCAAAGCACGACCGCCGCAGTCGCAAGGGGACTGCGCTGCGGCTGGTGCCAGCTGACGAAGGGTCCCCAGTCCCCAGCAGCTCCCCAGGGAGGATGCTGTGCGGGCAGGGGTACACATCAGGCAGCTCTGCGTGCTCCGCCGGGCACCGCGTTGGATGGGGAGCGGCACTCGCTGTACCTGGGGCTTGTGAAGGAAGAGCCCAAAGCATCAAATGGCTTTTCCTTCCCTTCCTAAATGGAAGGAATTTATATCCCAGGAAAGGGCGCTGTGCATGGGAAAAATAACTCAAGTTTCCGACTTGGGTGGCGGTGGCGAGCTGGCTTTCCTGGTGCCGTACGGCTGTACGAACGCAGGCCCTTGGCATCCCCTGTGCCGTGCCCGGAGCTGCTGGCGGTGAGCCGGTGGGACGGGCGGGTAGAGCTGCGGCAGCAGCAGGTGACTCTGGTGGCCTCTCCCCAGCTCGGCGCTTCGGCTCTCTTTTCTTGGGCAAATGGCTGCTGCGATTTGTACCTCTGTGTGCCCCCTGTAAACCAGGGCTGGGAGCGTTCGGGTCCTCCGGCGTGGCGGTGAGCGGCGCGGTTATTAATGCAGGGGGAGCATTTTGGGAGTCCCGGGCTGGCTGATTGGTGTAGCGGGGTTTGAATTCTGCAGTGAATATGACTAATAATCCATGACCTGACTGTGATTATAGATGAAAGAAAGCTGATGAAGAGACCCTGCAGTGGCACAGAAAGGAATTAGACATTGTCTAAAGCCAGGGCAGTACCGGAGCATTTGGATTTCACATCTGAGATTCACAGGTGAATAATTTAGCACTTGAAAAAATGCTTCAGCCGCAGTGTGACATCTCCACATCTTCCTTCAGTGATATCCAAGACTGACTAAACATCGCTTCCCAGGGAGCTGGGGCAACTGTCCAGATATTTTTCCTCTTAAATACCAGCATTCCAGATTGTTACCTGGATACGGATGGAGATTTGGACCGATATCTTAGGAGCTGCGATCTCTCTTAATGCGGGATTTTGCCTTCAGAAATCGCCTTCAGCGTTTTCTGAACCCAAAATCTTTCCAAGCGAAGATTAAGAGGCGTAGCTTTATATTTAATTGACGCTTTCGTCTAATCGGGTGAACTGCTAAGGCATGCAGAGTCGTGGATGGGGTTGTTTGGGAATTTTAAATAAAAGAACCAGTTCTCAAAGGCAAACGTTGGCAGATTTATTAAACGTGAATAGGAAAGCGGAGGAAAAGTAGAATGCGTATAAAACGGCCTTGTAAAATGGCTTGCTGTTTTATAAATGCAGGAGCCCTGTAAACTAAACCAGCCACTGTATTTTAAAACTAAATACAGTGCTATTAAACCTCTGCATTTGAACGTAAGGTATAACCGTCCGGAAATGTAAGCGTTAAAGTATTCATACAACCTTAACTCTGCTTCCTCCAGCATATACATTATAATAAGTCTTTAAATAAATGATCACATATTATTCCTCAAATAATTCATCCTTTTTCCGAATTATTAGCTAAAAATGGATGGTATCTTACAATTGTCATCAATTCAGACTCCTTATCGGGCCTAGTAAGTTCTTTTCTCGGGGTGATAAGTGTTTTGATCATTTGCTTTTCCTACCTACCCTTATTGCCTTTTTAGTCAGAAGCATTCGCTCCTTCAGGTGCGCATCACAGGATGAGTCTGTGAAGCTATTTTACCTGTAGAATTTGGTGGTCCAACTGTGTCAGCTATAGGAAACTGCTCACTCTGTTAAGAAAATACGCGTAAGTCAGTAGGTACTGTATAGTTTCTCTAAGTGTAAGTCCCTTTTAGATTCGCCTCCCCTGGCAGACCCAATACACCCAGGTGGTCTCTGGGGAAAAAAATTGCGATGACGATGTATTTAAGAGCTGCTACCCGGTTGTGTAATTACAGGTTTTGAAAGCAAAAGCAAATGAACAGAAGTAACCCCAGCTTTGTACTCTGGGGCTAAAAGCACAGGCTTTCCTTTCCCAGCACAAGGAATATGCAGGAATTGCATGAAGTTGAAAGTTTAAAAAGGGAATTGTATGGAAGAGCCCATCTGCTGCGATGACGATGTATTTAAGAGCTGCTACCCGGTTGTGTAATTACAGGTTTTGAAAGCAAAAGCAAATGAACAGAAGTAACCCCAGCTTTGTACTCTGGGGCTAAAAGCACAGGCTTTCCTTTCCCAGCACAAGGAATATGCAGGAATTGCATGAAGTTGAAAGTTTAAAAAGGGAATCGTATGGAAGAGCCCATCTGCTATCAATATAGTCATTTATATGTATATAAAAAGGAAAAATCCTTATAAAACTTCAAGTTGTTCATGAATATTCAAAGGATCTGGCTAGAAACTTGGATGTAATGGCTAAGGGATTTTTGTCTTCCACATCCCTGAGGACCGTCACCCTTTTTTCCGGGGTCTCTCACCTTTGCCTCTTTTCTAGCAATCTCCTGTCCTTAGTTTCTCAAAGCTGATGACGGCCCGTGTTTTAGCACGTCGCACGTCCCGTGGTAAGGGAACTGCAGCGAGAATGGGAGATAAGTCCTTCTGCGTGCAAGCAGCTCCTTGTTTTGTAGCTAATAACACGATGCGTTCTGCCCAGAGTGAAGTTCCCGGAGAGGGGGGTCAGCGGAGGAACCGGGCTGGGCAGAGCTCGCCCGGGGGCCTGGCTTTTGCCATGGGAGCTTCCACCCAGCACATCTGGGCACCGCGGTCGTACGGGGAGAGGAGCCCCCGCTCACCGCCGTGAGCAGGGATTGTCCACGCAACGCTCCTTGGAACGGTTCTTTGCGTAAAATACGGGAGGAATGAGCCCTTCCTCCCCTTGCTCCAGCTTAATTTCTTCCTGTGCCTAAGCCAAGCACTCAGTTGTTTGGTCTTCCTATCAGTGCTTTTATGAAAATTATGTATACTTTAGCGGTTTTTATCCTGAGTCCATGTCGGCTAATTGCTAATAAGAGGCAAACGAGCTTTGCTAAGATTTCTTTTTTCCCTATAAAATTTCTAATTTGAAGATATTAGAAAAGAGAAGTGTTTACCCCACTAGGGTTACTGTAAATATCCTGATGAGCTTTCATATCCTTCTCCAGTGCCAGCCAGCTTAATTGCTCTTCTTAGTCCAAACTTCAGTATATTACAAATTTATACGGAAAAAAAAATTCCTCTTTTCTTTCTTCTTTTTTTAAACCTGGTGGTTAACAGGGACGAGAAGATAATATTTCTGATAGGGAACCTTAAGAAGTCGAAAAAAGAGTTAATCGTAAAGTTTAGGACTGAGTCTTTGCTTCAGCATACCTCTGTGAAATCCATTTCCCTGTGCTGTTCTGGCTCCGTATTAAGCCGTATCTTTAAACAAAATTTTACACACCATTCTTCAGCTGAGTTACTTGGTAATACCCGGTGTGCAAGGGCCTGTGAAACATCCCCTTTCTTAGTAAGCTTCTGTAATATTAATGTACTTGACCTTGGTCTCTCATATTTCCTGATTAGGTTCATAGGAGGAGTTTGCTAAGCTTTTAAGATACTGTCTTGTAGACCTATCCGTAAATACTGCAGCAGAAAGAGAATTTTGGTAATAAGTTCATTTAAATGAAGCAATTCTGCCCATCAAGAAATCTCCATCCCGAACTATTCTTTAATGGCTTTTGTTATTTTAGACTAGACTGATACATAATTAGCTTTGGAGAGGTCCTCGTGTTTTTGTAAGGTTAATACCCCAGTATCGCACTGAATTTTCAACCTTTGCAGATTTATGAGAGGTGGGGTTTTTAATCATTCCGGCCTAATTTTCTCAGAAATGCAGGCCCTTAACATTTCTGATTTATCTTAGCTTTATATCCGGAGATTGAGTGAAAACTACATGTTTGGAATACAGTTGTTTTTAAGGAAGAAAGGCAAAAAGCAACGTTACGGGCTGTCTTTGGGCATCTTTTCTTCTTCTACCCATAATGGCTGGCGGGTCGGCAGGCAGAGCATGGGGCAGTGGCAGCAGTGGGGACCCCGCTTGCTAATATTAACCCCATCGAGGCAACCCCACATGCTAGCACCCAACGCCAGCTCTTCTTGACAAAGCAAAAATGTAAATTCTCAACTCATCTCTAAAGAAAAATGCTTCTGTTGCCGTTTTCCCGTTCAGTTTGGCCCGAGACTTTGCTGCGGTATCTTGAACGTTATTTTTGCAACTATCATGTAGTGCATTAAGTGCCCTCTTAATTTTATCAGCAGTTTGTCTGCCTACAGTGAATCCTGAGTGATCTGGAGTCGCCCACTGAACTCGGACACCACGTGGCCGTCTGCCAGCGTGCCGGCCCACGCCCGGCATTGACCTCTATTGATGAAGTGAGTCTATAGGACAGAAAGTTGGTACAATCTGTCACCTATATGCTCGCTACAGCTCTCCTCGGTCCCTTCCAGTGGGAGGGAGTATCTCCTCCATGCATAATCTAATTGATCAGAGCCATTAAAACATTTCAGAGCCCTTAAAATTTAGCTGTAAACCCACGTGGATCTGCTCGCTTACCGCTCTTCAGATAAGTGGCAGTATCTGCTTCCCCCTTCCTCGGGGGCTTGTTCAGGGACTTTCTCTCCTGGTTCTGGCTGAGGCAGGGTTTTACCTCGCACACAAGCTAAAATAGACAGCTGAGAGAGGAGATCCCTTTTAAAGTTGTCCAAAAGTGTCTGTTTTCTCTCCCAAATGAAACATCTGTTTTCCTTAGTATCTTACAAACAGGACTGACATCCTTTTTTAGCTTCTGTTTGGCTCACCTAGTATTTGTTTCAGAGAATAAGTTTATTTGCTTTACTGATTTGCACAACGGTCAGTTTACCTCTAATTTCCAGTACTGGGTGATGTTTTGGGACCACTCTGCCAGTTTTTGAACCCCAGGGTTGAAAGGGCCTCAATCCTGGGCTACTCTGGTTTGGCTCTTGTTTTGAATTTTGGTTCATTGCTGATGGTGGTGGTTTGTGCTCTTATGATTTGTTGATAAGCCTTGTTAATGAGCTACTCACTCTCTTCGTGGCCTTGCCAGCCTCCCATAACAATTTATTGATTTGCTCTTAGATACTCCTGGAAATCTTTGCATGTATCTTGTGCTGAGAGGCAGCATAGGGTAGATGTGTGCTATTCCCGAGTATTGGTTATATTTTGAGTTCCCGTCTACGGAAGTCAGGATTGCTAGAAAATAATGAGACCAGCTGATTTATGACCCTCATGGAGCTATATAGAGCGTATCAAGTCCTAAAATTTGTGCCTGTGCCGTGGAGAAGTGAGATCAGGGTCCTTCCTCTTTCAGATACGTTCAGGTCTTGCTCTTTCAACAAATACGCCCTTTTCCTCCGTTCTTTGCAGTCTTGATGTATCAAGAGCTAAGTTTAGGAAATCCCTAAAATCGTCTCTTGCCTTCCCCTCATCACATCCCAGACAAAGATAACTTCTGCTTCTCTAAATATATTAGTAATCCTAATAAGCTGTAAAAAGAAGGAGCTAACCCTGGCTGGATAGCTGCTGCTATTCATTTTCTTCTCAGGTAACCTTTGATCAGGGTGGACCAGAAGTCCTCATCCAGCAGCCTGCCTGCTAAGACAGAAGGGATGTATTTAGCTCATAAAATTACAAGCCCTGTCCTGGGGAGCAAGGTGGCAGCTATACCTGTGACAGTTTTCATCGCTGATTTGTTAATAGGCTTGTACCAACGGCTTAATACTGGCTCTGTCTGTCGTCAGTTGTAAAACCGTCTTTCTTTGGATAAGGCTATTCATCTCTCTTAATAATTATAGAAATGTTTTAACTTTAAGGCCGTCACACCTAAAACAAAGTTTGTATTCTTTTTCATTTTCAGGAGATGGATCTAGCCCTCAGCTTGCTAGTGCTTTTCAGAACTATGCAGCTGGTGACACTAATTATTGCTTGATTTCCTTCCCCTCTTACGAGAGGATGACCAAAAAGAAACCCAGCGACTCTTCGTAATAGTCCTCCCTTGCTCTTGGTAGCCAGGAATCCTCTTTATGCTTCTTGACCCTAAAATCGGGTGTATTCACTGAAACCCTTATGAGTCTAGCTGGGCTCCTGCGTTTCCTCACCCTCGTTATTCCCAGGGGAATAGTGCCCTGTCGCCACAGCGTAAAATCATCCCACATCTGGTGAGGAGGGATATTTGTTTCTTCCTTACCTGAGTCATGAACTTTCTAACAGGTTCTCGACTGCCGTCTCTGGGGACATGGCGTTGAGCTGTGCTCATCCGAAGCCAGTGTCCTTTGCTTTTGGACTCAGACCGTCCTTTCTCCTCCCGTTTCCTCGGTCTCTCTGTTCTCTGCTTTACTACTTGGCCTTTTTTTTGCCCATGAGGTTCCCCCTCTCCCCAGTTACTGCCCCATCTCACAGCCGTCCCTTGCACACCCGTAGTGCAACGATTCTTCGCTCTCCTTCTTTGCATTTTGGTACTCTCGTCTTTTGGGTTTAGCAGCTATCCTTTCCCTGGTACGGTACGGTATTATGCTGAAATACGCCGTATTTCAGACATTGCCTCATGCGTTTCAGCTTCTCCAGGATTTTAATTGCCGCCTTTTTCCCTTTATGATATACTGCTGTTCTTGATGTGTGAGAATACATTTACAGAGAAAGCTCCTTCTGTATTTTAGGTGTGCTTTGTCAGGAAGGCTATAATTTTGTTCACTTCCTTCCTTTTTCCTTAAAGTTGTTTGTGACAGGTCTTGAAACACTTGCACCTTATGTCCTCCCAGAGTAAGGTCAGAAACTGTCATTTATTTCAGAGTCGGCTCTAAAATAGTCTGCTCTTAATATCGTATCTCGGGGTCTGGTGGAGTTGGGGCTCGGGCTCTGCGATAATTGTTGCATCTGCTTTCAGCGGAGGAAAAAGTGGAGGCTTGCTATGAATATTAACAAGCCATCCATCCTTTACACCTTCTGGGAACACACTAGTTCTTAAATTGTTTCTTCTTTTCATGGTTTTTGTGTTCTCCATTTTCTCTGCAGACTCTTTTTTTATCAAATTCATTCCTTTCCCCCGGATTTATTCCTATTTGGAGGCTTTTATCTGTATTTATACCTAGGTTGCCGAACCTATTCTCAGCTAATGTTGACTCTATCAAACCTTACCTCCTTGAAGGGTTTCAGATGTCTCACTGCTGGGATTGACCCACAAAGGCCTTCTTTGTTTTCCATTTCTCCTTCACTTGGCCTTTTCTCCCACGTGCTCACCATCGTTGATAGGAAAGGCCCAGGGAACTGCTGGGAGACACGATTTCCTCGTGAGATTTTCCTGGGAAAATAACTTTGAAACCAGAACCCTTAAGTCCAACATCCTTTTTGTGGACCGGAGAAGCACTTTGTGATGGGCAGAGTGGGAGGATGGTTTCGCACTGTTCCTTTCCTTACGAACTTCGCCTTTCCAACCCTGACAGTTCTGGTAACCTCGTGTAGTCTTTGTATTTTTTCCTTGCCATGGTGCTGGGCAAAATTCAGAGACCCTTGGCCTAAATAAATTCTTGGAAAAACAGGTTTATTCAGAGAGGTACTTCTAGAGAACCTCTTTTTAGAGACTTAGTAGTAAAATACATCCCCATCTGCTGGCAAGTGAAAATTTTTATCACTTCACCCACCAGTTATCAAATTATAGTGCAAAACTAAGGATCAAGTGGAATCCGTGGACTAAAAGGGATTTGGGAATGTCAGAATCTGGTAGGAAAATAGCATCCTTCAGGTCAGTGAACGATGAGGCTGGCATCACAGCACCGGCTCCTGGTGTGTGGCGGGATCGCTGCCCCACCGCACTTTCTCCACGGGAAGCTCTCTATCCTGTGTCCTGCCCAGGTTTTGTCAGGGCTAAAAGGAAGAAAAAAACAAAACCCAAGAAAAAAAAAACAAAAAAACCCAAAAAAACCCCCCAACCCCAAACAGAAAACCACTCGGATATTTTCCTCTGCAGAGGTCTTGCTGCCCACTTCAGCGCAGGAGGAGGCGTGTGATGTGCTGGCCTTGCGTTAGAGAGGAGCTGTGCGCTCCGGGGTGCAGCCCGGAGGGGCGAGAGAAGCGGTTCTGGCTCTTCGGGAGAGCGTTGTTTCTGTTCACGGCTGATTCCTGGCAGACGCCCCTGAACTCTGTTTTGTGCTTCTGCAGGAGCGTTAATGAAGTCCTGCAAGGGCAGGAGATGTCGTTGTTGGGAAGAGCTCTGCATGTTCAGCATCCATTTCTACCGTGGATAGAGCTGAATTCTTTTCTACTATTACTCCACTGAATGTAAATATCTTGGAGACATTTACATGGTATTTCTTTTTAAGTATATAATGTTTTCATTCAAAAGTATCATAATTCTTAAAAGACCTGTCAGAGGCTCTGACATGTAATTAATTTCTCTAAAGCTCTTTTGTTGAAAGATACAACTGCATATATAGAACACCTGCGCTTATTCACAACTCTGCAGGAAAAAAAGCCACATCTTCTTCTTCGCTTTCTTCCCCCACTTCTCCATAAAAAGATTTTCCTTCACTTTGGATACTCCCTCTCCATCTACCCTCATGATCTGCAACAAATAAAAGCACTCGGTATGTAAAAGCTGTGTGTAAATAGGAACTGGCACGCTGGGTTTTGTCTGGGTGCTAGCGACCTTTTGTTTATTCAGCTTTAAGCCAAAACACTCTTGCAACTTTAATTATGGAACAGCTATTACTAACCCATAATCTAGTCCATCTAATACGATTCCCATATGTGTAGGTGGGCTTTCAGTCAGTCTAGTAGGCTGTTTATTTTTACCTGGTAGAGTTTTTTTTTTCTCTTCTGCTTGGGAGGAGTGTATTAAGCTTCAACAAGTATAATGCTGGTGCCCAGGAAATATGAACGAGGAGATGTTCAAGTAGCTGTGGATAGATATATAGATATAGATATATAGATATATATGAGCGGCCAAGCACTGGATTACGTGGCAGTCATGGCTAGCTGGCTGGCTTTCTCCCCTGTAAGTGCTTCCAGGGCATCACTGCGACCATCACTGCTCCTGCTGGAAGATGCCGTGAGCCCAATCGCTGCTGTTTCCCAAGGAAGAGTCTGCGGAGAGTCCTCTCGGGGCGGGGGGAATCTCTCCACGCTTGGCACGATTTCTCCTTGGGCCGGCATCTGGGGAACCAGGGCCCTCCGGCTGGGGAGGCTGAAGGGCACGTCCTCTCCCCGTGGCACCTCTGACAGCAGCAAGGTGATGGGCCCCTACCTGTACACTTTGTAAACATCCATTCAGGACAGCTGTGTGCAATACTGGGGGGGAAACGGGACATTTTCTGGCTGAGAAAGAAGCAAAGCGACTTGTTGCTTTCTTTGTAGAGAACAGGCATCGAGGAGATGCGTTTTTCCCTCATGGTTGTATAAATTGGTGGCGTTTCCCCTTCCGCCTTTGTAAAATGAATGTTAATAGGAACATGCTTAAATCCAAGCTGTACAAAAAAGTGCCAGTTTTAATGTGCCAGTCCATCGTTTATGTGACTGGAGATGAATGTGGGAACATGTCCAAATGTTTTAGCTTTGTAATTTGGGCGTTTCCTCCTCTGTTCTAGGTAAATAACCAGCACCCCTCCATTTCGTTTCCTATAGGGAGCATTGCTCGTGTTGCTGTTGCTTTGCATACCCTGTTGAATTTATAGAAAAAGAAATAATCTGTTTTTACTCCAAAGAACTGATGAAGGGATGTTCTCCCGGGATATTGCCTCCAAATATGGCTGGGAGCTAGTGGGGCCTCAGCTGGGACATTGGCATTTATTCTTTGACCATATCTGCCTCCGCTCTGGCAATACCAATGCCCGTAAAACTTCTCGAGTATCATGTGGGTTTTTAAAACAGAACAAAAAAGTGCTTTGGGTTACTTGGCCATCTGGGCTGAGGACGCGTGCTCACAAGGCAGTGGGAGGTTTACAGCGGAGGGTCCGTTTTGGGTGCTGCGTTTGTATTCTTCCAGTCTTGTGCACGTGATCTAGTCGCTAACAGCTTTTGTACAACCCCATTAGCACAAGCAGTGGGAAAACTGACAGGAAACGTGAGGAATGGAGAATTTCCTCAGCTGTGATGCCGAGGGGTTTTTTGAGGTACTTGCAGTCTTTCACCTGACGTGAGTCGTAGGGCTGAAAGGGATTTCTCCAGGTCACCGAGTCCTGTGTACCACTATCACGGACAACTGCATCCTGTCCTTCTGTCCATTAATTTGTCCATCTTGTGCTTAAAACTAGTCAGATTATTTTGCTTGCTTTCTGCGACTTCCTCCCTTTGATCTCCTTCCTTAGCCTGTATCTTTCTCTGTCGTGCCAGCTGTGATCTTAGCAGACCAATGCCCTGAAGTACGTGGTGCAGTCAAGAAAAGTCCTTCTGAATTCTTCCCTACGACTGAACCACCTGTGACCATCGTTGAAGCACAGCCTGCCAAGCTGTGCTCCTGCCCTCCCCGGGAGACCTGGAGTTCATCTGACTCTGCGTCTTTGATCATCGTCTTCCACCCACTGTCCTCTTCTTCCATCCACTCCAGCTCCAGTCAAGTTCATAAACTTCAAGCTGGTGACTGATTTTTCTCCTGTCAGTTCTTCATAATAGCATGACCCCAGTCGCGTCTCTCTTCAATGGCCTGACGCCATCTGAAAGCTATATTCTCTCCCTTTTACTTTTCTGTCTGCAGATGGCTCTGTGTTTTGTGCTCTCCTGCTACCCGGTATATTTTCTGCCCATCGCCTTTATCCCCCAGACCTCTCTCGGTTTAGTTTTTCTTCCCAGGGACCCAGCTGTTCTCCTCCTCTTCGTTATTCCCAGTCTGTGGTTTCTTCTTGGTCTGCATCGCGTCAAGCCCCTTTGTCAGCTTTTCTTTCGCAGTTGCCGGTGTTTCTCCCTGTCCCACTTGGGATCTGACCTTTCATGGTCACACTGCTCCCGAAAGGTCCTCTTGTTCAGTAGGTCTCTGCAAACTTCAGATTGTCTGTCTCATTCACACTTCATCTCTCTCCGACCGTACGTGAAGATCCCCCATCTGAACTCTTTCCAGCTTGTTTCTAGAGCTCAGCTGTGCTCTCCGAGTTACCGCGCTCGAGGCAAATAGTTGTCCGCAGGCACATCCCCTTCGTTCTTGCATTTCATCACTTTCATTGTCTTCTCCAGCCTTTGGATCGCATCCACGAGAAACATCCGTCTGCGCTTCCCTCCCCCTTATGCACACACATCCCAAAAAACAGTAATAGGAGATTAAAAGTCCCACAGGTGTCCCCACCTAGAAACTCTCTTCTTCTGCCTCCATTTGCTTGGCTGCCTGCTTGCCCATCGCTTGCCTTCTCAGTCTGTTGCCCAAACAAGCCCTGCTCTCTCCTTGAAGGCTGGCCGTTGAGCATCTGTCAGAAGTAAGGAAAGGCAGAAGCCTCCCTCACGTATCCGTTTGCAAACTGCAGTCAAACCACCGACTCCACACACCGAAAGAGCAAGAAGCAAGCAGGCAGAGAGGCATGCAATCCATGCATAAGACCGTGCTCCTTCCTCCTCCGGTGGAAGTCCCAGCGGTAATAGGATGATGCCTTCTTTAAAATGCTTGGGATCTTTCTTGGTGAGCTCGCTAGTGTTTTATGTCCACGTCGTTATTTTCTCTCTGGAGATGTTTTGTGCGCTGGAAGTGACAAATTTACATTATTGGAGAATTATTGTTTCTGCTTTTGTCCTATGTTTTATTCATTGCAAGCCGTTACTTTAATATGGCTGTGATTATGTTACCGGTTGAAAGCAGGCCACCTTTGGCATTTTACACCAAATTGCTATAAACCAGTACACCCAGGCAAAAATCAGGTCAGCAAAGCCGTGCGGAGACGATGCTCGTGCTTCTGAGCTTACAACTGCGGGTCTCAGCTTACCGTACTGATAAAACAAACGCTTGACTTGCAGGATGAAGCTTTCTACAGCAACACTGGATCAGCTCTTACCCTGCAACCTCGTTCCTGTGGGTTAAACACTGAAGAGTGAGGAAAAGTTCAGTAGTATCCTGATTTGGCTTACGTACTTGGATAGCTTGAAATGTTGCCGTGCTTCTCCCGTGAATATAAATATTGTTAAATATTTAAACGATGGTCATACTCCAAGTCCTTTCTAGGACTGAGGCTGCGTTTCTGTGCGAAAACATGGCCCGTCCTTTGGAGGACAGCAGGTCCAAACCAAACAAAAGCAGGTCCGTTTCACGCAGCACAGAAGCTGCCGCATGCATTACCGCAAGGTGCTGTGGAGGCCAGCAGTGTCAACTAGGTTGAAAAAAATCAGGGAAATTAATAGACTAAATTGTGGATGTAGTCTCTGAATGCTGGAGCCCCTCAGCTAGCGATAGTCGCAAGCGAGGCGCGATGGCAGGGCCTCTCCACTTTTGCTTTGCATCTGCTGGTGACTGTGCACGGATGAGCCTCTATCAGAGCATCACCTCGGCACTTCAGAAAGACGGTGGAGGTCAGAGTGTACAGAAACGTTGATTATAACCTTCTGCGCGTTGAAGATGACGGTCCCATCATCCACACCGAGCGCGTTGAAGTGAGCGACAGGTTCAGATCTGTAAACGTGCACAGCCAAATGCGCCGTCCCCCAACCCTACTACTGCCCGCGGCTAATGGAAATGGAAGATCTTTGCACATTTCTCTCCCACCTGGCAAACCACGAGGGTGTGCAAAATGCATCTACCAGGTCACAGTCTATTGAAGCCCCTTACTCAACTCGGCTTTTCCTTCTCCCAGAGCTTCCTCAGGCAGCCCCCTCCCGAGAAGTCACGCTGGCCCATGTGTGGGGCCAGTGGTGGTTCTCTGGTCTCCTGAGAAGCCTCTGGTTTTCCTGAGGCTTTAAGATATCTTATTAATATTTCTATTAATAGATATTTTTAAAAATTTATTAATATTTATATTAAATAAGATACATTTAATAGGCAGGAGATATTATCAAGGAGGCATGGAGTTGTAGACCGTTACTGGAAAATGCAGAGCAGCTTCCACACTTAGAAGTTAATCTTCAAGCTGCATGGAAATAACTCCCAACGACGCCTGATCTGGGCTTTGGCGTTTCGAGTCTCTCCCGTTACAAGACGTCAGCGATGCTTCGGCTGGAGCTTTTCTCAACCGCCGTGGGAGCCCAGGGTGGTGGGGAGGGTGCGGGTGCTGGCGGGAGAGAGGGGTCTTGCTGCAGCAAACCGACTCGCGTTTTGAGAGCTTTGAAAGAGGGATTTGCATCAAAGTAAAACTCTCAGGGTTAGTTAAGTATTCCTCTAAATATGCAAAGGAATTAAGTTACTGATGCTTGTTATTCTTATCTTACTCTCGGTGTCACAACATCTTTAAGTTCAGTGAAGGTTTCACTTACTAAGACGGTTGTAAAGATTTCACGTTAATTAAGAGGACTCCACTGCAAATCTGAATATGAATGAAGTTCGGCTGCTGAACCCAGGGCAGTGAATACTGTGGGAAGAGCAGACATTGGCAAATCTTGATTTAGGAAAAAAAAACCAAAACCAACCAAAAAACCCCACAAAAAACCACCTAAACCAATGCTTCAATCTAGTACCTGTTCTGTGAGAGAGAAAAAGCTGAGTTCAAGTTGCCAGAAGGAAAAAAATAGATTCTGACTTGAATTTGCAGTCAAAAAGGTGAAATTCTGTCCATCGGGAGCGCTGATGAGGGTTATCCTGTGCCTCCTGTGCCGCCCGTGCCCGGGAACTCAGCCGCAGCTCTCTGTCGCACGGTCTCCCTCTCCTTAGGCAGGCGATCGTTTTAACCTGGGGGGATCTTCAACGGAGGAAGGGAGAAAATCTGGGCCTGATTCTGATCCCGGTTTCGTTGCTTGGGAGAAGTACCATCAAGTCCAGTCAGCCTCGACTGGTGGTCATACAACCGAGATGAAGCTTAACCCAGCGGGGACCGTGAGGGTGGTGGTAGGCGGCTTGAGAACAAGGCTTTCAAGGAAGGAGTTCTCGTGATGAAGTGTTTTGAGTGAAGAATGGGACTAGAGATATTTTTTCCCCAAAACCTGCTTTTTTGGGGAGTTTTTCATACCTGCCAGCACTTGGAAGACGAGAGCAGTAGCTGGTAGCTAGGGCGAGCAGTTGTCACTCGGGATATCTGCGGTTCTCCTCCAGCTCCAATGCAGGGTTGCTGCTGTCTGGCCTGGGGCGAGTCCCCTCCTTTTTATGTCTCCACTCACCCGTCTGGAGATAACAACGCTTACCTGCTTTTGCAAAGCAGTTTTGGGCGATGCGAAGGGTGCTGCGGAGGTGCAGAGCACCGCTCCACCTTCTGAAGAAGGACTTTGGGGAAGGAAACGGTGATATATAGCATTTTCACCTTGCTGAAATACATTGGACTTGGCTTTTGGAGTGGAAAAGTGAAAATACGATGGCCTAAATACATAGTATTTGTCCTCTTAAGCAGGGTAAGGGCAGCATGTGAGGTTGTGCGGGGGTTTTTTATCGTTGTTGTTTTTTATTCACGGTTCCTTGAGCTGATTCTGGGAATTGTACTGACTGTGGTTATGTTTCTGGAAATGTGCAGGTTGGCCAGATGCAGCGGGGCATGGAGTGAACAGAAAGAGGTTAAATTGATGGATGACCAACAAGAGCAGGATTGTGCCTCAGAAGACCAAGAAACTATCCTGATTAATGGGGTGAAAGAAAATGGTAAGGAACTTAATTACAGTACATGAGGGAGCAGCGACAACTTGCAAGCCAACTTATTTTCCTAATTCCTTTCGTGTATTTAATTTTAGCGGTTTGCAGGTATCTGCAATGTGGAGCAGTAGGGTAAATGTATATTTTCTGCACAGATGTCACTCCAGCTATGAATCTGCACCTTTTTAGGTCTTAACGAGTACTGCTTTTGCCCGTGTATAGGCATGGTTGGAAATGTTTATGTGCACGTGCAGTTTGAATTATGGATTTTAGTTTGGTTTCTTAGGGAAAAAAGTCATACGAGACTATGTAGCCCCTCTGTCTGTTGGGAATCTTTCCCTCTGTTTGCAATTACTTACGAACCCACTAGCCAATCTCAGCAAAATTTGACTGAAGGATACTTAGTCCCTACAAACTGGGGAAAAATTAGAGGTTGGGTAGAAGAAACAAACCCGGATTAGCGCCCATGGAAAGGGAAGGTTGGACTTGTGAGCTCGTTATTGCCTTTTCTGCGTGGCCCGCCAGCCGGCACGTGGGACCCCCTGGCCCCGTAACACGGCTTCTGCACAGGCACAGGTGCTGCTGGCCGCAGCCATGCTCCCGGGAGCCACTAAGTCATTCCAGCTTCCATCGACAGTGGTGGGGAAGGATCAGCCCCTTCCAGCGGCCTGCCCAAAACACCTAACTTTGTCTGTATCTATTTAATCGATTCCATACTTGCTTTCAAAAGCAGTAACTGATGAGGAGTAACAGTGCTCTGCTGCCTGAAAACCTGATTGAAATAAATATTCCTCTGAGCATTTTCTCAAGTCATTGGGACTTTAGTAGCTAGCCACAGTAAATGCAGTGGCAGGCCAGCATTGAGGCAGGGCTTGACATTTTCCTTCTTCACCACATTTTTATGTGTAATTTTGTGGCTTTTTACATTTTGTATTGGCCTATAAATCTTGAGAGATATATATACGTATATAAATTTGACCCTGTTAGATATCGAGGACTTGGTCCTCTGACGGCTTGTATGTTCAAATCCTTCTGTCTCCTCAAAACAAGGTTTACTCCAGCAAGAGTGCGTAGACTCAAATGTTGTTCTTGTTCATTACCGAAAAGCTGGAGTGACTCCAGACACGCGGCAGCTCGTGAGGGTCCCGCAACATGTGGTGGTGGCAGGTGAAGCGTACGCTTGCGCTCGCCCCTGCGATGTAATTTTGGAGGTATCCGTCTTTGTCAGCCCATCTCTTTCATGACTACACATGGTAAAGCCGCAGCTGATGACAGCTGCTGGAGCTGAAGATTTTCTAGCCGTGGTCCCCTTGTCTACTCTAATAGGCAGGAAAATCGGTGCCTACCTGCTCAGTAAAGATGGGTGATTTCTAGAACCTGATACCGCTTCCGTGAAATTCAGTTAAACAGGGCTTAAAAAGCACTTTAATTAAACATTGCTGTGTAGGAGTTGCTGCTGAATCCAAAGCAGTGAGCCAGCAAGTAGCTCTGGTGCCACCACCTCCCCGTTGATGGCATTGGGGATGGGGCTGATGCTTTTTGCCTCCTCTCACCCTAACTACAAACGGGCGCTGGCTGCAGCGAATCCAGAGCAGCCCTTGGGCTGCTGCAGTGCCCAGTTAGGGACTGGCCTCCCTTCGGAGCTGATTCACAGCACGATGGTTCAGTATTTTTCCGCTCAGGCTTGCTCGTGTGCTTTTGGATGGCTGTTGAGTTAAACCGGGAACGGTGTTTTTGCTTCTCCAGCGTTTTCTTTTTTAACTGTCGTCTTTTGGAGTATTGTTTACTTTAGAGCATCAATCGAACGTGCGCCTGGTTTTAGGATGATACAAGCCCTAGAAAATCAAGTTTTGGCATCTGTATTTCACAGGAGTTAAGTTCACTAATACAAGTATAAACCTAAAGAAACACCCAGTGAGAGTTTATTTTATATAGTAGCATCTCTGTGTATTGAATGCAGCATTTGAGATTGAATTTCAGCTTTCTACCTCCCCCTTTTTTGAGTCTTACAGCATTCACAGACATTCTTCTTTTATCCTCAAATTTCCCATGCTTCCTGTCAGCTCCAAGCTGATTTTTATTTTATTTTACTTCTGAAGTGGAACTGCACTGGTTAATTTGTTTTGGTGCTTAAGGAAAAAGATACCACCTCTGCATTTCTGATCTAAAAACTGGTGGGAGGGACTCAAAAATCAGCTTATTTCTTTATTTTAACCCTTTTTGAGGGGAGGGAAGGGAAGCAGCACAGATTTCAAGCAAGTCAGTCTGGTCTTTTCCAAGCCACGCGTGTTGAAGATGTTTACAGGCATTGCATTGCACTTCTGGTTTGATTTGTGTAGTGTTTGGAAAGTTGTTTAAAGTCCTTAGAGCGCTGCATGGCTCCGACTGCGGCTTGCTTGTACTGGCTGAAGACTTTACCGATGGCTCCATCCCCGAGGCTCCCGTAGCACAAAACTGCCGGGAGCTTTTGGGATGAGATTAGGGGGATTTTGCCCTCCTCTCAGTTTTACGCTTGGCATGGGCAGGCAGCCCGCCGTCGCATCCCGCTCCTTTTCATATTGCCTACCTGCAGGTGGGAGCCCTGCTCTGCTCGGCAATACCGGCGCGGCGGCACAGTGGGTATTTCATCGTGCCGGTGGTACGTGTGCCTGCATGAGCCTTCCCTTACCAGCTGGCGTAGGTTGGCATAGGTGCGGGAGGAGGCTTGCTTCTCCATCAGTTTTGAATAAAAGCACTTGTTGCGGAGAGGTCGCAGCAACCGTGTAGGTGCCAAATCCCTTCGGATGCCCCATTTCTTGCGACAGCCTGGTGCTCCAGTTGCGTTTTAAAGCGCTTGTCCCTCCTCGGAAAGCCTGCCCTGCTTCCGCTCTCGCCCCCCAGCCTTCGGTGGAGCCACCAAAAAGGTAAGATGCGAGCCACTGCAAAAGCACCGGGCTCGGCTCTGAGCCGGCAGAGGTTTCTGGTTGGTGTGAATGCACACATTAGTGTATTTTTTTTTTTTTTTTTTTTTTTTTTTTTTTTTTTTTTTTTTTTTTTTTTTTTTTTTTTTTTTTTTTTTTTTTTTTTTTTTTTTTTTTTTTTTTTTTTTTTTTTTTTTTTTTTTTTTTTTTTTTTTTTTTTTTTTTTTTTTTTTTTTTTTTTTTTTTTTTTTTTTTTTTTTTTTTTTTTTTTTTTTTTTTTTTTTTTTTTTTTTTTTTTTTTTTTTTTTTTTTTTTTTTTTTTTTTTTTTTTTTTTTTTTTTTTTTTTTTTTTTTTTTTTTTTTTTTTTTTTTTTTTTTTTTTTTTTTTTTTTTTTTTTTTTTTTTTTTTTTTTTTTTTTTTTTTTTTTTTTTTTTTTTTTTTTTTTTTTTTTTTTTTTTTTTTTTTTTTTTTTTTTTTTTTTTTTTTTTTTTTTTTTTTTTTTTTTTTTTTTTTTTTTTTTTTTTTTTTTTTTTTTTTTTTTTTTTTTTTTTTTTTTTTTTTTTTTTTTTTTTTTTTTTTTTTTTTTTTTTTTTTTTTTTTTTTTTTTTTTTTTTTTTTTTTTTTTTTTTTTTTTTTTTTTTTTTTTTTTTTTTTTTTTTTTTTTTTTTTTTTTTTTTTTTTTTTTTTTTTTTTTTTTTTTTTTTTTTTTTTTTTTTTTTTTTTTTTTTTTTTTTTTTTTTTTAAAATACAGAGATAGCAGAGCATGATCATGGATGACAAGACATCATATTTAAATTTCAAGGGTCATATCATCCGTTGAGCCAGAAGTCAGATAAAAGTATATTCATAACTTCATTCTGCCATAAAAGAGTGTGACGAGGTAAAAATAAAAAATCCTTAGGTTAAAAAAAAAAAATCCTTACATTATTAAAAAGGCATTTTTAGGTATTAGGGAAGAATGGCAAAACCCACAATAATTCTAACAGTAATTGCTTTAAACTCTGTGTTACCTTCTACTTTCCCTTGGCGTGGACAGTGACAAAAAGACTACTGGGTTTTTAAAAATAGCCGTAACTTTTTGACTCTCGGGCAGTAATGCAGTTCAGGTATGTTTAAGCTGCAGACACTGCAGGGGGGATACTTTGTTTCTTTAAGAATCTTATTTTTCCATTAATTTTTTTCAGTGTTAATGGGAACATTTTTATTAGGCTTGTTTTGTTTTTTAATAACCTTGTCAGATTTGAAAGGCAGTATCCAGGTAACGGTATGTATATGAGGAGGAAAGAACGGGTGGTTTTGGCTTTTTAAACGTACTCCTGTACCTCTTCCAGCTGGCTGCAGGGGGGAGAGTGTTCACCTCTCCCTTCCCTGCACATCACCACGATAATGAGATCCAGACGGGAAGGGTCGCGCACTCACGGGAAGGGCGTCTGCCGCTTCCCAAAGGAGCGGTTGGGAAAAGTCGCCGCCAAACCCTAGGGAGAAGGGGCGCGGGGTGGCGAGCCCGAGCAGAACTGCAAGGGTTGTAAACCCTCTCCCTTTTTCTTTCTTTTCTCCCTGCCTTTTCCTTACCCCCTCCAGAATCGCACGCCCTGGACGGCGATGAGAGGCCTTGCACCGCCGCCGAGGCCGCGGTCACGTTCTCAGCCCTGACGACAGCTCAGAAGGAAAACCATGCGTGCCACCGGGCGCTGCCTCCCCTGACTTCAAAGAAGCCCTGCTTGCTGAGCCCCCCGTCGCCTCTGAGGCTCACGGATGTACCTGAGCACGCCTCGGATGACTCCTCCGCCCACGCCATCTCCCTCACGTCCTGCGTGACGAAGGGCATGAGCTCCTGGTCGCTGCCGGGTGACTGCGAGAAGGCTCCTTTCACCATGATGGAGCCCGGAGGCATGTCGGCGCTGACGGGCGACTGCTTGATGCAGCCGAGCCGGACCTGTCTGGGCTGCTTTATTGAATCAAAGGACGGCATTGATGCAGAGCCGGGAATAAGCTTGAAAGTGGGGGATATAAATAGGGATTATGACACCTGTTCGGTCTCTGATATAGGGATTCACTGCATGAGCACAGGAGAAACCATGAGATATGGGGATCAACTGCTTTCAGACCAGCTTTTAAGCTTCCCTATGCATAAATCGAGGGCAGCGGACAAAAGAGATGCAGAAAAATCTGACAGTGATTCAGAGGACCCCACTCAGAAAAATTATTACGAGGGATTACTATTAGACAAATGCAATGGTGAGGAACCTTTACTAACAAATCCCAACCAGGAATGGGGCTATTTTGAGTCTTTCATTAGTGAAAGTAAAATTGAGCTGCTTGACCTCTGCTCCAAAAATGAGCTTTCTGTAAATCTGTTTTCCGAGGAAGACGTGGATAATTACATGTTTGATGACGACGATTCCACCTTGGGAAGCGATGTCTGCTCCCTAAAGATTAGATACGAATCTTTCCAGGACAACGTGCGGGAGAAGACCACCACCCTACAAGAAGACGCCCAGTTCAACTTCTTCCCCAGCGTGTTCGGCAACTGCACCAAAAGGGACAGCAGGAGCACCCTGAAAAGGGGGCCCGGCAGTGCCGCCGACCCTTCTCAATTCAAATCTGAGGAAGGCATCATCTGGGGGGAGGAGGAAGAGGATGGCGAGGAAGAGGACGGCGAGGAGGAGGAGAAAGCTGCCTTAAATAAATCTTGCAACAGCACGGAGATGGTGCAGTATGTGGGCTCCAAGAGGAGCCACTTCTTGGACTCGGTGAATTCCACGGAGGACTCCGGGGAGTTCAGCGACGACAGCACTTGCACAGAGTCCTCCTACGACGTGCTGCGGGATATCAAGGACTGCAGCCGGTACCTGTCCCGGGACCACTCCAGCTCCTTCATTCAGCAGAACTACGGGTTGCGGGCGAAGAGGAAAGTGCGATACAGCGACGACTACCTGTACGATGTGGACTCCATCGAGAACGAGAAGATCCTGGACAAGAAGGAGTGGCTCCCGGACGGGCCCAAAGAAGAGGACGATGACGAGTGGTGCCCCAAGAAACGGCGAAAAGTCTCTCGCAAGGAGCCCCCCGTTATCATCAAGTACATCATCATTAACAGGTTTAAAGGGGAGAAGCATATGCTGGTGAAGCTCAGCAAAGTGGATGCCAACGAGACAACTGTTACCCTAAACGAGGAGCTGCTCAGCAAATACGAGAAGCTGGCCCCACTGAAGGGCTTCTGGCAAGAGAGGCAGCAGAGCCGGCTGGATTTGCTCAGATCGTCTCTCTACCACAAGCAGAATTTCTATCTTAACGGCTCAGATGCTTCGTTCCTCCCTCACCCACGGAAGCGAAAATGCAAGCTAGCAAACAGGCACCGGATTCAAAGAATTAAAGCCATCGAGCAATCAGTGAACAAGCCGGGCTCTTGCTCCTCTGATCACAAGCAGCCTTGCAGCAGTAAAGAGGACGCGGGCCTGAAAGGGCTGCCGGCGTTAGCCATCGCCACCCCCAGCTGTGCCAACGGATTACACATAAATGACATCACGGGCATCGCCGCCGTGAAATGCAAATCGCAGGAACGGGAGCACAAGGGGACGGAGAGGAAAGTGCTCCGCAGAATCAAATTCAAAAGTGAAGCCAGGTTGAAGTGCAAGAAGATCAAAGCTGCTACCAGTACAGCGGAGGGCTCCCCGGCGCTGGAAAACCAGGACTCTGCAGCGCGTCTGAAGGATGAAAACGTTCCTTGTGCTTCAGACAGCTCCCATCTCCCGGAGTGCCATGAGGATAAGGTTGCTAAAAATTCTCCTTTCCTACCATCCACCTCCTCTTCAGACAAGCCTCTGCCATCTGCTAATATCACCACCAATGTACCCCTGATCCCCGGAGGGTATCTGCAGACGTTGTTAGATGCTTCTGATTTGTCAAGCAACACCGGTATCTCATACTTCGCCCAGCATCCCTCCGAGCAGCAGCAGCAGCAGCAGCACCCGCTCCCCAGCATCGTCCCGGCAGAAAAGCCCTTCCCGGCTCTGCAGCCGGCGCAGAGCTGCGTGCTCTCCCCGCCCTCCGAGTCGGAGCTGCAGCAGTCGCCCGGCCACTTGGAGATGGAGCAGAGCAGCTTCGGTAGCATGTGGCCGGCCAGCAAGGCTGCCAGCAGCAACCGCCAGGACTTCCCCGGCGACATGCGGGAGGCGGCCGGGCTGCCGAGCGAGTTGGCGGCGGGCAGCGGCGGTGCCACAGGTGCAGACGGCCTCCCCGCCTCTGGATACACTCAAGTCAATCTGAATAGCAGCAAATTGCTATACCAAAAAAATTACATGCCGGATAGCCAGCAAGTGCAGTCTGATGATTCTTGGGCGGCGGCAGGGGGGGTGCCACAGGTGCAGACGGCCTCCCCGCCTCTGGATACACTCAAGTCAATCTGAATAGCAGCAAATTGCTATACCAAAAAAATTACATGCCGGATAGCCAGCAAGTGCAGTCTGATGATTCTTATCAGTCATGTCATTTTAATAATGGAGAGGGGCGCTTTCATTTCCAACGAGGTACACTAAGTACAGATGATGGCAGGCTCATTAGTTTTGATTCAGTGGGTTCATTGTCAGTTAGTTCTAGCAATTACAGTTCTTTAAGTTTAAAGTCTTGTGAAAAGGACGGCGAGGATGATATTAATGACGATTTCTTGGCCCACTGCAGTCCCAAGCTAGTGATCCAGCAGAGCATAGATGAAATCACCCCTTTGAAGGAGTCCACGGACCTTTTAGACATTTCCAACTTCACGCCTGATAAGTTCCGCCAGTCGTCGCTTTCGGAGATGTCCCCTCCGGACACTCCCAACCTGTCCCCGCAGATAGCTGGCTCCGACGCCAAGCCCCTGGGCACCCTGAAGGGCTTTCAGGAGAGCCCCCAGGCCACCCTCAACAGCTCTGAGAAGGTCAAGTGGAACTGCGGGGTCCTGCAGACCGAGGATCAGGCAGATAATGGGTTTGCTTTAAATAATCACCAGTTCCAGTTCCATATGTTCAACGATGAAGATTCTGTCAGCCTTCTCGAAAAGAGTCCATGCTTGTCAACATTTAATGAGCCATCTGGTCAAATTAGCACCAATAGCAAAGTGTCAAAATCGAAGAGGAAAAGTTCATCCAGCAAGAATGTGGGTACAAACCAAAGCTCTTCCCAGAAAGCCACCCGGAAAAAATCGCCCAAAACCAACAAAGGAAACGATAAGCCGCAAGGGAAAAACTCCAGGCAGGCGCCCAAATCTGCCAGGAAAGGGAAAAACGCGGCGGGAGTCAACGGCGAGAAGGCTCCGGCCGTTGGCGGGAGGGCGGGCAACCAGCTGAGCAACGCGGCCACCGCCACCCAGGGCCTCGCCGAGAGCGCTCAGCATTGCAGCCCAGCCGGGGTGAAACTGGGCAAGCACAACGGGCTCTCCAGAGAGTGGGCGCTGGGAAAAGAGGGGGGCGCGGGCTGGTCGGAAACGAGCCTGGGCAACGCCACCAGCCTCCTGGACGACGATCAGAGGGAGTTTGAGGAACCTTCCAACATCCTGTCCAACATCGCGTCGGGAATGGCGGACGTCCAGAGGTTTATGATGGCCTCCATCGAGCCCTTGTGGGGGCCTGTTGGCCACAACAGCGTTCCAGACATATTCCGGTCACCGGAGTCCAACAGCCTGAAACTGAAAACTCTTAAAATTTTGGCAGGGACATCCCAAGAGTCAAAGAAGAGGCGAACGGCCGGCTCGCCGGGGGCGGCGAAGAACCACAAGTCGAACAACAAGGGCTCAAGCAAAAACGGCAAAGCCGCAACCTGCGACCCCGGTCGCCCCAACTGCTCAACCGGGTACACCACGGACATTCACGCTCCCTTTTTTGATAAAAACTATAGTAACCTGAGCACTTTAGGCAATAACGGACCTACCCATAAAAAACTCTACCGTCATAAATCCAGTTCGAAATCGCTGAGGGATGAGAACTGTAAAATAAAGCGAACGGACCGCGAACAGCCCCACAAGGACCCCCCCGTGACAGCTGCTTTTGAGAAACTGAGGTAATGCTGCACCAAACTGGCTGGAATGCCCCTTAACCTCCCTCCCACCTGCTAAGCCCGCTGTTCCTCAGTTTTTCCTTCCTGAAAGCAAAAGTTGCATGAAAAAGAGACGTTCCCCTTTTACAGTTTTGGTTGGTTTTGGTTTTGGGGTTGGTTTTTTTTTGTTTGGTTGGTTTGTTTTTCTTTTTTAAATGCATGAAAATACTTATTACTTGCAAGCTACCTAAAAGAATGACCAATTTTCTGGCTTGGCTGGGGTTAAAAAAAACTAACAAGGCTACTCTTTTCTGCTGTTTGGCTTCTTCAGTTTTTAATTACTTATTTATTGGGGGAAAAAAAAGAAAAACCATGATTACATGCTCTTTTTAATGATTTTGACGAGGAAAGACTTTTTTTTTTCGGAACGTTTTGTAAAAAATAAACCACACACACACAAAAAGAGGTTATGCATCCAAAAGCCAAGATCTCGAAACTTAAAGGCTCTTTACTTTGCAAATGAGAACTCGTTCCTAATTGAGCTTCACGTGGCAATTTTGAGTGCTTTCTGGCCCCCTCTGCTGTTTATCTCCTAACCTGCATCATCTAAAGCTGCATCTTCTGTACCCGCCCGCCTTTAGCGCGTACGCTCCGTCGTGGTGACTCCAGACGAGCTAACTAAGATGGCATCAAATGTTTGATTTTTTCCTGCAGGGAATCAGACTCCATTCTTCTTAAAGCAGAAACGACATTTTTGGGTTTTCCTGTATTTGAAGAAGAGACTCCCTTTTCTAGAAAGACGGTTGATGTTTGTTTCTTTTTTTTTTTTTTTTTTTTTGGTTGGGGTTTTTTTCCCGTCGGTTCCTTTTCGAAATCTGCCTTGTGGTATGTTGAAATGTAAGTGCTGAAATGAAGAGTTTGAAATTGTGGGAATTTTATTATTTGAAAGCAAACCTAATCTGGTATTCTCTGTGAAAGACTGTTTTAAAAGTCATACTGTTGTACAGTAGTTTATGCACTATTACCCACAACAACAAAAAATTGTGCCAAACTATGAACAAGTGACTCTATTGTATATATTTTTACTTCTCTATCAACATTGGGTTGTGAGTGTTTTCTGCAGCTATGCCTTTTGGTTTTACTAGAAACATTCCAGTTGTTAAGTACTAACCACCCCCCTTTGAAAGCACCTGTAACTGTTGTACAGTAGTTTATGCACTATTACCCACAACAACAAAAAATTGTGCCAAACTATGAACAAGTGACTGTATTGTATATATTTTTACTTCTCTATCAACATTGGGTTGTGAGTGTTTTCTGCAGCTATGCCTTTTGGTTTTACTAGAAACATTCCAGTTGTTAAGTACTAACCACCCCCCTTTGAAAGCACCTGTAACTCACGATGAAAACGATATTGTTCACTTATACAACTTACCAACAGTTTTATGGACATGACTAAAAGTGTGCCAAATTTACTTACCTCATTTCATGGATTCACCCTGTGGTTTAAAGCTCATAAAGGGAAAACAAACAAAAAAAAAAAAAAAAAAAAAGAAAAAAAAAAGGGAAAAAAAGGGGAAAAAAAAAAAAAGAAAAAAGGAACTTTGAAACCGATGCTGGGAAACGGTAATGTCCTCTCTTTGAAACCATGAGCAGAAAAACTTAATGGTGAAATGTTGAGTTTCATTATAGGAAAGAGTTGAAATGGCGGAGGAGTTCAGACAACCGCTGACGGTAAGTTTGCCAGGAACTCAAGTGTCTGCATCTAGAGACTACAGAACAGCTGCTTTTCAAGTGTCTGTTTTCTTAAAGCAAAACCTGTAGCTGAAGATCATTTGAAATGCAAAGTTACATTGCTAATTCTTTGTATCTCAGTTTTATATATTTTATAAGAACCTGGGATAAATTCTAAAATAGGTATAAAAACAGAACTAATACGTTTCATACATTTATTGCTATTTACTTTTCCTTTGAGTAGTTTCTTAAACATTTTCGATGCAGAGCCTGTCAAAAGCGCTCTCCTGTCATAGCTTTGGTGTTTCCTAAATGTCTAACCTTGCGATGCCAATATAGTTTGAACTTTCAAAAGCAAAGTCATTAGTTTCGAATACAACTCTGAACCTTTCCTTTGACTCAGTTCGTAAGATAAGAAAAGAAAAAAAAAAACACGGAGCTATTTGTGATCTCACCGATCAGGGCCGGATCATACATGACTGGACTTTATTAAGACAGCGTTAAGTATTGAATGCTAAATGTATTCTCAAAAGGCCTTATTTGTAACCCTACTCACCACACCCTCGCCCTCCACGAGAATAACAAACCCAACAAATACCTATTTTCCTTGTGCAACTGAGAGCCTGTGCATTTTGCTGCTGATTTCTTACGAAACCTTGATATGCAAGAGCCCTGCTAACTGGGAGCTGTTGGGAGCAGAGGGATGCGAGGCTTGGACACGTTTATGCAATAGAAAACGATGAGGAAGAGGAGCCTTAATAGCAGTCGGACAGATCACGTTCTCGACACGGTCGCGAGCATAGAGGTGGTGTTTCGCAGAGGACAGGACTAGACTCGGGTTTCCTTACAAGCAGGTTTTCGTTTCAGCCCACGCGCAAGGCAAAACAGCAGAATTGTTTTAAGTTAATTTAGCAAAAAAGCAGGCTGAACACTTAAAATTGAAGTGGCGTTGCAAAGTGTCGACTTAGAATCAAAAGGTTTTCAGCATTTGCAGATCTTGAGGTATAGCTTAGGCTCAGCTCTGCAATCCCGGAGAGAACAGCACAGTAATTGCATTGCATTTTATTTAACAGATGAAAGAAGGAATTTTCAGTAATTCTGAAAACCATCCTACAAATTCATTTACTCCATGAAAAAATGAAATGCTGGCGTTGCCCGGAGCGAGTTGCTCCGGATGAGACCGCTCCCTGGGTACCCCGCGGGTGGGAGCGGGGTGCAGCATCCCACCCCGGCTCTGGCTCCAGGAGGGAGATCCAGAAGATGCTCAGGATTTATTTTGGAGACAGAGCTGTGCTAGGGCTTCATCCCTGGGCGTTTGGCTTACCTGCAGCCACCGTGCTCTCCCCTGCTTCCCCAGCAGCTGTCTTTTCTATTCGTAGGGTCATCAGATACTACAAGCTCCAGCCACTGCCGTGGTGTTGGCGTATCCCGTTTTTTCAGCGTTCCTCCCGCGTGCCGCAGGATGAGGGGCTGCCGGCTCCCTTCTTTCGGATGTTCAGGCTGCTGCTCCTACGGAGACAGGTCAGGTCCAGGGCTGGGATGCGGCACAGCCCTTCTTTTTGACCCAGAACCATCGTTTGAAAGCCCATTTTGACTGGCCTGCACTGTGCTCGTTATGCTTAATATTATGAATATGGGACTCGTAATAAAATACCTTGTACTGAAACAGATAGCAATATTTATTGCATTCGAGAAATGTGCAATAGGGCATGAATATAAGGCATAAAACGTATCGACTATTTTATTATATGTTGGAAATCCATGAATACCCAGCTAGGTGTTTCAGGACAGTGTTAATCACAAATACCAGCTGCCTTGTTGCTCTCTCCTTCAGTCCTTCTGTTGCTCCGATTTCGCTGCCGTCTTCGGTTGTCATCCCATGTCCTCCCCAAAAATCTCTGACCACGGAGATGTCAGAGAGCCCAGATCCCTCACGGTGTGGCACTGGCCCTTCTCTGCATCTGAAAAAGTGATCTCTCTGCTGATTGACTCCAAAACTCGGAAATTGCCTTGAGCCAACCATTTGCCCTCCTCCCTTTTGATCTTCATAGATTCATAGAATCGTGGAACGGTTTGGGTTGGAAGGGACCTTTAGAGATCATCTCGTCCAACCCCCCTGCCACGGGCAGGGACATCTTCAACTATCAGGTTGCTCTCAGAGCCCCGTCCAACCTGACCTGGAATGTTTCCAGGGATGGGACATCC
>NW_008794630.1:2150762-2158555 GCF_000699145.1 Aptenodytes forsteri | reverse complement strand
GTCCAGCTCCAGCTGCGCCTCGGCCTTCCTGACCCCATCCCTCCACAACCGGGCAGCGTCCCTATACTCCTCCCAGGGTACCTCTCCCTGCTGCCGCTGCCTGGGCATTTCCTTCTTGCCCTTTAGTTTGACCAGCAGGTCTCGACGCAGCCATGCCGGTCTCTTGCCGTCCTTTCCTGATTTCTTACACCTGGGGATCGAGAGCTCTCACGCTCTAGGGAAAGCGTCCTTAAAGACCTGCCAGCTCTGTTTTGCTCCCTTGTCCCTGAGGGCAGTTTCCCAGGGGCTTCTATTGACTAACGCCTCAAATAGCTGGAATTTTGCTTTCCTGAAATTCATCTCCACCTGCCTATCACTACCTCAAGGTTTTCATCGCTTCCCACCTTTGCCTCATTCCTCGCCATACGAGCTCGCCTTTTCCACTTGCCCTCCTTGTCAGTATTCCTGAATTTTTGTTTTTCACGACGCTGTTTCCAGCTGTGGGAGGAGCGAGACGTCGGTCCCATCCATCCCTGCCCACCATCCATGCACCCCGGGGCTCCCTGCGCCTCTCTGCGTTGGCTCCCATCTCGGCTCATCCTCTTGCCCAGTCCCAGTGCACTTCCAGCCTCCTCTCACATCTTCTAGTTGGGCTCCTGGCTGTTTGGAGCGACTAATCCAAGCCACGCAAAAGACGTTTATTCTGCAGCATCCCTTAAAATGTCTTTCCTACTTCATCTCGTTTCACTCCTACTCTGGCGGCCTCCCACTGGGCGCCCTGTGAGAGGACCGGTGTCAGTGATGCTGCTCTCCTAAGCCGCGCTGTGCTGGCACACTGCGGTGTGGGCGACTTATAATTGGCAGTGAAATTAGAAAGCAGAAACCGGCCGCTTGCAAAGGAAGGTCATAAAATCCCTCCGAGAGCAGACCCAGGCGGGGCAGTTCAGCGTGAGCCCCTGGCTCTTGCTCCACCTCCCAGCTGGAGGCAGGAGATGCCTGCGAGCAGGGGAAGGCGGCACTCGCCGCCCTCCTGCAGGAGCGCAGGTCTCCCAGGGTACGGGGGAAGCACCCATTTCCCTGCGGCCACTGCACCGTGCGGGGGATGTCCTGCAGAAAGAAACCCTACAGCGACCTAGCAGTAGCCAGCCCAGCCCCAATGGCCGTAGTTTTGCTGGAGGTACTTGCATATAGAGGTTTTGTAAATAGAAAAATATCAGTGATGGGGATTCAAGTAATAGGGTTTTTTTTTTAAAAAAATCTTACCAAGTTTACAGCTTGCTTTTCTTTTTTTAAGCATGAGGGGTTTGGGGGTTTTTTTGAAAAACAGCTCGAGAATAATGGCTTGTGGACCAGATTTAGCCAAGTGTTTCGGGAGGAGGAGGAGGAGGAGGTCAGCAGCAGCACGCAGGGCTGTCCCTTGCTGGCGCTGCGCTGTCCTGCCGAGGCCAGGTCTGCACGGAGAGAAAAAGCCAAGGCTGGCTTCAGCCCGGCGGTGGTTGCTTTAGCGAAACCATTGCTGCGTGGCTTGCTTTTTTAAACAGTCAGGAGCGCTGTTATTTTTTCCGCCATTACAGCTCAAATGAGCCACGAACCAAAATAAAGATGTTTTAAGCATTTTCATCCTTTACCTGCTGGACCGTATTCTTCTTTCCCTAAGTTCCCGATCCAGCAAAGCACTTAGGTGGGAGCTCGCTCCCAGGGGCTCCTGCTCGCTGAGTGCTTTCCTGGATGGCAGCCGGCCGTTGCTGTTAAGTCACGAGAAAAACTCCCTTGAAGTCAGTATAGGCGAGAAGAGGATCAGGTGCGTGGACTTCAGTTGGTGCAGGATCAGGCCCTCGGTCTTACTTTCTCAACTCGGTGCGTTGGACTTTGCCTATGCAGCTCCCAGGGGGTCCAGTGGAAGTTGCATGGTTCAAGCCGCTGACATCTATTTGAGAATGTGCCTCTTTATCTCTTCAAAGTGTGAAATAATGCAAAAAAAAAAAAAAAAAAAAAAGAAAAAAAAAAAAAAAAAAAAAGAAAAAAAATATAAAATAAACAAAGTACAATGTCTGTGGTAGAAGCAAGGCTTTTCAAATCTGTTTCTCAGGTAAACAAGTGACACTAATGACAGTGGAGTAACAGCCATCTAAGGGAATTGGGATCTAAAGCAGGAGGATGCCCTCCATCTCGCAGGATGCTTGGGTTGCCAGACGCGTTTACTGAGCCTTTGAACACTTGGTGCGAAAGGAAACAAGAAATAAAATTGGTATTCACCACTACCCTTCGCTAGATAGACAAACGTCCATTTCAAAAGCACAAAGGGAAGACTTAAACATAAACTAAACCACACACACACACACAAAAAGAAAGGTACCAGTTAAACTCCTTTTGTCTCTTACTCCCAGTGGGAAGCAGGGTAGAAATCCAAGGAGCTGCTCTGTTCCGCTGCCCGCGGCGCCGGCCGGGGCATTTCGACTGCTGCCTCCAGAGATGTGAATGTACTGCTCCTTGAGTTCCCTTCCATAGAACTAGAGGCACCTCGTTAGGAAGTTGCTCCTGTTTTATGGTGCTAAAGAAAACTTTTATCCCCCCCTTGAGCATTTAAGAACTATTAAATGGCCCTTTTTATGAATGTAACATATCCATTTCTGTTCCACATTTTACACTGCAATTTTAACATGTTTGGAAATGATTTGCCTTTTTTCTTTTAGAATAAGCTTTATAAATATTCTGTAGAGTCAATTGAAGTATAATTCTTAAGGATCACTCTAAGACGCCTACAAAATCTTGTATATTTTTAAGTGTGCCAATTTGTAAAATATTTTGTAAGTGTATATTTTTCTTAGAAAAGTGCTGTGAAGTGTTTGTATGTGTGAGGTTTCCCTTTTTTTGCACCTTCGGGTGTTAATAAAAGGATGTATACTTAAAAGTTTCTGGTTTTAAAAACCAAAATACAAAGAAAAAAATTAAACTTTTGTTGGGAATTTTGTAATAAAAAGAAATGTTGTGAAAGAGTGTAGTGATATTGTGTAAAGGAAACTGGAAAATTTGTGAGCGCTTTGCTGTTTTATAGATCCTCTTGTAAATTATTCTTGTAATATTTTGGGTTTTGTTGTTCTTGTTGCAAAGGTTTTAAATATTTGTGACTGACTCTGTATGGTGAAAACGTCATATTGTTAACTTGCTGAGTTTTGTTATATTGTTTATGGAATAAATAAAAAAATTAAAAATCTCATTTTAAGATCATATATGAAGAAGAAATTAAAACTGCCGTTTATTGAATATTAGGAATCGTTTCTTTAAACAAAGCGCTGCTATAGATGAGGATCAGTCTGGCTGCCCCCTCCGCGCACGCTCCTGATCCCAGCCCGCCGGCTTAATTGGGCTGATGCTCGTTACCGTGAAGCGCGCTGGAGACGGAGGCGCGGCTGCGGAGGGGAAGAAGTGGGAAAAAGTGCTCGGATCGTTTCTGCTTTCAAGAAGCGTGGCTCTTTTTAACTGAGAAATGGAATCTTCCATCAGCTCGACACAGAAAGAGTTACCGGTTCGTCTTCCGAGGGCGCGGAGATGGGGCAGGGCAGTGCAGCCAGGCTTGCCGAGGGGGGAGGCTCTTCCCAGCCCGCCGTGCCCGGGGAGAGCGGGGTCCCCGTCCCGTCGGCGCCCCAGCAGTGCCTGCAAGCGCACCCCCGGACCGGCCTTTTCCTGGGAAGGAGCAGGTGGGTGCAGTGAAATGCCCCGCGGTTCCGAGCGCTGCTGTCTTCCTCTTCATTTTCTTGTGGAAAATGCTTTAAAAAATATTTTTTTAAAAAAATTGCCAGTCCTTTCATTAGCACTTGATGTTGACAGGAACAAGGAGCTGGGGGGGGGGGGCATTAATTCAGTCTGAGGTCTTTCCAAGCCCTGCCAGCAGAAAGCAGGACACGGGCACCGTGTTCAGCAACCGGATCCCTTGGCAAGGGGGTGGGAAACGATCCCCCAAAAGCAGAGCTGGTCCCTCAACAAGCTGCCTAAGTTCACAGGCTGGTTTCAGACGAGCGCTGCCTCCCCAGAATTGTGCCAGACGGGCGCAACGGGGCACGGGATTTCAGTGCTTCCCACCGGGCGTGCGGATCCCGATGCCGGGAGTCTGGAGCGGCGAGTGGGACGAGCGCTGGAGCGGGGCCGCCGGCCGGGGAAGGCTGTCGGCAGCTCGGCTTTAAGAAGGACTGAACCCAATCCGGCACAGGAAGGGTCTGCTCTCTGGTAAGTAAAAACGTGTAGAGGGGCTGGGCCAAGCCCATGGCCGCCAAAACCATCCAGTCTGCCCTCCTACGTGGGGTCGGTCCCACGACCCGCGGACTAGAAATAGTTCTAGCTCCTTAGTGCAAGTCTTGGATAGAAGTCTTGGGGACAGACTTTTTAGCAGGGCCTGTTGCGACAGGACAAGGGGGAACGGCTTTAAACTAAAGGGGGGTAGACCCAGACTAGATCTAAGGAAGAAATGTTTTACGCTGAGGGTGGTGAAGCGCTGGCCCAGGTTGCCCAGAGAGGTGGTGGATGCCCCATCCCTGGAAACATTCCAGGTCAGGTTGGACGGGGCTCTGAGCAACCTGATCTAGTTGAAGATGTCCCTGCCCGCGGCAGGGGGGGTGGACTAGATGGCCTTTAGAGTCATCTAAAGTCATCTAAAGTCATCTTCCAACCCAAACCATTCTGTGATTCTATGAAATCGGTGCGCACGCAGTGACATTGCAGCAGTGCAAGGCACAGGATGGCGAGCCAGCACAAATGCTTTCCCTGTGCATCCCTGGCCTTTCCCAATGGGAAGGTGCCAGCAGAGCCCTGCGAGCGGGCGGCGTTGGGGCGAGGGGTGGGCGGGAAGGCTGGTGTTTCTCTGAGCTATTATTGCAGGTTGTCTCCAAAATCGGGGTTATGTTGCTCAGAAACATGCTTTCGAGTCCCTGTCGCAATCTTGTGCTTTCTGCAGTGAGACCGAGACGCTGACACAACCCCGCGGCTGGCCTGGCCGCCTGCCTGTGCAGCTGCGATGCCGGCAGATACGTGTTCGGCGTAAGTGGTACGAAAATTTGGGGTGGGGAGATGTGCTGGTGTGTCCTCCCCCACCCAGGGAGGACGCCCATCGCTGGAGGACAAAGGTTGCTCTTTCAGTTTCTGACCCCCTAGGTCCCAATGAGATGGGTCTTTCTTGGGAAATACCCAATTTCTTGGGCTCTTTCATAGCTGGCTTGCAGGCTACGAGCTGGCACGGTCGCCAGCACCCTTCCCACTCGGAAACAAAGCTCAATGCCAAAGCCCCAAGCTCAGCGGCTTCTCCGGCTGCAATCGCTCCCGCGTGGTGCGGGCAGCGCCTGTGGTCTCACTTAGCTCCCATGGATGGTTAAGGCTGTAGTTGACAAAACCTCGGCTGTTCCTCAAAGGGATTGTACCATCTCAGTGGCTCCTTTGCTGCTGCCACAGATGGTGGCGGCTTCCGTAGAGACTTTTTTTCACTTGCTGCAGCATCCCGCCCTCTGAACTTCCCTATGGATGCAGAAGTTGCTGGGAATGGGATGGAGCAGCCTGTTCACGTTCCCAATTTTTAACTGCAATCAAGCATTCAGTGGCTGTGCGAGCGGTGCTGCCTCAGCCCCCAGCCAGAGGTTTAGCACGGGCGTGGGGTTGGGGGGGGTAAACGTACGCAAGGAGTGGTGTTAGGGCTGGAAGAGGGATGCTCAGGGATCAGCCCAGGAGCAGAGGAGACAAGAAACGCGCGTTAGTGACTGGTTTCACATCCAGCTGCATTAAAGAAAATGGGCTTTTGCAGCTTGTTTCCAGCCACCCTGCCTCCAAAGCCTTAACTCTGCTGAACTCGGTGAATAAATACCTGGTATAAACCAAAGGTTTAGCGTGTTTACCAGCCCACTGATTTGATAAACTTAAAAGCAGGTCCCTGAAGAAGGCTTGCACCAGGTCCCCTGAGCCATTCAAACTAAGTGATCCCAAAAGCTTTAGGAGCCTCCCGCCACGGACAGATCGAAAATTCAGCCTGGTACCGATGGGCGCTTGACGCTCGTGCCAAGCCACGGCGGATCTCACTGCCCAGCATCCGAACCGGTGAAACAGAAATCAGTGCTCGACTGCTGAGCGCCAGCAGTATTTCTGGAGCCGCCCGAGGCGTTTCCCCTTGGCAAAGCCCAAACCAGCTTGCACGGGTTAGTGCTGCTGTTCCAGGGACTCCCGTGCTTTTAGTTGGGCCATTTGCCTGCTTCACTTTGGTAATCGGAGCTGGCGATCCCAGGCGTGGCTTGATGGACGGGACTGTCACAGGGATGCACTGGGACGCGCTCCCATCTGGGGGCTTCCCCGGTCGGTGGTTTATTGCAGCGCTGAGCAAAGCCGTGGATGTCCACATACATCCATCAGGTGAGCTGCCGAGAGCTTCCCCTCGGCAGCCAGAGGGGAAATTCTTCACCTTGGTTTTCCAGACGAGCTCCCAGCTCAGGGAGCACGTGCGCTGCCATTCTGTAGGACAGCATTGCATGAACCCTCCTCGTTTCCAATAACCCCCATCTTCTGACACTGTTTCTATAAAAACCGTGGCTCTAGAAAAGGCGTTGAAAAGAGGGACTCAAGTCATTTCGGTTCCAGCCGTACTTTTGTGGGAAAGCCCATCAATGCAGATGTTTTAATGATTCGCTTCTCAATCCCAGGGGAGCTGTTTCTGATGTGGAGATTCCTCTGAAGTTTGAGCAGGATAAATGTAGCAGCCCCTGCTACAGCATTCAAGTGGGACCAAAGCTAACCAGAGCTGGGGAGTACAACCGAAATGTCATTGCCTTGGCAAAGCAAAGTACTAAAAAAGGCAAACAGCCCAGCTGGGAAGGGTAAATTAGGGTTAAAATTACCCTCCACTTGAATCGCATGGTCTTATCTTTGTAGCATTTTAAAGGCAGAGGTTTCATCACGGCAGTGCTCCTTTAATGGGATAAATTTCCACATTTAAAAAATTTAAAATACAGTGAAAACTACCCTATAAAATAAGGCACCTGTTAACTGTATAAAGTCTCCATCTTTTACCTAAATAAAACACATTTAATTAAGCAGCGGAGCCTTCATATACCTGAGTAATGCCACAGAAAGGGCCCTGTTAAAGTGGGTTTGTGTTTCTCTAACGCGTTTATATTATATGCACATATAATTAAAATGCTCATAACTTCTGGATGAACCATCATCCGTCTATGCATACAGCCCAGTGACTTTTCCTTGTGAATGAAAGCAGAGTCAGATTTTAATTAGGATGTAATTTAATATCACTGCCTTCTCCGCCTCGCCAGCGGGAGCGGCTGTCCCCGGCTGGCGAAGGCAGGCTGGGGACAAACCCGCCCTGGGTAATACCAGCCTTTCCTCAGTCGTTCTGGGTTTGGTTTAACTGCCTTCGCCGAGTCCTGAAGCAGCAATGTAATTTTGCAACCGGTTCCATAGGACGGCTTAGAAGAACTTCACCTGCGCTCAGGAGGATTTTGCCTTCACCTCGTCGTGGTTTAAGCCCAGTCGGCAACTGAGTCCCCCCCAGCCGCTCGCTCAAACCCCCCCGGTGGGACGGGGGAGAGAATGGGAAGAGTAAAAGTGACAAAACCTGTGGGTTGAGATAAAGACAGTTTAAGACTTGAAATAATATAATAATTATAATAGTAGTAGTAGTAGTAGTAGTAATGGAAAGTAAAACAACGAGGGGGAGAGAGAGAGGAACAAAACCCAGGAAGGGAAAAGGAAAAAAAACCAAGAGGTGATGCAACCGCTCACCGCCCGCTGACCAACGCCCAGCCAGTCCCCGAGCAGCGACGGCTGCCCCC
>NW_008794630.1:2143613-2150693 GCF_000699145.1 Aptenodytes forsteri | reverse complement strand
CCTCCTCGCTGGCAGAGTATGGGAAGCTGAAAAGTCCTTGACTTAGTATAAACACTGCTCAGCAACAACTAAACCATCAGTGTGTTATCACATTAGTCTCATGTTAAATCCGAAACACAGCACTGTACCAGCCACCAGGAAGAAAATTAACTCTATCCCAGCCGAAACCAGGACACACCTGCACTGAGGAGGATTTTGCACAGCGGTTTTTCAACCTATTTAAAACTGCTTCGCCCAGTTAACGGAAGGAGCAACAGCGGGGAGGTCAGGAGGCAAATAACGCCGCACCGCCAAGCAGCCCGCCTGCACGTATCCCGGGAAGAATTAGATTTAGACTCTATTTCCTATAGCATTTTCCATTATAAGCTTACCTCTGCTTAAAGGCTACTCTGCCGTACCTTGACTCAAAGCCGCCGTAATACCCATCCTAATCACCCCAGCAGCTGTGACGCGAGAAACCCTGCCCCTCCACGCACTGCCTTCTACAGAGAATTCAGTTATTGAAACGCTTGGGAAATGGGACGCATTAAATCGCTTTGCTTTGCTTTCTCTGCCTCTCCTGCAGCCAGAAGCGGAGCGGTGCACGGCTGCTGGTGGGCAGGGAAGGGAGAGGAGCGGAGATGCCGGCGGGGCGCAGGCATCCCTGGCCGGTCACAGCAAACCCACGTGTTTAAGCAGGGCAGGCTCACGAAGCTCATCCAAATCCAGGGGGGAATTCACACACGGCATCCCGGCTTTCTGGTGGGGTCTGAACAACGGCATCGAGTCACTTCAATTGATTGACAGGCAGCCCGGCGGTCTGTCTGTCTTTCTCACCCCCTTTAATTATGCCGTAGGTAAACCCCGCGGGCTTGGGTGTGAGTTTCCCAGAGCAGCATCTGGGAAGCGTTCCTGCGGTGACGGGCTCCTTCGGCATCCCCCCGCCGCAGCCGGCTGCCGAGGATGGGCGGCTCAGCTGCGCAGCTCCCCTTCGGCCGCTAACCCAGTGTCTGGGGACTCATCCAGGGCGAGGAGACGTCCAGTTTGAGTTCAGCCAGGTTGGATTGTGGTAGTTTTCACCTGATCAGAGCATGGAAACGGGAGAAGCTGATCAGTTATCTGATGAATTTGGTGAGTTTTTTTCTTTTCATACTGCCAAAGCTTAGAAGCCAGGTTGGACGGGGCTTTGAGCAACCTGGTCTAGTGGAAGGTGTCCCTGCCCACGGCAGGGGGGTTGGACTAGATGATCTTTAGGGTCCCTTCCAACCCAAACCATTCTATGATTCTATGATTCTAAGCTCTTTTATTTTGAAGGGTAGGGTCAGTATGGTTTAATGTAATATTATCCAGGGCATAGGCTGAGAGGGGTGAGAGATTCTTTGGGTGCCGTTTGCATGGGTTTGGGACTAGAAGGGTGCATTAGATGCAGTTACACTCATTTTGGGAACCGCAGCTGTGCCATTTTCCAGCTGCTGGAGTACCTGCCTTGGCTAAGGGCGTACGAGCCCTCATGCCTACGAGGGACTCATTCGGGTCTCCTGTTCCGAGGTGGCCACGCAGAAAGGGTGGGATGCCACCAGCGGGGATGCATTGGTTGTTCCTGGGCTCGGGGTGGACCCCGATGCTGTGAGCTGCAGTTCGGTACGGGCTGAGCCCTCAGAGGGATTCGTTTGGGAAATGCCTAACCTGGGAACCTCAGCGATAATGAGATCTGAGATACTGCTGAGCTGCTCAGCACCAAATCACTTCGGGCATGTCTAGAAATATGGTGCCCACAGGATTAGACATGAAATTTCTGACGATGACACATTGGGATGGAGGCAGGTAAATTCTACCGTGGCCCTGCCAAAGTCCTTGGACACTTCAGGACATCTATGCCTTACCTTGAACTAGATGGTAAACGTGTGATGGAAGGAAGATGTGCTCCTCCATCTCCTGTGTCCCTGCCCGGTAACTAAACTACTGGATTATCTCTCTGTAAACGTGCAAACTGTGCTGAAGTCTATCGATACCATTTGAGTCATCTCTCACGAAGAGCAATGAGAAACTGTGAAGCTGAGACCGCTTTCGCCCCATGCTGTGAAGCTGCGCTGCAGGTGCCACACCGGATCATCGCGCGTGGATTTTCACACATGGACTGAATTACATGTGGAAACTGAGCTTTCACTCTACATTTTCTTGCTTGATTTTTGCTTTAATATAATCCATCTTCTGCTGCAGAGCACGCCGGGGGAAGATTTGCAATATGCTAAAACCTAAGAAGCTGGAGTGTGAGAGAAGCTGTGATGGGAAAAACAATCCAACAGCACCTAAACTTTGCTTAACTGCCCAGCCAGCTTAGCAAAAACCACTCAAAAAGGGTCAGAAGTGCCAGCCAGCCGGGCCCGGGGCTGCATCCCAAGGGCTCACTTTATGTAGCGTTTAGGGATGGTGTAGATCCAGTCCGAAGGGTCTTGCGCAGAAGGACGGGCACACAAACATCAGAGTGAGACGCTGCAGCCCGAGCTCTCCCAAGCTTTTCGGTTCGTACGCCGTGCGGGCACTTTGGTTGGACTTCTTACCTGCCATTTCTAAAAGAAAAAAGGCTTGCTGGGCTGCGGCACCATTCGTTCTCTCTGCTGAGCCTTTCCCCGAGTTGGTAACGTCGCATCTAGAGGACTCGAAACTTTTTTTTTCCCCAAGCCTGTGCCTATGGGCTGGCGTCTGTCTCGCTAATGAAACCTTCCCTGCTGCGCCGCCAGCCCCGGCACAGCTCGGCCACCAGCCCAGGGCACGCGTGCTGCTGGCCCTCCTGGGTTCATTAGCTGAAACGAGTTAGCACAAGGTGGGAATATTCTCATAAAATTAGCTCGTGCTGAAGCGTTTGCAGGCTGGAGGCCTCTAGAGGGTGTCAGGTAATGAGTTTAAATTGCGGATGTATTTTTCTCTCTTCGTGCAAAAAAAAGTCAATACAAAAAAACTGGGGATTGCGTTGTGTCAGGTATTTGCAAGCGCTTCTCTTAAATACATTTCGAACTTAGCAATGACAGTGTTTCCGGGAACAACAAATTAGGAGGCCTGTTGCGGTGCTGTGAGAGTGTCCGCAGGCTTTGCAGCACTCTCTAATCAGCGGCACACAGCGCAAACACGGCCATCCGTGTGCCGATGCCCCAACGGACGCAGTGCGAGGCTCCCATTTCACCTCCGCAAAGTCATAGCCAAACCGCAGACAACGCCTTATGCCGTACGCAGGCGGCATTACACCATCCGAAGCGGGAATTGGGGTCAGGAAACTCAGATTTTACAGATTTATTCTGTGTTAAATGTGTTACACTTCCAAGTTCTGCCCACTGGAGCGATCGTTTCTCATAAGGATTTGGGGTGCTAACACCCATACGCTACAGAGTCAGGCTTTTCTGATTTCATGATGGTTTACTATTCTATACTATCGTATGTTTGCTGTAAATGAAATAAAACCAAAGTCTTGGCCACTGCAAATCGTGGATCCAAAATGAGAGGTTGTTTCAAATGAGCACAGTTAAGCTCCAAATTTGAAACATGGAAATAATCCTTCCCCCACCCTTCCACAACGCTAAATTCATTAATACGTGCGTCGCTCCTGGGTGCCGGAGTGATGAACTCTGGTAGGAAAGGATGTGAGGAAATGAATAACCTCATCTTTGGGGCTGGGTTTGGATAGCAGGCAGTAAATAAAGCCCAAAGTCACACACCGGCCATGAGGTTAAAACAAAATACCAAATAGCTGTTCATCAACTGGGCAGCATCCATTCTGCTGACGTCTAAATGACGCTGGGATCTGAAGCAGGAATAGTGCACGCCATGGTAATTGCAACTCAATATTCTTTTCATACCGTTTCTGGCAGGAATGAGGGATATTCGCAGAGCCTTGCTGGCATGTTTGACCGTGGGCCAGGTCTAGCGAAGCTCAGTCTGCGTGGAAAGGACTCGACTGTGGCCTGAGGATGCGTCTGTCTCCTTTTTGGCCCAGGACTGAGCTTGCCCGGGCTGCTCCTGTCTGACTGGATGCTGCCAACCTGAAGCTGGGTAAGTGCCAGACCCACCTGTGGACTGAAGACAAGTCAGGGTGAGGAGGTTTGGGGGATCCAGCCCCTTTTTCCTTATTCTCTGAAAAACAAAACTGCTTTTGCCCCTTTCGCTTTCCCTTTCTGCTTTTGGCTGCTGCCTAGCCACTGCGGTCCCAGGAGAAGAGCCAGACCTCCCCGGCTAATGTCCTGCCGTAGCTCTGACAGTCCCCCCGGGCCAAATGTCAGATCTCCTTGGACTCCTCTTGGAGCAGATCCAAGCTACTGGCACTGGGGTTATTGGCAGATTTTCTGGTGGGGAGGAGGAGAAGGTTCAGGTGCACTCAGGGCATCAGGTCTCACCCCGGCCCCAGTTGTCAACCAAAGATACTCAACCCTGAGCTTATCAAAGCTCAGCTTTAAACCCAACCTAACTTAGCTTTAATAGCAGCCAGCTGACAGATCCCTGCCCTGAAACAAGAACCATTTCATACCAAAATCAGTCACCACCTTCACCCTGTGAGCCTTTGCAGATAAAGCAGTTAAACTCTTCTGCTCGTCCCCTTCAGAAACCCTGGCAGAAAGCCCAAGCCTTCCCTCTCAGACCCAGGACCCAGCCCTAGCCCTGAAGCCGTCTCCAAAGCCTGTCTCTCCTCCTGCCCCATAAATACGCCTTCCCACCGCAGTGTCCCGGCTCCGGTGCTTGGTGGAGTAGAGGAGGTCTTCTTCCTGTCTCCCACCCTCGCACTCCCCCAAAGTCAACACGGAGACCAAACCTGCCCCAAATCTCGGATGTAAGTGCCACCTCCCCAGCCCGGCAAGCCATGCAAAACCCAGCCAGGCATCCAAGTTGGGACTGTCCTTTCTCCAGCCCGCAGCCGAGCCGTGAACGCTGCTGCTCGCGCTGCCACGGTCCCGGCACAGCTAACCGCGTTCCACTGGTCTGGCAACATCACAGCCAAATGGGTTTTTACGTGTCATAAAATTCCAGGTACGAACTCTCAGAACGGGCGACGTGTGGTTTATGTTGATAAATGCGCACAGGCTTCCCCCGTCAAATTGCTGGGGTTTTTTGTGGGATTACACCTATAGTAGCTTTTGCTTCGCAAATATACTTTGTGTTGCAGCGAAAGCACTGGATCAATAAAGCACTTAAACACACACTTTATCTTAAGCATGTTGGAGATTATATCCCTCTTTAGCAAAGCATTTAAGTATGTGCTTAATTTAAGGATTTAATTAAGGATTTTAATTGTAGACTTCAGTATGTGCTTACCTGCTTGGCTGAATACGGCTGAGATTACTACACGCTGAAGATTTCTACATAAAGTAAATGACTAATTGTGTCTGAAGGAAGATGCTACATTATTCTCGCACAATGCAGTTAAAATATAAATAGGAAAAAGGCAAGAGGCCGTTAACTCGATTCCTCTAGCTGAAAGTAGCATCCACGACCAAATCTGAGTTGATTAAAATCCACTATTATTAGTTATAACCTCTAAAGTGGCATTAAAGATCAATAGAAAGGGGCACCTGAAAAACGAGTCTCCAGCTCATAAGCTTTAATTATGAGCAAGGAAAGATTCAGACATCCTCTCTCTCTCATTGGAGACAGGGCCCTTGACATGTAAATGGCCACCAAATAATGGGCTGTGGGGCCATTTCTCCAATCATTAGGGGTTTTAAGCTGATTTTCTAAGGAAAGCGAGCTTCTGCAATTGCATCGCCAGCCTGTCTTTTGGGTCATTTCCATAACTTTCAAACTCTGTGATAAATATCATCTAATTGGGGGGGAAAAAAAAAAAAGGATTCCAAAGATACCAACCTCCAACAAGTTTAATGCAAACGAACGACTGGTTTTCTCTTTCTCCAGGAGCATTCGCTGTCACTGGAGAGCCTTCTCCATCCCAGTACTGGGACGGAGGTAGGACTGCTGCTGACGTTTGAAGATGGATGGTGCCCACCTTGCTGTGGGACTCACACTTTGCTCCTGCATTTCCTACGCCGCTGATGTCTCACGATGCTCTGAAGCTCACAAGCTAACACGCGCCAAGAAGACATACGGGTCTGCAACCTTATCTGAATTATTCGTTGGGATGTTTATTTTATTGCATGCCTGGAAAGCGTGTATGATTTAAATACACAATAGTGATACCACTCAGCAGTACAGGAGTCACTGTGCTTTAGTGCAAAAGGCAGCAAAATGCCCTTGTCGTTTCTTTGCCTTTTTGTTTGCTCCATTTTTTTGTCATTTTACTCTCCCTAGTTAAAGTTACATCGTCAGCGATGCAAGGGAAGACGAGGTAGCTGTCTACAAGTGTTTGGAAGAGATAAACACATGCAAATGTGACAGAAGGAGCTGAGACTCAGAAGGGTTGGAGGAAATTAAGAAAAAGGAACGAGCCTAAATCCTAGCAATGCGAGAAAGGTCGTTTATCAGTGTTTGGTGGTACTCCTCACCACGTCTCCCGAAACAGTAAGAGTTGTTACATCCGTATGGTGCCGGGTCCTGGGTGTAAAGAAGTAACTGGGATGGCCAGATTCCTCCTCTTCTTTTCTGGTTTCATTATCTTTCAAGATGCAAAATTTCCATTTTTCCCATTTCATCGAATCCCCCCCCCCATCCCCAGTTCTCACCTCTTTCTTACCAGCTAAAAACTTATTTCTCAAGCACTCCCCTCCTTCTGCCTGGACTTCTGTCTCTGCAAACCGTCTTTCTGATTTCTTCCAAGAGAAAAGGAACAACATATCTGTATTGGGTCTGGCTGAGATGGAGTGAATTTTCCCCGCAGCAGCCCCCATAGTGCTGTGCCACGTATTGGTAGCTAGAAAGGTGTTGGTAACACACCAGTGTTTTGGCTACTGCTGAGCAGCGCTCCACAGCATCAGGGCTGTCCCTCCAACGTTCCCCCCCTCACCCCGTAGGCGGGGGGTGGGCAAGATCTTGGGAGGGGACACGGCCGGGACAGCTGACCCCAGCTGACCAAAGGGATATTCCATACCATAGGACGTCATGCTCAGCAATAAAAGCTAAGAGAAAGGAGGCGGGGGGGGGCATTCATTATGATGACACTTGTCT
>NW_008794630.1:2125585-2143437 GCF_000699145.1 Aptenodytes forsteri | reverse complement strand
CCCCCCCGCCCCATCCTGCTGAGGATGGGAGTGACAGAGCAGCTTGGTGGGCACCTGGCATCCAGCCAAGGTCAACCCACCACAGTACTTTTTGGCACCCAACACGGGGCATGAGACAACAGCAGTTTTGTATTAAGCGTGCTATACCAACAGTAGTTATTAAGTGCCAAGCTTCTGTGCGGGTCATGGAGTTTGTTGCCTGCGCTGGTTATCTCTTTATTTTGCTGAGCTTGGGAACACGCTAGTACAAACAATGGCTACGTGCTTTGCCCTGGCATTGATGGCCTTGCTGTGCTGGGGGAGCTATCTTGCGGAGAGGATGAAGAGCCCAGATCCCTCAAGGTGCGACACTGGCCCTTCTCTGTGTCTGAGAAAGTGATCCCTCTGCTGATTGACCCCAAAATTCAGAAATTGCCTTGAGCCAACCATCCGCCCTTTTGATCTTTATCTCCACCTGCCTATCACTACCTCAAGGTTTTCATCGCTTCCCACCTTTGCCTCATTCCTCGCCATACGAGCTCGCCTTTTCACTTGCCCTTTCTTGTCAGTATTCTTCAATTTTTGTTTTTCATGACGCTATTCAGAGCTGTGGGAGGAGCGGGACGTCGGTCCCATCCATCCCTGCCCACCATCCGTGCACCCCGGGGCTCCCTGCGCCTCTCTGCGTTGGCTCCCATCTCGGCTCATCCTCTTGCCCAGTCCCAGTGCACTTCCAGCCTCCTCTCACATCTTCTAGTTGGGCTCCTGGCTGTTTGGAGCGACTAATCCAAGCCACGCAAAAGACGTTTATTCTGCAGCATCCCTTAAAATGTCTTTTCTACTTCATCTCATTTCACTCCTACTCTAGAAGCATCCCACTGGGCATTGTATGAGAAGACTGGTGTCCATGACGCTGTAACGCTGCTCTCCTAAGCCTCTCTAATCTGCTCTGCATCCACCTCTGCGTTTAAGGACATGGGAGGGGTTTTTGTGCCATATGGAAGCCTCACATAGCAACAGCGATGTCTTTTTGCCAGCAGCAGTCAACAAACAAGCAAAGAAGATGTATGTTACCCATAGCTGCTGCTTATGGACAGAGGAAAAGATGGCTCCGGCTGTGCGAAGGTACCTGAGATGGAGAGCACAGCCTGCCACGGCTTTGCATGCTGCCTCACAGAAACGATCGTGGTGTGCTCTGGCCAACTGGCCCTGCTGGGACGGGATGACAGGGCTTCATGGTCAGCCCGTAATTAGCTGCAGTGACCATAATTAGCTGCAGCAACATTCAGCGCAGTGGCTGAGCGTGACGCTTGGAAATGGCTCAAGAATGGGAGATCAGACCCCGGGTAAGAACTAATCTCATAAATACTGGCGGGAAAGAGGAAGCTTCTGCTCCTCTAGGCTGTAATGGCATTCTTGAGAGGAACCCCGCGTGTTTGCAAGAAAAGCTTAAATCCAGCTCTTCATTGGTGCTTTGCTTTCGCCGCTGGGCTTCCTGCCCTGCCGTGAGCCCAGTTCAGAGGAAGAGCCTGTGCGCTGCCATCCTGCAAGTGGCTCAGGCAGCCCTCGGAGCACCGGCTTTAGCTTTTACCAACGCTGCGGGCCGCCTTGGAAAGGCAAAGTCTGCATCACCGAGTAGCACTCAGGCCTGCCCTTGGGCTGCTAAAAGCTGAACAGTGCTAAAATCGAAGTCTTTTTGTCTTTTTGAGTGATACCACAAGGTATCACAAGCCCTGACTGGATTTTTCTTTTAAAATGTGTATACTGAGCCATCTTAAAATGCAGAAACAGAAGCAATTGTCATCCAGAGAGAGACCAGCCAGCAGATATACCTAGAGGGTACCCATTCAAGAGCCTTTCCTGCAGACGAGCCGCCCAGGGAGATAACCCAGGCAGCCAAAGTGACATCGCAGGCTCTTATTGATCCCTGTCTCTGGGGGACAGAAGGACTTAAACGAACACAAGTGAGTTTCCGTGGAATTTTGCATCTTGCATCTCTGTCTCCCCCACAAAGCATAAGCGACACTTCTACCTCTCTTGTCTATACCTGCACCTGTTTTTTCTTTACCATCAGAATTCATTTAGAGATCTTCTAGACTGCATGATTATGCAAAATTAGGCTTCCCGCCTTTTAATGGAAATAACAATAGGGGTGGGTGGCTATAAAGGCAGCTTCAGACAGCAAATCCACTTGCAAAGAGAAAAGTACTTAAGGGATGTGTTCTCTGGAGCGCAAGACATTTTATAGCTAGGTTGTGTGGCAGAAGTGTCTCAAGAACGGTGGCTGTAAGCTGGCAAAGTGGGGATGCGGGAATCAAGGAAAACAGGAAACACGGAGCCAGACTGAGTGCTCAGTCTGTCCTGCCGTCTGAAATGCAGCACGAGTTACTGCAGCAGCAAACAGCGATCGTTCCTGCGAGTTGGTTTTGCCTATCACCACTTCAGGGAGTCACTCAGCATCACTGAATGTACCTTCAGACGATGACCGGGGGCAAATAACCTGGGTAATGCTTGACATACCAACCTATCAGACGCCATGTGTTTCTTATCGTTTTGCACGTTGCACATCTTCTACCTTCTTCTTTGAGAGGAGGTGAAAGGGAAACCGATGGCATTTAAAGAGTGGAAATGGAAAAGATGTCTTCAGATGTGGTACCAAAGCCATGATGACCAGGTCGTGCCTTACACTGTGCAATACTGTGTGATCATGGAAACCTTTATTTGGAGTGCAGGGCTGTGATTGACATGCTCCTGTTTCAATGCACTACCAGTACAGACAGAAGAAGATCTCTGCCAATTCTGAGCAGCATAAGGTACATGACCTACAGACGAGTCAATCTAATTTTATCCTGTAGCGAGCACTGGTGCACCTGTATAATGAATAGCACATTATCACATCCTTTGCTTGACTATCTCAATATAATATATTTAGTCTTCATAGCCTTCGGTACATCATGTTATTTATTCTTTCATCTAATGTATTTGGAGCAACTTGCTAGCAAGATGCAGCCCTATTTATCCTTCTAAGGACAACAATAGCAGGAATAAATGTTAGACTAAAGGAAGGAATAAAATAAAATAGCAGATCTATTTGTGCTATGCCGAGATGCATTTCTTGGCAGCCCCAGAGATTCAACAGTCTGGTATTTATCACAACGAAATGCAGAAATATCTGATGATTACATGAAGGAAAATAAAGAGACTGAGCATAAACTGCAGACTGAGAGATAAGGGCACATTTTTACGGCAGGCAGCTGCTGAAGCAGTGGTATGTCATGTCAGCCCCGTGCTGCAGCAGAGGAGGGTGCACAGGACAGGGCAGTGAGGGGGGCAGAGCTGAAACCAGTGATAAACAGGACAGTTTAATACCAAGGAGGAGAACTAGGCAGCCTAGTTCCACATTATTTAACACCATGAGGATTATTTTTAAGGAATTTATCCCTCCTTCATCTCCCATCGGATAATGTTGCAAAATGCTATTGTTGGCTATGGAGACTATTTAAGATCTTGCTTTTTGAAACGAGCACCTGGCGTGGTGTTAGGTGAGAGGAGTCTGTCCGGCAGCACCCGGAGCTGCGTCAGAGATTTAGCATCGACCCGAGTCCCTCAAGGACGTGGTCTGCCCCTGGCTACAAGGTGGGTCCCGCCCTTGAGGCACACGCTGGATTTGGCCCTGGCTCTGTTTGAAGGTGGGTGCTTGGCATGACCCCTCTGCAATGCGCCCTGATGCTATGGGGATGGGTTGCACTATTATGGACCCTCTCTATGAACAGGCTTAACACCCTCAGGGGTTTTTGGGGGTAGAGTGGAGGTGAGTTTCTCTCTTGGAGGGTGGGAAATTCCAGTCTCAGTTGGCGTTATGATGCCAGGATTATTGAAATCAAGAGTTGAAGAGTAAGTTTTATTATCTAATCTGAAAGGCCCAGGGAGCTCAGGGAGCTCCTGGTGCGAGTGAGACAGTCACTGTACAGCTTTGGTCAAGGTTGCTTGAAGTTAGGGTTAGTATTTGAGAACAGAAAGGTACAAATCTCTCAATTATTGCCAAGTCTGTAAAGTCTGCTAACCTAGAGGAAACATGCTGAGATGGAGGCTCATGTTGGCTACGCAGAGCAGGTGCCGTGTTGTCGAGCAAGGAGTGATCACCAGTTTAACTTTAGGGCTATGGCTGTGAACTGGGTTAAGATTTCAGTTCAAAAAAGAAAACGTGCCGTTGCCTGGACTGTTCTGGACATCGCACAGGCCATGTTCTTGGTTGAAGGATGCAGGATGAAGGATGGTGATGAAATTCATTATTCTGTACAGAGGGAGAGAAGCTCCTGGTTTTTAGCAGTTGCATCCCAGTGGTGGAAGTCCTCCATTTCCCTGACACAAGCACAGAGCCGAAGTAACACACGATCCTTCTGTTTTGGTTTCATTTCATCCTTTTACAGTATGGCATATTTGCTGCAAGATTAAAGGGAATGATGAATTGCACTCTAGAGCTGGCATTTCCTAAGGACAATTCAATAAAAACATACGGGCATGCTGCATATGATACAGATCTTACATTCTTTGTAGGGTTAACATAGGTAGTAGCATGAGTCTCTGCCTGGCAAATTCTTCTGACAGATGCTTTCCTCATCCTCTCTGCCCCAAATAAAACCACCAGCCTTTTAAGATCGATAATCTCCTCTCATGCAGGTGAGGAGATTGCTGAGTTACCCCAGTAGCCTCCTAGGCTGGAGTGCAGACCCTGTCACTCAACAGTGCCAAGGGCATCAGAAGCAATTAAAGAAAAATGAGAATTGGTTGGAAGAATGTAATAATCATTCATCTAGCTGGGGAAAAAAATGATTTTATCATTGATATATTAGAAAGAGTAACATTTACTCCCTGATAAGCATTATGGCACCCACAGAAGTAAGTCTGAAACCTCAAGGACTTGTACCATAAATGATTTAATTCTAAAGAACAAGAAAACAATAATGTTGCAAATCAATCCAAGAGGCTAAGGCAGCTAGAAGTGGGCAGGGGAAGGCTTTCTCACTCCGGTCTTGGCCCAAAGTAAGAAGCCAAGTATCTCCCTGGACCCCATGCCTGCCTTTCCATAGCAATTTTGCTTCCCAGCATATCATGCCCAGCTTGTTTTTGTAATCACTCTTGCAGCTACTCTTGGAAACACACGGACGTTCACCCTTCGCGATTCTCACGTGTCCTGTCCTGTTGAGGCAGACGTGCTCACTGCAGGGTAAACTTGAATGGGGATGGTGACCTCCGGGTACAGAGGATAGGAAAACCAAAGATGAGTAACAAAGCAAGGTGGTTTTGAGGGAGAAACTGAAAACTGCCATAGCCTGTAAGTATCTCTGCCTGTGCTTTAGTGGCTGCCCTTGGACAGGCAGTTTTGTCACTCTGTGCTCAGCTTCTTGTTGCTCTAACAAGGGACAAGGAGCTTCATTGATCTTTGTGAAGCGTGCAGTAAGCGCCACATTTTTCTTTCATCTTCTGGATGTCCCTGCTATAGAACACATACATCAAACCCTGCCCATAATGGAGTAATTAAATGGCACTGCTAAAGGGATGTCATAGGATGGGACTGATTACAGCTCACCCAGAAATGTCTTCCCAAGTCCCAGGCCCTTTGACGTGATTCTCCCCCCTTTCTCTGAATTTCTTCCTGCATTAATTTCAGCCAGTCCTGGGATTATTTGAAAAAGGGCCTTGGGGGACTTGTTCAAAGGCACTGCCACCACGGACGACTTTGCTTTCTGAACTGAAGCATTTCACTCCTATCTGTCTGGACATATGAGCTGCTCAGCACTGCTTCATTAGGCAAGTTATTTTTAAATTCCCAGAAAGAGCAAAACATTGAGAGAGGAATTAGCATTTGCTGTTGAAACAGCTGCAAAAAAGAATAGGCAGAACACCCACTCCGGGCCCCTCCTGCTAGCCCTGTGATTAACCAGACGGCAGTACCCAAAGTCACTGACACACGCTCAAGCTGCACGAGATGTTAGGAATCGTAAGAAAATGTCTTTGAAAGATCTCTCTTCCCTCGAACCCCATCCTGTGTTTCCCACTTTCTCTTTCCCCCATTTTTCTCTTAAGGACCTTGACACTTAAAAACCCCTCCATTCTGGTTTCTCAACACAAATGAATGAAAAGATAAAGCCTGCCCAGGGTCCTTGCTTCCCCTAAACAATAACTAAAACCCAGCGGGCACCCGATACTTTCAAAATGCCAAGGGACAGCAATAAAGCTGACGTTATTTGGTAGTACTCTCGCCTGGTAACATGTTTTAGCTTCCCAATGGCTAATACTGCTCTTACAGCACGGAGTTAAAGCAGAAGGCATGGCAATAAAACTGTTAGAGGCACGTTTTGGTAGCTGTCTTTTTGCAAATGCTGATTGCCCTGCGGCTTGTGCTGCTCAGGGCAGCTATGGCTCACACTGATAATGTTACGCGGGTGGAAAAAAGTGTTGGAAAGCTGTAGCCCATTACGGAAATGGCTTAAACCTGAAAAGGGAGGAGAGATGACTCAAAATGGCCTTTTCACCTAACTGGGAGCACACACGTATTGCAGCTAAGGCTGCCTGCGTCTGCCTGCTTCACCTCTTCCCTTCGCCCCTGCCTGCAGTCACAGTATTTCTGTATTTATTCAGAAGAAAGCTAGCAGGAGCTGTTCTAATAACCTGCTCCCAATTCCAGCCTAACGAAGGCTGCCGGATTCCTCTGAATTAATTCTTGTTCAAACTAGAGTGTTTCCTTTGGAAAAAAAAAAAATCTCATTAAGTATTTCCAGTGATTCTTCAGTGACAGGCACTCTGCCATAGTCGGCAAATTGTGGGTGGACTGTTTCAGTGGACAACTTTCCCCACTGCTAAAAATATACAGCAACCTATTTTGATGTCCAGCTACCAAACACCACTTTGCCAGATAAAGAACGCTTTAGTGTTAAATCTGCCACTAGATTTAACCTTCCTAGAGACTGCATTTAAAATGTCCCTTAACCTTTTATTCCTTAATAAACTGTGTTCCTTGGGTGTTTTCTCATGAAGGGGTGTTTTCCAGCCCTCGGGGAAGTCTTCCTGGTGCCCACAACAAAGGTACTAAAACCCTCCTTGTCTTCCTTGGTGTCTCCCTTTTTGGTTCCATGGAAGCATTAGCGCCTCTTGGCAGAGCATCTCATTAGGAGCTCATGTTCAGCTGATTATTCCTCTTCTGAATCACTGTTTTCTATGACTTTGTCACCCGCCCCGTAGTCCAGCTGCCGCTCTATTCTTAGGCTGATGACTTTACATCTGGTGGCATTGAAAAACATGTTGTTTACTTAAGCTCAGCTCATTAAGTGATCCAGATTAGGTTTGGTACCAGTGACCTGCCCCTAACTTCTGTGCACCTGCAGATCACCAGTAATGATTTTATATTTTCTTGTAGGTCACTGATCACACATTAAGCGGTGTGGGGTCAAGAAGCGATAGGAAGGGAGCTGTGCCTTGTTCAGTGCTGCTTCTGCTTACAATTACACTCGGAGACCTATCAGTTAGTTTTCAGTCCAATTAATATTTGTCATATTGACTTACATCGTTCCTCTTTCTCAAGCAAAATATCGTGAAAGACAAGATCAGGTGTCTTACTAACTGAAGGTTTATTCTATCATCAGCACTACTACTTTAAACCACCTCTTACCTACATTACTCTACATTATTTTGCTTGGCATTGCTGTCAGCATGACAGACACATCACATTTGCTCCAGTAAACGCAATACTTTCCCCCCCCTCCCCAGATGGGCTCAGCCTTTAACTGAGTCTTCTGTAGGGCCCTGCTTTATCACAAAATGCGATATCCCTACCATTTCTTTTGCAGGCAGGCTTGTGCTTGTTCGTGACCACTCCACACCACGTGTTCTTCCCAGCAGTGCTGCTGGGCAAGCTCCTTACCAGCTTCTGGGGTTAGATCTGAAGAACTATGAGTGGGACAATCTGGCTTCGCTGTCTTTATCTCTGAATTAACAAGAGACCTGAGCTCACAGTACTGATGATCATCTCTCTCATACGCATACCATTGCCCACTTTTTTCTTTCAGTGATCGAGAACACAGTGACAGTAGCACTGTAGCATCGTGTTTCAGTTCTAACTCTTCCACCTGCAGCACTGGACTGCATTTACCTGGCTTCTTAGGGGACATACTGTTTACCTTTATTTTGCATAGCGTCCTTCATGTAAAGTAATCACAGAATACCGGAGTTATAAAACACGTACTTGGAAAGGATCACTTCTGTGCCACTTTTCTGACACGACTTCTAAAGGTAAAAAAAGCACAAGTTCTTCACCAGTTACGGTTTTGGCCCTGTTCCCATTGCTTGGTTGAGGGCTGCAGGACATGGTGTGCAGATTGGTTCATGCCACCTGTTGAGAGATGGGGAGCTCGCTGTTGTCCCCTGGGTATTCGGGGGATTTCTGTTCCATTCACACCAAGGTCACTTAAAACAGTGTCCCCCACAGGGGCGTTAAGATGGGGCAGAAGGGAGCAGTTGCTGCCACTGACATCTGGTTTCTTTCCTCTCACAGGACACAAGTACGAAGGAGTCAGATTTGAAAAGGGAAACTGCGGAGTCAGCATAATGAGAAGCGGTAGGCAGTTTCTGGTCGTTGAATGAGCACGAATTAAACGTTTGGGAAACCTGTAACCAACTTCCTTGCAAAAATGTGCAACAACACTTCTCTACAGCCAGGTCTTACCCAAACCTGCCGGTTGTTATTCTTTCTTAGGTAGCCTTGATCACAGAATGTCAAGTATTATGTTTCATTAACTCTTTAGGAGCCAAAGAGCTGCAAGAGATTTCACCTGGCCTCTTCTCTAGCAGCCGTTACCTGCGAGAGGCCAGGCCAACTGCCCTTCCTTGTTTGACTTCTGCTCAGGGAGAGGTCCCCAAACCAACCATGCTCCGTGGTGGCAGAGTCACTGTTATTTTGCCCAATGCTGCGGAAACCTTTGTGCCTGTGATGTAAAATCCAGTGGCTCCACAGCTTCCTGCACTACGTTTTGCACCGCGGTGCCTCTGGGCAGAGCTCAAAGACGTTCTCCAAACCCCATTCGTTTGTTTTGACGTTTCCAGCTCTCGCCTTTGAGAGCTTAGCACTGGTGTGTGGGAACACTAATACCCGGGAGCTAAGTAACACCAAGTAGACTTGGTTTTCTGTCTAAACAGAGAAAAAAGGAAAAATCGCTTCAAGTGTTTTTAACACTTGGAACCGAGAAAAAAAAATAATCTCCTTTTTAGAACTCTTCACCAATACAGTATTGGGACTGTCTATTTAATGGTAGCATCTTGCAATTGTGCCGTTTCTCAGCGTGTAACAATGTGGCGTTGGTTTTTTTGCTGCTCGTTTTGAGGGGAGGCAATGGAACAAGGTTTACGAGACTGCTGTAGATCAATCCGCATAGGAAAAATCCTGATACAGAGCGACGAGGAGACTCAAAGAGCGAAAGTGTACTATGCTAAGTTTCCACCAGACATTTACAGGAGAAAAGTTCTTCTTATGTACCCAATACTAAGTAAGTGTCTTTCATCATTATGTACAGTGAGTGCGCTGAATTTAAAGGCAGATTTCCAAATTTCAGGGGCTTTGATTAGGTTTTTTGCTTGGTTTAGGCGACATAGTAGGGAATTTATCAGGCTGTGCCAGAATACGTATTAGTCAGCCTGCACCAGCATGAATGCAGAGCAAATCACTTGGGCATGCCTCCGTTTGTGAGAAAGGTTGAAGCATTAAGACTTGATACAAATGTCATTTTTTAAATTTTGCCACGAGAAAAGACTCAAACAGTATTTTCCTCATGCTATTAAAAGACATTGTTGGATTACAGATCCTAGAAGTAAATTACTTTAAAATTAAATACAGTTAATGCTACCAAAAAAAAATTAAACCTGGTAAGCGTGGTAAGGAGTTTGTCAGACTTTTCCAGTCTAAGATTTAATTCTGGTTCTACACACGGAGCTCTTAATTGCCATTTTACTATTTTAGATGAGCTTTCTTGCCTCGGGGCTTTAATAAAATCCACCGACTTCAGTGCTGAAAACGTGGCAGAGTTGGCTGTTTCGGAGTAGAGATGAAGTTCCTTCATCGGGAGGCCAAAGTTTTCTACAATTAATACGTGCAGAGGTGATAGTTTCCAGTGGGAAAGGACAGTATCACCATTCGGTCACACACCAATGTTAACATGGATATTCTCGGGTGGCCTAGGACAAGTTCTTCCACCGGGGGCGGGGGGGAAGAAATAAAAATCTCCCTTTTTCCCCTTTTAGGTACTGGTAATACTGTCATTGAGGCTGTCAAAGTTCTTGTAGAACATGGCGTACAACCAAGTGTCATTATCCTGCTAAGCCTATTCTCCACGCCTCACGGTAAGTTGAGGGGGTGCGAGGGGGACGGAGGGCTGAGCACAGGTACATTTAACGGGGAAGAGTTACGTTAGTCACGCTTCAGACAGCGGCGAAGAGCTGTTCCTTTGCAAGTAACGACAGCAGCATCGCTTCGCTCAGAAGAGAGGTTTGGGTTTTTGGCTGAATCGTAAAACCGAGAGTGAACCGCGACACGTGTGGTGTGGGCAGGGGAGTGGGCTAGCAGAAAGGAAAAGGCCCGTTACACCTAATGGCAAAACTGCAGATGGTGACGTATTCCTAAAAGCAGGAATCTGCAGCGCTGCCAGGTACCCAAAATGCTTCAGTGGCTCACAAAGCCACTCCTGCTGTTGCTCTGGACTGCAGCAGCCCACGGATGGTGTTGAGTTGGTCCGCCACCAAAAGAATACCAGTTCTGTAAGGAGCGTGAGGTAAATGAAGCTACAGAACTGTCCTGTCCGCACGTTAAAGATCTTACCTTGTAAAAGGGGATCCAAAAAAGGAACATCTGTTTCTGTGAAGTAGGAAAATGGATCGTGTGCGCTGTTTTAAAAATGGGCCGTGGCAGAAAGCACTATCAAAAAAGTCAACTGACCGGCAGAGAGCCATTCCTGGCAGTCTGTAACCACGTTGGCGATTAGATTGGGAGTATACGTGTACGGTAAAGAAAAGAAAAAACAAATAAGAAAACCCAAAAAAGCAATCCACTAAATTCGGGAAGTTTTTCCTCATAGACAGTCAGCTAAGGCAGAAACGTGAAGCGGAGATGGAAGAAGAGAGCCCGATTTATCTACGGAATTCTGCTAATCGTGGTTTAACGTGTGGTGCTGAAATACAGCTGCGGTGCTGTAGTCCTTATTGCCTTTGCCCTCTCTCAAAAGGTGCCAAGTCCATCATCCAGGAATTCCCAGAGATCACAATTTTAACTACAGAAGTTCATCCTGTTGCACCAACACACTTCGGACAGAAGTATTTTGGAACAGACTGACACACGGAACAAACGGATATGACTATATGATGAGACAAGAGGGGTTTTCCTACGTTTTATTATTGTGGAGTTGGTTGAGGGCACGTTTAAAAATCTTTTTGGCCAGAGGGGGAAATACTTGACTTGGATCAGTTCGGGTCAGTTACTGCCTGAACGCTGAATCAGGTGCAGTAACGAAGCACTCTGTCATTACAAAGTCAAGCATCTCAATGTTGGGGTTCTATACATTGCTACACTCTCTGCTTTAACTTATTTATTCTTCTATAGCCTGAATTTTTTGGTGCAACTGGATTTACAGCACCTAACTAGGTAGAGACTGACAGTAAACGTCATGAAAGAAATCCTTTGGGCCTTTTCCATAATGCATCATACAGACCTATCCTACAGACTGCACCAGTGAAAGGGGAAATGGATTTTGCCCCTCAAAGAGCTATTTGCATGTTAAAAAAACTACCATGCACTCGGCTGAATACTTTATCTCTTTTGCTACCTGCAGCAGTGACTACAGACAGCCTGAGGATTTCTGTTTTCCAGTGCATTTACCTAGCATATTCAACAGAACTTTACACACCCTGCATTTAACACATTCTTTGTATGCAACTTTCTTTCAGAAGCTAAGGAAAAAAAAAGTCAATTTAAAAAGTAAATAGCAGCCCGGCTTTAAAACCACAGGTAGCAGGGGGCGCAGTCAAAATTACTGCTTTTACGCTGCCCAGATCTCTAGTTAACAGCCTTTTGAAAGGCCAAAAATACTAATTGGAAAAAACTGCATTCTCCTTAGTAGGCCATCTGCAATTATGCTTGTGGCATCGGCTGCAATAATGCACCGAGCAAAAAGATCTCGGCATCAGTATTTTGAGAAACACGAAGTTTCCCCGCAGGGATCTGACTGTTCATTTACGTGCTGCCTTGAAGAGCACAGACGCATAATGTCTTCAGCAAACGCCACGCTGACGCCGTCCTCCTGGACACCCACCTTTCACTGCAGCTTTCTGCACTCAGCTTTAACCACGGGATGCAGAGGAACCTGCCCGACTGTTCTGTGGCACTGGAACGCAGCGTAAGCGGCACAAAGGCCAGGTGTAGCGTAAGGCTGTCGCCTTCAAGTAAGCAGAAGAGAACAAAATGGAGCTTGTTCAGTCACTCAGACACGCGTTTCCTCCGCATTTTGTTCTGCCTCATTTTTACACAACTTTTGTGTTTCATGTTTCATTCTGAAGCTTTCAGAAATCCGACGTGTGAATATTCTTTGAAGTGGTTCTGAAACTATCAAACTATTTATTGTTTCTACCTGGGCAAGAGTTTGTCATAACCAAGTGAGGCTGAGCTGCTTTTAAGGGAAGGGAAAAATCAGCCATAACTAATTACAAGAAAAGTTACTGAGTAAGAGCAAGTTACTTGGAAACCTTTAAAGCTGGTTCTAGATCTGAGCTGGACAGCTGCGTTATCATAAAGACATCCGTTTTAATAATAATTAGAAGACAAAAATTGACTTTATATACTACCTAATGGACAGTGCTGCAGCTGGACAGCGGGCAGGGCTACTGCCTGCAGATCTTGTAGGTAGCTCTTCTGCTGCTGCTGCTTGGCAGAGAAACGACACTGAAAGAATGACACGGCTGTAAACAGAACCAAACCCAGAAAGGGTACAGGAACCTGCTCAGAAAAATCCCGTAAATCCACGCAGCTTCAGACACAGCTCTGATACTCCTATCTTAGAAATACACTTCCGTTGACAGAATGAAACAGAAAGTCACCAAATCATCCTCCTGTTCTTACAGACGAGGAATTTAGAGTTTTAAAAGGCACAAATAGCACCTCTGTTGGTGCTAAATTCCTATACATCTCCTATTGTGTTTAGCTGCCATCTTCCTCTCAAGATCCCCCTGCAGAACACATTTTGCCAGAAATGAGGCGATTAATTCTACTGCCATCTTTCATCAAACACAGCTTAAGGTCCACCACGAGATTTACATTAGAAATACAGGTTTAGTTTGATAGGATTGAGGTGCTGGAGCGCGTCCAAAGAAGGGCAACGAAGCTGGTAAAGGGTCTAGAGCTCAAGTCTGATGAGGAGCGGCTGAGGGAACTGGGGTTGTTCAGCCTGGAGATTTTTTTTCTCTACAACTACCTGAAAGGAGGTTGTAGCGAGGTGAGTGTCAGTCTCTTTTCCCAAGTAACACGCGATAGGACAAGAGGAAATGGCCTCAAGTTGCGCCAGGGGAGGTTTAGATTGGATATTCGGAAAAATTTCTTCCCCGAAAGGGTTGTCAAGGATTGGAACAGGCTGCCCAGGGAAGTGGTGGAGTCACCATCCCCTGGAGGTATTTAAAAAACCAGGGACATGGTTTAGTGGTGGACTTGGCAGTGCTAGGTTAACGGTTGGACTCGATCTTAAAGGTCTTTTCCAAGCTAAATGATTCTATGATTCTGCCTGCTCCCCAAACAGGCTGGGAATTTAAAAGCTCGGATATGGAGGGATGGTACCTGAGTATGTAAGTTCTCCCGAGAGCACAGCACTGCCAAACAAGACCTAGATCATAATTTAGCAAATTACTGAACACTATTAAAAATGCCTCTTTTAAGGTGCAAAATTCTCCTCCAGCTCTTTAAAACTCTAGCATGCCAGACCTGCTGATTTAAAAATAACCAGCTGGAATAACCTCCTGAGATATTGTTTGAATGGAAAATACTTTGTTGTATAAGACATAAATATGGGCTTCTCTGCCCACCAGAAGAGAAGGGACCCTCCATCCGCCTGCCTACCGAAGGAGAGGGCCTGTCGCCAGCACGGTACAGCAATGAAGGCAGAGTACTGAGATGGAGAAAAGAGCAAAGTTAGACTGTTAGGAATTGTTATATCCTTAGGTTTCCTCTCAAGTTTGTTCCGGGCTGGTACATTAGTGTAAATTGGCTTCATTTGCCTGCTCAGTACCTGGCTCTGCTAATACTTTAGAGTATATAAGGATTTGAGTTTGTCGGGTCTTTTTTTTTTTTTTTTTTTGCTACAGGTTTAGAAGCTCCCAAGAGATTCAGATTTTTCTCACCTCACTGCATTTGGATTATTACTTATCTATATTGTGAATAAATTATTTTAATATCTTTTTAGAAAAAAACCCACCAACATTTTTCTCATCTACCACTGCATACCAAATAACCAGTTTTTAAGACCCTGGGGGATTTAAAGCAAATTTATTTACCCTCATTGAAGGAAACGACATTAAACTTACCATGGAAAAGTGTTGTAATTCTCCTTCACTATACATACATTAGCAAATTGAAAACACTTAAGTATGCATTACACCATGCTTTTGCTATAGATTTTGGATTTTTTCCCTATGCTGCAAAGTTCTCTATGCAAATATATTTTCCCCTACAAGCTTTTTGAAATACACTGCTCCACCAATCCTAATTTTTTCAAAGCTGTTAAGGAGATATGTGTGCACAGGCCATTAGTTGTTATTAATGTCAACTGGATACTGAAATCCACTAAGTAGTTTTGAAAAATCAGAGCTTATTCTGCATCTGATTGACCCTGTGAGAGCATTTACAAATAAACTCCACCAAATCACACCGAGGGAGGTACTTTTCCTTAGCTGTCTGCCCTGGACCTCAGGTACAAGTTTTTACCACTGAAGCAAGGCGTGGAATCAGCAGAACCCAGCTGCCATCTCTGCGCACCACTGGGTGTTCATCTCCCAGCAAACTGGCAAATACCTGCCTGAAGAGTCTGAACTCACCCAGAGAAGTAAAGAATAACATGTTTTATTCCTCTGTTGTTTGCCATTTGATGATCTTCAAGACTTTTGGTAACATTAATCAATTAAAATTATTTTACTGAGGGGAAAAGAAAGTGACAAACAAACAAAATTACTTGTCAGATGTCATAAAATACTGAGAGGCTGTTCCAGGAGCATAAACCATCGTCTTATCCCTCCGTTCAAATAGTAGAATATGCTCCACCTCCCATTTGCTCAATAATCCCTAACATTTTGCTGTTAGGTTACTGGTGTATAACAAAGCCACTTTTATCCTGCTCTGACCTTGCCTGGTATTCAGAAAAGGCAGGGAGAAGATACAGGATTCACTTTCATGCACAAATCACTCTCTCGCAGTCACATTGCCTCCTATTTCTTCAGTTCTTTGAGGTCTGCCATTGGAGCACTCTGATGGACGTCCTGCTGATTTACTAATTGCCAATACTCACACTTGGTGGCTGTCTTATCAATTGTCAGCACAAGGCTTTCCATGATAAAGTGGATCAATTGCGTGCCGATCAACTGCCCCCTGAATTATCGATGTTTGACAGCGGAATTAATTTTTTGCCTGCTTCAAAGATGTCTGCCAAAAATGAAAGCGTACATACACATTTAGCCACAGGGTCTCTCTCTTCAGGGGATACAGTTTCTCCAACCACAGGAACCTGTCGGAGGTAGGAGCACTGTCTACAGAAAAAGATCCATTTGTCACGGGTCAGGAACAAGGCAACTTTTCCCAATGACAAATATTTTGGTTCATTAAAACCGCAAAAGTCCTTTGTGACATTAAATTTACCCTTCCCAATTTTTATTTTTTTTAATTTTACTCACATTGAGCAGTCAAACCAGATCTCTTAGGTCATGGTTTGACCCTACGGTAAATCCAACTGTAATGCAGGATCTATATTGCAACAATGATGCGAAGGACTGATCTGATTTAAACTCAACTCTCCCAATTCCAATTTGCTTTAACAAACGTAACAGGTTAACCTTCTGCAAGCAAGTTTTATGCTGGATTAGGCATCACCTCTCCGTCACTCCAACTATATGCTGTATCATCTGTCTTTCTGCAGCTGGAATAAACTTCTGTGCTTTATGTTCCGGTTAATTCAACAAAAATATAGTTGGGAACCTACATCTGCTCCAGATGAAACTGGGACTGCTTCAGCTCTCCATTACTAATGATTTTGGTATCATGGCCTTCAGTGAGTTTCTAACCCACTTCCTTTCCTGGTCCCATGCTGTAGCAAGTAAAACTGATGAGAAATATGCCATGTACCTGACCCCTCCATTCTCTCTAGCACGAACACTGTAGCTGCCTTTAAGTTCTCAAGTCTGAAGGGGGAAATTTAAACTGTGACTATTTAAAAACACTTCATTTACATTAAAAGTTGAGCTTGTGTTTTTCTACCCACTTACTTATGGTTCAACAAACTTCAAATGCAACCCATCCCTAAACTTGATGGTAATCTCACTACTATTATAATAAACTGCCAAAAGGAGAAACAAAGGTGTCCTGTGGGCTTCCTGAAACCACATAAATCCTCAGAAATATGGTTTTTTCTCTATGTACGGGTTCTTGCTTGAAAATGAAGATGGAAGTCATTTCTATTTTCCTTAAATTCCTTTTCAAGAGAGACTTTTCAGGCAGTGCAGTGGGATCTTTCCAGACGCTGAGGGAATCCCTTCTGTTCTCTATGGGAGACAAGTCTGCAGAGCCTTAACCTTTCCCTCTCCTTAAACTAGCACTGATACTCAGTGCGGCACGAGCCCCCTTGGATTCAAAACTGAGACAAGTTTTCTTCTCTCCTGGTTCTCTCCTATTTCTTTTCAGCCAGTTTTCTTCCCACTATGTCTTATCGATTCCTGATTTCACTTCTCTGCCAGAATGCCACAAGGGAGATGGGCTGATCCTGGAGGTAACAGAGCTGCAGTTTATAGTTTCAGTGAGAGGGGAAGAACTGCAGAAAAATTTAACCTAAGAACAGGACTTAGAGAACAGGGGAAGTCTAGTGCTCAATTAAGGCTCATATTGGAAAATAGGAGTATCTTAGCTTTTCTATAGTGTGACAAGTTGCCTTTAATACACAATGCCAGGCCAGGCAGCAGAGAAAACACAGTGTGAGGAGAGGGGAAATGCTGCCACAGTTAGAGGGCGAGGAGAGTGAATGTCCGTACCGACAGACAGCACTCCTCACTGACAATTTTTTCCTCGGCCTTTGGAAACGCTGGCGGCTGTCAGCCTCGAGTGCTGGCACCTCCGCCCTGCACACACTGTGAGGTGACATGAAATGGCCCCCGCACTGACAGGCCTGGCTCCAGTGGGGACACGGGCCCTACTGCTGCGGCACCCTAATGGCACCACAGGCAAGCACGGCTGAGCCCCGGGACCCTCCGCATCCCCGCGGGGCAGCAGGAGGCTGCGGGCTGAGAGGTGGCCGTGAAGACCCCCGACAACCATCCCGCCTCCATGCCACCCGGCCGCAGCCCTCGGCCTTTGCCCCTCTTCAAAATGGCGGCGCCCCCTCGGCGCTGGGGACGCTCTACCCGCGCGGTCCTCCACGCTCCTCTCGTTGGGCCGCGCCCCCTACCCCACCCCGGAGGGGGTGGCGGCGCCTGCGCAGAGGCGCGTGCGCCTTCACTTCCGTTTGTCGGCGGCCGCTTCCGGGCCCCCGTTCCTTGGTAACAATGGAGCAGAAAATGGCCGCCTGAGAGGGGGGGGAGGGCGACGCTGCGGCTGG
>NW_008794630.1:2103058-2125307 GCF_000699145.1 Aptenodytes forsteri | reverse complement strand
CCGCCCCGCGGCAGAGGCGGAGCGGGGTGCCGTGATGGAGCTGGGGGCGGTGATGGCGGTCTGCGCGCGGGTGTGCCCCGGGCACTGCGAGGATCCTCGGCCCCCGTCTCCCCCGGATGGGCCGGGCTCTGTCACCCTGGGGACTTTTCCCATTTCTCCCGGGGCTTGTGGCAGGGCCTCCCGCCGAAGCGGGGCGAGCCTGTTCCTCCGTTTGGAGCTGGAGGAGGGTTTGCGCTCCCCCCCCTCGGGGAGGGCTGCTGGGCCCCTCACCCTCTAGGTATCCGGTTGGGCTGGAGGAGGAATTGCAACTAGCCCCTTTTTGGAGGGGTGGAGTGTGTGTGTGGGGGAATTATAGCCACTATCTTGGGCCTCGCCATACTGTTTAGTGCCTACTTAAGGAATAGCAGCTCTTCAGGACCGTGTTTTCAGTCTGTTCTTCCCATGAGTTGAGAGAAGAAGCCCTGTTGTGGGAAACAGGCAAGAGGAACTCTTCATATCTCGCTGTGTCTGTTGTAAGGGTCTTGATCAGCTTGTGACCTGTGAAAACCTGTGATGTTTGCTATTCCTATCCTGTTAGTTTCTCTTCAGTTAATCATGTCATCTTTGCTCCGTCATCTTAGTTTCCTGTGCAAGTTCTTCCTTCGCTTTTTAATACTGTTTGACATTTAAATTTGTTTACTGTGTTTCAAAACCATTGTCAAGTCCAGCTAGATGTATGTATTACTTTATCTTCAGTGATCTGCTTTAATGGAGGAGCAATATCAGGTTATATATAAAAGTATATATATAATGTAGTTATTAAGGTTTGTTATGTGTCTTGATTTTAGTGTGTAGTAGAAGGAGCCTGACAAAAGGTTTCACAGCAAAAAATAAAGATTTTTTTTTTAATAATAGTTTTGTTTGTTTCATCATTTTTCAGGAAGATAGTCTTTAGGCAGAGAAGCTTGTAAACAAGAATTCAAACTCTATTGTACCCAACAGTACTATCACACAAATCTGATTTATTTTCCCTGTCTATGTTGGCAGTACTGGTTAATATCAAGTTGTAAATCGTTGTCAAAATGCTCAAGAAGCTCTGACACCAATTTGTCCCTGAAATTTAATTGTGGTGACTTGTCAAATCTTTTAAAAAAAATAAACAGTTGGCTGCTTCTTGTGCAGTTAATTATCTTAATTAAGAGTCAGATGCTTAGTTTTGTTGTAGTGGTCAACTAGCACTTAAACTGACTGTATTCTTTCTACAGGTTTACCATTTTGGAATTAAAAGAATTATAGCTTGGAATTACGTCTTGCCTGCTCCTGACAAGGAAAAACACACCACACATTATAAAATTGAGGGGTTCTTGTTATGTTAGACCACTAAAGCATAACAACTACAGTGTTCTGTTCATCAGCAATTCTGACTACATAAATGTTTGTCACTGAAATAACCACACCAGCATTTTTCAGGTGTGTAGTGGTTGTCATCTGGATCATATTTATTTTCCATATTAGAAATAAGACATGCCAAGGTGTACTGGAAAACAGTGTTACAAGTGTCTGTCCACTGGGTGTTTCTTTTTTTTTTTTTTTTTTTTTTCTCCTTTTGTACTGGTATTTTTTGGGGGAATGGATAGTGTGATCCTTAAATGGAAATGTTTTCAAAACACCTGTATATTAATATACCTACCTAGCTTGTTCCTTTATTCTTCTTCCCTATGGGAATGTATCAAAATAAATTCCCTGATCTTAGTAGAATGCTTCTAGTTGCAGTGGAGGTGTTGTAGGTGTTTTTTTTTTTTATGGCTGAAAAAAAAAAAAAAAGTTATGACTTCATATACTTGAGTCTAAAGATTGCCTTTAAGTCCAATTTAATATAGCTTAATGTGTTACTAGGCTGTTCTGAATTTTTTTGTAGAGAACTCGGTTTCAATATACAAAAATATTTGAATCCAAACAAGATTATTTGGTATTTATCCAAGTTTTTGTGACTTAGTCTCAGTCTTGATGAAAACTTATCAACTCTTCGAGTTTGCAAAAATTAATCTTGAAGGGATAAAACCAAACGTGAACATCTCTGTCTTCAAGATATTTTTGTGATGGTCTTGTGCATCTCAAAACCAATATTTCTAAGCAGTGTAATAGTGTAATAACTTAGAGTCAGGACCTTTGTTTGGTAAGTAGGGATAGCCAGAAGCATCGCAGAGACTCCGTTTTGCTTTTGCACAGGTTCCTGGCTGCAGTTAAGATCTTAAGAAACACACAGGCTTGTGTTTTCTTCAAACTGTTCAGGTTTATATTAACGCGGTGCTTGTTAGTAACTTTTTGCTGATGTGCAGTGTTGAAGCTCAGCTTTTTACTCAAGGAGGTCTGCAGAGTTGTACAGTCTCATAAAACCATCTAACGATAATTGAATATGTAGGAAAAATCAGCACACATTTTCTCTTAATTTAGTAACTTAAAAACATTTTGCTTAGAGCACTCAATTTCAATATGCAAGATGTATGTGCATGTAGTCTTGTTAAAATGCTTTGAGCTTGCCTGCCTTGGTATATCATCAGAAATGGAATTCTAGTTTTACAGATATCTATTTAAATTCAAATAAATTTTACTTAATTTTATTTTCCACTTCTATATTGGTTAGGCACTAGACATCAACAACAACAAAAATCTATGTATTGGAATTCCTGTGTGGGTTAGGGTTGTAGTGATTGCCATTGTTTTATTGGCCTTTTACTTTCAGTAGTAGCTGTATTAGCAGCAGTTTTGTGGACACAGTGAGATTTGGTAGTAAATTTAAAGATGGGTTTTTCTTATTTAATTGAAATTCAGCGTCTTATGATTGGCTTAGTGCTTTCGCTAACCAGAAGTTCTGTTTCTTCAGAAATCAAAACACTACATGATGGTCATCATGTAGTTTTGTGGGTACAACTTCCTTGGATGTCAATCCTGTTTATACTGCTGTCTTTCAGTGTCAACACTGGTTACTTGTGTGCAGCATTACTTCTTCCTCTGTGCTTCAGAGTGGGCCTTCCGCTTGCTGACCTAGCGGGAAGCTCACTTCTGGGGGAAAAGAGCATCGTTTCATGAGACTCCAGTGCTGGAAACTTGTTACACCTTGTATATGCTAAGCTTTCTTTTCTGTGATATCATCTGAATTTGAGGGCAAAAGGCAGTACTACCTTAATTTTATTTTCAACTTGTACATGACAAATGTTGTTTTAGTAAGTGCAGATGATAAAATGTGAAGCCCTGGATTTTGGCAGTTCTTACTGCACTTTATTTTCAGAGCTCCATCTTTGTTCCACATGCTCTCAGTATTCTGGAATTGCTAAGCTCTACCCTCCCGTACGGAGGATAACATTGGAAACCTGTAATGAGTTTTATTTCTGTTTTAACTAGAGCTCTTTGAGTTGGGAATTTATATAGTAAGATGGCTACTCTGCCTTAGATACTGTAGAACTGTTGGAGACTGCTGGGTTTCTGTACCCTGATTTCTTCACTTTCTGACTTCTCGGGAGTTGTTAGTACATCTAAGAGTGTTTCTCTTCTTCATTTCAACAGTTGGTTCTGTTGAAATGTTTTCCTCTCTTTTTATTCTGTGGAATTTTCTGCAACTGTTCTGCAAAAGTATTCATCTGCTTTCTATTGTTTAAAATGTATGTTCAGGATGGCATCTTGTTTCACAGCCTTTGCTTTGAAACATACTGCGGTAGTGAAATAGCTGAATTGATGTTTAATACTCCTTGTTAAGCCGGCATTTAAATTTTACAGCAGTTTACATGGACCACTTCATAGAAGACAAAATTTTCTTCCAGCTTTCCAAAAGCGGTACATGTTCCATGATATTTTTTGAGGCAAAGAGGACATAGGGAGTTCTTGAGTGTTTAAAATTTGTGGTAAGTTTAGTAGCAATCCAGTAAGAGCGTAGATCTGTTGTTCATCAGAAAGCAAGAACAGTAGAAGAAAAAAAGAGTATATCCAAAATTCATGATGCAACTTTGAAAACTAGAAAAGTTTGATACTTGTTACCATTCCCAAGATGTGGATGAGTGAATTGTACCTATGCTATCAAAGCCTTCGGTGTGATCACAAAAGGAAACTTGTGCACCTGCACAAAAAGAAAAAAAACAAACTTGACATAATGAAGCTCCATATATAATGCAAATGGATAGCTGATTCATTTTACTGTTTTATGGTATCTTTTTCCTTTAGTGATAGGATTCACTGACAGTTTTTGCTTCTGCTTTTGAGCTTGCAGACTTGGATGATGAAATACTCAAGATGAAAATGTAGTTTCTGTTATGTCTTACTTTCTGCTCATTTTGAACATTGAGAAATTGGATACTGACTAGCATGGAAACTTTTTCAACTTGTAATTCTTCTAGGAAAATCTAGTAATTGGGAGGCAGGGTGGGTCAGATGAATACTGCACATGTAGTTGGTTCTGTTTGTGCTTAAAGAACCCGGGGTAACAGAACTGCCTGTTCTAGCTGCTGTTCCTGTGTCATTTGAGAAACGGAATTGGAGAGACTGCTGGCTGGGGCTGGTCCTGCCAAACGGGACGGTATGTCAGAGCCGCTGAAGTCAGAGTTCATGGAAAGCGCTTTGAACAGACAGCTGTGTTGTACTTCTGCTGTAGAGCTAAAATGTCTTTGAGGTATGTTCAGTGAAAGCAGGGGAGGAAAAAATAGTTAATCTGTAACAACCCAACACAGAAAATAAGTATTTCTGGCTTCCACTACTGAATCACTTCTTTTAGTCAAAGGGTTTGATAATTTCTGCAGACTGGAAGTAAGTAAGGTGCTCTACCGGTTGAAGTACCTAATTAAGATGAGGTTATGAATCATAAATGAGAAATTAGCCTTCTGCTGAGCACATCTACGAAACACTCATATTGCCATCATTTTTTTTTGTTTATACAAAGGTATTATTTATGTTACTGGGATGTGAGGTAATTCAGGAAATGTTCCTAATGTACAGGGCACTACAAATTCTCATGTAACGTTGAAATACCGGTAACACCTAGATGGGGAGGAATTTTAGAGGAAGTTTTTGTTGCACAGCTAGCTCATGAGCACCTGAATTGTTTCTGCAGTTTAACTAATTCAGTGCTTTTCTCCTGTTAAAATTTGAGACTTGCCCCATAAATCTAACGAAGATTCTAACTTTAAGGTATTGCTTTTTCTTTTAACTCTGCAAATGAGTGATTTCTGAGTTTGTCAGATGTTCTAAGTTTTACCTAGTTGGTTTAATGAGAGTTCTAATGTTTTTATGGGTTTGTTTTGGGTTTTTTAATTTAAAAAATCAGGAATGCAGGCTAAGATAGTGTCTTGGTATTCAATACAGATAACTAATGTCAGGAGAGATTACATATTTTTGAAGGAGGAAGAGCTAGTGATTTATCACTGTGCCTTATGGTCCATTAGTACTTTTTCTGGGAAGAATTCTGTAGTCCATAAGTGCTAAGCAGTATGGAGATAAAAAGTGTTATTGCTGAAGATAAATGGACAATGCAAGTATTTTATCACTCCTTCATGTCCCACTAGATTGTTTCTAAGCAGTAGTAAATTCCTGACTGATTGGATTTAGTTTACACACGACTTGGCATAGGGGAAAATGTAAAATATATCTTGTACTGTAAGAATGATAACTTTGCGTTATTGAAGGAGTATCTAGTGCTCTTAAATTGTTCCTGTGCAAAAGAGCATAATATTACTTCCTCTTGAATAAAAGAATGTAACAAACAATACCTTTTTGTGGGCTTGCTGTTTTTGCTCCTGCAGTCTCTAGCAGCAGTGGAGAGACAGCTAGTCATTTGTGCTCTGAAATCTCTGAGATTGTTGAAGCATAACTGCAGGGAAGATACTTTGCTGACTTGTGGAAGGATGGGAACACCAATTAAGAATTCACTGTAGTTAATATGTCTGGATATTCAGCTGCTGAAGAATATTACCCTTCAGGTTTTTTTTTTCCAAATGAGAAAATTGTTTATTCTAGCTATGATTCTCTTGTTTTGTACAACCTTTAGGTGATTCCCCCCCACCATCCCATTTTCCCATGAAGAGATTTTCATTGCTGGATGTCTCAGCTGAAGTTGGCAATAATCAACAGATCTCAACTTCCTGCTCATAGATGTGACCTTCCCCACCCTTTGTCAACTAAAATCAACAGATCTCAACTTCCTGCTCATAAATGTGACCTTCCCCACCCTTTGTCAACTCAGTGCTGACAAGGGAGGACACTAAAGAAGGAAATTCTGAGTCTTTCAACTTGGATAAGAACCAAGTCTTACTTTGAGTTGAACTAAACCACTGGAAGAAAGAGAAACACAGTTGAAGTGTACCTGCTTATTAGATAATCAAATGTTGGTTATTTTGTTGTAACTTAATAGTATACCTGTTGGTTTTCCCTCATCAGGTTTCCCTGTGTTACTGTAGTCAGCTTCCGTAAGCCGGTCTTAATTTTCTGCAGTGGATGAACTGAGAGCAGAATCCTGAATGAGGGACAGGTTTTCAAGTTATTTCTGCAACACTCTACCATGCTGAAATAGGAGCGAGGTGATGTAGTAACTGCCACTGTGGAAATCCTGTTGTACAGCCAGATGGGACCTACGGAGTCATGCTGAGGCAGTAGTAGTCTAAATATTTTAGTAAGTTCAGTCTGGTAATATAGTGCTCTGCAGTGGTGTGGGAGGTGAAGCTTAAAATGGACAACACGGACAGTGAAGAGACGGAAAGTAGCAGAAGCCTTGGGGTAGAAATCCTGTTTTCCATTTGTTGGCTATGATACCAGAGCTCTAGTTTGAAGAGTATCGTCCCATTTGCTGTCAACAGTAAGGTAGGGAGAATGTGTTGATGTGCATTTATGCATTTCTTTGCCATCTGTATTTCCATCAATGTAAACATCCCATATAGAGTCATAGCATTTCTAGGACACTGAAGCTAAACAGCATGAAATTGGGGTACAGTCGGCCAGTGTAATCTGTTACAGTAGCTTGCAATAGGAAAATACAGCGTTTGTCACTAGTAGAAATAATCCTAATGTAAATTAAATTCTTAATTAAAGATCCCACCTCTAAGGCTTTTTTCTTAGCAATAGCATCTTTTCAGTCTTGACCAATAGCTGATTTTATGGTTTAGGAGGGAACATCTGAGATGATGGAGGAGAAAAGAGGAGCAAACCTGGAAATAAGTAAGACTGACTTTGACTTATTCTGAGCATTTCCTAAAGGATCACCTATGGAAGAGTACATCAGTCTGTTGGTAAAGAAGAGATTATTTTTTTCCCTCCCACTTCACTTGACTCTCCCTTTTTCCCTGACCAAGAACGGTACCCCTTCATCTTCTGAAATGGAATGGGCAAATGTCTTTGGATCAAATAAGCATTATATAGCTAAGGTGCCTGCAAGCACTGGAATTGCAGTTAAAAGGAAAATTTCAAAGCATAAGCAGTAAACAATTGTAATGCTTTGTATGCATAGTGTGGTTTTCTTTTTTAAAAGCTGTTGTAGAATTAGTCTAATGCTTACAAATATATTAGCATTGGCATCTTTATGAAGACATTCTATGTGTTTTAAAAAGTCAGTAGATGCCAAGGTGGCAGTCATTTTGGGGAAAATGTTTTACAAAACTTTATGCTGCTCCTGTCCCTTAGCATCTTATTGCATTCCCTTATTTTCTTAATCGTATTGTCAACTTTGTTTCATTGTCTTAAAAAAGGGAATGCCGGTTAGAGTTTTGATGTGTATCCCCAGAGAACTAATGCATCTTTCAAGGTTTTATTTTGGATGCAAGTCTCATTCTACTTGAGGTTTTATTCAGACGTTTCTTTTAAAAGCAGCTGTCTGTATTTCTGGTATCTTCTCTAGAATGAATATGTCTTTAAGAGAAGTTATTTGGAGTCATAATTCTGCTACAGAAAGCTTGTAAAAAGTTGTTTGAGTTTCAAGCACGCTATGTTCTCATTAGAAATATGTATCTGAGATTTGAAGGGCATACAGATTTCGTAACTGAGCCCAGTCCAAGTTGAACATACCTGCTGAAACCATTGTGCAGCTTTCACTGTGAATGGGTTCATTTATTGGTGTGTTTTGACAGCATGTCACATGCAAGTCTTCAGACGGGCCATGCAGTCTTTAGATTGCACCAGAGATAGAGCAATGCAGAGAAAGCCGATAGGCTTCCATTTGAAATGGTAGCAACCCTAGTGATTGCTGCTGCTTACTGATAAAAAGGTGAAAATTAACCCTAATTTCTTTGGTAAAATGGCAGAAATTCACAGAACCAAATAATACCAGTAGCCTTGCATACTGTATTACTGAGTGGCAACAAGTCATTTGTGCCTTAATACGACTAACTTAAAAACAAGTTCTACTGCGTCAGAATTCAAGACAAAGAGGGTTGGAGTAGCTATTTTATAATCTGCAAGTCTGCAATAATGGGATGTCCTATCCTGTGGAATTTTCTACTGTTAGAGACTGAGGTTGTCAGTGCACTTTAATTTTCACAATAGCAGCTGAAATAGACTACCCCTGGAGATCATGCAGTGCTGCTCTTCTGTGGAGAAGCACTAATGTAAACTGTGGGCAGTCTTGACTTGACAGCTGTGCTGACAAACCAAAAAAAGATGCTTTTTGCACTAGACAGATGTCTAAGTGTTGGAAATTTTCCAGTGAGAAGCAGAAAAGCTTTCTTCTTCCAGTATTTTCATGTCACATGAAGTATGGTTTAAATGAAAGGAATGTTTTCTGATGGGGAATGCTATTGCAGAGCTTTTTAGCATGCAGAGGATTAGCTTGCTAATCACCCCTCTGAGTAACTAGATTCTACCAGTTGTACAGGAAAATTCTTGATGTTGTGAATAGCGAGGCGCAGTGATTAAGGAAGCTAGTTATTATTTTAACTTCATTTGATATATTTGCATGGCGCAAGTCATGCCAGAATGTCTCCTGGATTTGCGTGTATTTTGTTACAATATTTATCAAATAGAGACATAGTATTCGTCGATAATGTTTCGTTGTTTTTTTTTTGAGAGACATTGTCAAGGATCTTTTCCAAATGAAAAATCCAAATGAAAAACAATATGAGGAGAAGGTTATATTAAAAAATACACAATATAGAAGACAGCTCTTTATAGCAGAAGTTATACCTGGTATACACTGTGGAGTTTTGTCCTGGAAATGCTAGTCATCAACATCAGTAATTCAGTAAATGCTGCAACTTAAAGCAAATTCTTCTCTTCACATGAAACGACAAAGTTGGTTTTACAAACCCTTTTCCTTTTTTGAGGAAACTAATAGTCCGGGTTGGTTGGTTTTTTTGCACACATGGTGTTCCATGGCATCTTCCGTCTTCTATATTTGAATTCTTCATAACCCCTTCATTCTGTTAAAATTCACTTGGCTGTTGAAGAGGGCATTTCTCATAGCAGGCAGTAAGTTAGATTGATTCCTGCTTTCCTCACCGTAGTGCAGGGCAGGAAGAAGTGATGGACACTTAATCCCATGCTCGTTTAGAGTTAGAGAGCATGATCAAGGATGGCTTGCTTATGCCTTGTACTACACTGTTGTATGGCACCGTAAGGCATGCTTTGTGATTTGTGGGGCAGTTGCAGTATTAGAAATATTTTATGCTAAAAAGCAGATAGTCGTGGACATGTAGTCAACTACATAAAGATGGACTAAGGGTTATGGCTGATACTATTCCACGTGTTCGTACTTGCTGCTTTGTTGAGTATTTGATAATGATGGGCATAGATCTTGTTTGTATTTCTCGAAGAGGTTCATGCATTGAGAATTACTGCATTTGTGATCTCTGTGGTTATGCAGCTTATCTCAACTGAAGCTTCATTAGCAAACTGCTCCCCCCCTCCTCGCCAAATTTAAGGATAACAATGAAGGATGTAGTACAGGTTAAACATACCTAAATTTCATGCTGTATTTCACTACGCTGGATGAAGGATTTACTTTCTCCTTTTTAGGTACTCTTCCACTCATCAAGATGGAAAGCTCAGACTCTAGTGATAAAGGAAATATTGATCAATCAGAAGCACAACGTCAGAGTCAGCTAGATCGGTTAGATCGAGAAGAAGCTTTCTATCAGTTTGTAAACAACCTGAGTGAAGAGGACTACAGGCTTATGAGAGATAACAATTTACTAGGAACACCAGGTAGGTAATGCTTGTGTATGTACATCTTACTAGAATTGCTTGTAGGTGATTTTGTGTCATTTTCTCTTTTCCTGAAACTGTTTCACCCATTTAGTTTGTGTGCTGCAGTTGTGTTCTGTGGTAGGAGGTAGCTTCTTACTAATTTGTGCATACTCAAATTTGAGCGGTCCCCTGACTAGTGGAGAGGTAGTTAGGATGATGTGGATTCATCAGATACAAAAGTCTAGTGTTTACACAACTTGGCAGGAACACCCAGAGTTAACCCAGTTCCAGTTATGGACCCTTAGACATTTTTGATCGAAAAGTAATGTCCCTTAAGCATCTGTGTGAAAATTTTGTGCTGGTGAGGTTAAGAGTTTGTAACTAGGATAAGTAGTCTGGTGCAAGATTCTGCGTGGGCATTTTTATGTCAGTTTTCAATTGACTTATTACTTTAAATTGACTCTTTATAGGATGATAGCTAATTCAAACCAGTTCTAATTTAAAACATGACTTCAACTAATTTAAACCTTTTTTCATGCTTGTGAAGGTGTTATCTTAAATATTTTACTCTGGACAGCCATTTAATTGGTATAGGATGACGAAAATTGCTGATAAGTTGTAGAGGTTACAGAACCAGAAAGCACATCTGTCTTGAATAGGTTGAAACTGTTGGATCTTTCAGCTTCAGCAAAACTTACTTGGAATAATGGTGCTGAAGTGTCTGAACTTCCCCTTAGCAACCTGTTTGGCAGTCTCATTATGGCAGGATTTAATTAGAAAAAAAGACAAGCAGTGGCTTGTACCTTCTTTAGAAGCTTTTGATAATGCTTGCCATACGTATGATTTGGAAATATTTTTGGAAAATTTTGCTTATTTTCTAAGGTGAAATTACTGAAGAAGAGTTGCTGAGAAGGCTACACCAAGTTAAAGAAGGTCCGCCACAGCAAAACAGTGATGAGAATAGAGGTATATACAGTATTTGTGAAAACTCTTAACTTTAGCACCCCATACGGACCTTAACTTGAGTGCAGGAGTGGAACAAGTTAAGCCTAGGCAGGTGCAAGGTGAGCTTTGTTTCAAAACTAAGCGAACGTTATGTCTGATACCTGCTGCAGAGGTCAGTTTGGGACAGATTTCACTCATAACGCATCTGTTACTTGCATCAAGATAAAGTTTCATTTAGTTTTTGTTTGTTGTTTTTTTTTTTTTAAGATTGCCTTCCTGTCTGCTCCCTTCCAAAGATGCTGTATTGCTTTCATTATCACCCTTCTATAGAGATAGGTGGAGGACGCTTGGAGCTTACCACTGGGGTTCATTCTTTAGTGAGATAGATTTGCTATAAAGCTATTCGTCAAGTGAAGGGTCAGGACAAACTTAGTTCTCTATTTAGTGGTCAGTAGATCGCTTAATTGTTTGGAAAGGAAAACACAGAATATTGATGTGTTATGACACCTGGAATGTGACTTTCCATTTACTTACGATAAAGAATATGTGTTACTTTGACTTGTTTGCTCTGTGATGGCTGCAGCCTATCTCTACATATTAGAAAAATGTCCACTCCTGCTCCCTTAAAAGAGCTCTGGTAGATAAGAATTGTGATGCTATGTGTTAAACCACAATAGCATTTGGTAGGATTAAGCACTTCTAAATTGTCACTTGTTAAACTAAGCAATTATGTTCTTGGAAAAGATCACTCCAAAATTAGCTCAGTACTCTAATTTTGGTAGTTCCCTGTCTTTTTCGCAGGTGCAGAGTCCGCAGAAGATGTTTCAAATGGAGATTCTATAATAGACTGGCTTAATTCAGTCCGACAGACTGGAAATACAACACGAAGTGGGCAGCGAGGAAACCAGTCTTGGAGAGCAGTGAGCCGGACTAACCCAAATAGTGGTGACTTCAGATTCAGTTTGGAAATAAATGTCAACCGTAATAATGGGAACACAAATCCAGAAACTGAGAATGAGCCATCTGTAGAGCCTTCCAGTGGGGAGGATTTGGAAAACAGCCAAAGTGACTCTGAAATTCCAAGGTCTGAATCACCATCCGTAAGGCAGCCTGGATCAGAAAGGAGCACTTCAGAGGAGCTAACAACTGAGGAAGCTTCCCTTCCTAGAGGGCAGAGGAGAGCAAGAAGTAGGAGTCCAGAACAGCGGAGAACGCGGGCTAGGACTGATAGAAGTAGGTCACCTATTAATCCAGTGAGTGAGACTCCTCGCAGGTCTCATCACAATACATCATCTCAAACACTTGACCACTCCTCAGTGAATGAAGCTGAGGGAAGCTCTAGAACTAGGCAGCATGTGACATTAAGGCAGCATACAGTGGGGACTGAGATGCCAAGTGAAAATGCAGTTCTGTTTTCAACCCCTGAAACGAGACCTGTTCCTCAAGCAGCAGGTTCTTCAGAAACTAACGGCACCAGTGAGTCTGCAGCTCCTGGGCAGAGGCCTCCTACCATAGTACTTGATCTTCAGGTGAGAAGAGTTCGTCCAGGAGAATATCGGCAAAGAGACAGCATAGCCAACAGAACTCGGTCCAGGTCCCAGACACCTAACAACACAGTCACTTACGAAAGTGAACGGGGAGGGTTTAGGCGCACATTTTCACGTTCAGAACGGGCTGGAGTGAGAACTTACGTCAGTACCATTAGGATTCCTATCCGTAGGATCTTAAACACAGGCTTGAGTGAGACTACATCAGTTGCTATTCAGACTATGCTAAGGCAGATAATGACAGGCTTCGGAGAGCTGAGTTACTTCATGTATAGTGATAGTGATGCAGATCCTAGTGGCCCAACTCCAAATCAGAACGTGGATGCTTCTGAGCCACAGAACGGAGGTGGTGGTACTTCAAGCAATGAAAGTACAGATGTTAGCTCAGGGGAGGTGTATGAAGGTGGTAATGAAGGTGGTTCAACATCTGGTGCCAGACGGGAAGGTCGGAATACGAGGGGATCGGTCACATTTGAAGAAAGTGGTTCTCTACCATTCCTTAGCCTCGCACAATTTTTCCTACTAAATGAAGATGATGATGACCAACCAAGAGGACTCACCAAAGAACAAATTGACAACCTAGCGATGAGGAATTTTGGTGAGAGCGATGCTCTGAAAACCTGTAGTGTGTGTATTACAGAGTACACGGAAGGCAACAAGCTCCGTAAATTGCCTTGTTCACACGAGTATCACGTCCACTGCATTGATCGCTGGTTATCAGAAAATTCCACTTGTCCCATTTGTCGCAGAGCAGTCTTAGCTTCTGGTAACAGAGAGAGTGTTGTCTAAATGAGATCTGAATTTATGGCCAAGCAGCTAGTGTGATAGTGATGGGCAAAGAAGTCACTTCCTTTATGGCCACTTTTTGAGTGGTACCTCAATGTATAGTAATGACTTGGAGTGAATCTTCCCTCATGAAAGCATTTTCTCTGAATTTAAGCTTTTAAAATTGGAAAATTTCTTTAATTAGGGTTTTCAAGATCTAGTTGGTTTGGGTGTTAAATTTCACTTGTCCAAAGACTTCTACCCCCTTAAAAAGATTTTTTTTTTCTTTGTGAAGAGTATTAAGTTCTTTCCCCAACCCAGCCCCTGCCATCCCAGTCCAATAAACATTTTGTCCTCAAGATTGTGCTTACGGGGAGTTCTTTGAGAAGTCATCCCAGCTAAATGTACATGAGACGTAGAGGAATTTTTGCAAGAAATCCAACTATCTGAAAAAATAATATGAACTTAATTGCACACTTGAACATACTTTTAATTTTCGTACTGGGTTAATATTGGACATGTCTGTGTAAATAACACTAATGTTAGCCCTTTCCCCATCACTATGGCACGCTGTAGGATGAGCTGTTAGCTTAATTGGGATATTTATCTTGTTGTGGAAATATAAGAATTGCCTATGCTTGTTTAAATAAAAAAAATCTGTTTTAAAATTGTAAAGCTTTTTTGTAGAAGCTCAGTACTTTTCCAATGCACTGTTGTACTAACGCATTAAGAATTAAAATTGTACCATGCTTAGAAATCAAGAATGCTTTTCATACAAAACCCACCACACAGAGAGCAAACTAAATACAAGAGAGCTGCTTTTGTAACTGTGTACCTGTCAAGAGCAGTGCATATCTGTACTATTTATGTGAACAGCTACTGTAATATAAAAACAGTTGAATTAGACATCTTAATTGCATTAAAAAACCGGAAATTAAATGTTATAATTGCAGTGTTTTGGCTCAGTAATGCCACCAAAAAAGATCATAAAAATTAGAAACTTTTCTAATGGCTGGTTATTTCTTGGTATGGTTGCTGATGTAATAATACAAACCGGTATGTACCAGTTCATTCAGTGAGGTTTATGTCCAATTTTTCTACCAAGTTTTACTTTCATTTTTTGAGGCAACTCTAACTATTCAGCAGACAAGTACTGACAGGTTTTTTTTCTTCCCCACCAGCTTCAACTATAGTAGTAACCTCTAGATCTGTTGAGTGGACATGCTGGTACATCCAGCGTTGTGCACTTGAGTCACAGGCTACCAGAAAAATAACTTTAAGTATTAACTGGAAAACAGATTATTAGAGTGTTAGGTTAAACTTGAAAATGATAATTGATTATGGGAGTACACTTAAATGTGTAGCCAATTGTAAGAATGACATTAAAAAACCCCAACAAATTGGACAGATTAAAATGAATTTAATTTACTTTTAAAATTATGCGCGTGGCATATTGAAATTGAGAATTCAAGAATGTACCTCAACTCTCATCAGTGTCAGGGGAAAACATCCCTCCCCCTCAATGACCCATTCTTTGTTTTATTCTCTAGTGATTTTTTGTTTTTCTAGCTTACGTGTGCAACAGGGAAAGCAGTATTTATTTCACCTCCAGGGCAGTAGTTATGAAGGGATATGAACTGCTCTTGCTGGCTATATGGGAAATGTTGCTTGTTCCTCAGACGACAAAACCAAAGCTGGCCTATCTCTTTTTCCTAATTAAAACACATTTTTGGTGTTTTATAGTGGTGGTTGCATAAACTGTAGTCTCTGCTCTAAGCCATTTTAACATCTCATCAGCTAGTTAAGGATTCCACAGTGTCCCAAAATTCCAAATTTTTTCTCCGTGTGTGTTTTGTGGTGTTTGGTTCGGTGGGAAACCCTGACTGGCTCTTGAGCTCGCTTTCCTCCTGGTGGGACACACCATCGTGGCAGAGGGGATACGTGTATTCTTTTTGAACAGAAGAATAAATAAGCTCATGTTTTTTAAATTTTTCCCTCTGACATGCATCACTGTAAAATTGGAAGTTAGCTATTAATTTCAGGTGCTGGACTCTCTATGCCAAAATTTCCTCAACGAAATAACACTTCTGAATTTCTTCCAGTAGCATTCACGTAGCAAAGACACACTATCAGTTGCGGTTTCCAGTAGCTTTACTGCCTTACTGGAGCGTAGAATTAGAAGGAAAAAGAAAACCCCTCTTCACGTGGATACCATGTTAGATTTTGAAAGTCTGATGTACGTCTCTGAGGACTAAGGCTTGTGACCAGAAAGAAAGGAGCCCACTAGTGCTAATTAATGTGAAGCACGGCTGTGATACGTGTCATTCAACATAGCTTTCTTTTTAATATTCTGAGTTTCCAGTAACTGTTCACGTTGGTAGAATCAACTTTACGGTTTTGTTATAGCTTAATAATGGCATGCCTTAACATTTTATCTTTCTGTAACAATAGCAACTAATAAAATGTTGGCGGTTTCCCAAATGGTACCAAGAACAGATAATTCAACCTCAGTTCAGGAGGCCTTGAATGTTCGCGCTGTTTTATATGCCTTTTCCGACGCTGAGTGTGCTAAAGGCGCTGGGGGTTCGTTGTCTGACGTCTGGAGGAGTTGGCAGAAATTAAACTGCTGATATAGCAAAGACCTCTTTATGTAGCTGAGTCATCTGTCAGCCTCTGTGGCAATTCCATTTCTATTCTTTTAAAGTTAGATTGGAGTTAGGAAAAGCCAATATTAACGCTTCAGTTGCTAACAAAATATGAAAGACGCTCTAATTTAACAAGGTTCACAATTAGCCCAATTTACATTTTATGGATCATTTTGGTATTGAGCATTTGTACTTACCGCTTCTCTCAGTTTACACTTCCTTGGTATTCCAGGAGGGGTACGGCCACCTAACTCATGCTTGTAGCCATATGAAGGGTTAAAATGGCTGGTTTTGTCATTTTCAAAGGCCTGATTGTACAGAAATGGGGAGTCTGAAGAGGCAGAGGCAGCCTTGTTGCATCAGCTGCCTGGTTCACAGTGCCACCGTGTGGGAGCCTCTCTCGGCCTGCCTTCAAAGCCAGGGTAACTCTGTCTCCGCGCTTGGAGCAGCGTGGTTTCTTTTGCGTTGAAGGCTGTTGCTTTATTTTATTTTTGAAGGAGGTTCCCTGTTACTGCCTGCCTCGGTAGTTACCGTGGTGGTTTTTTCAAACTGCAAACCACCCGAGCTCCTGCTGTGAATATCTATCTGGTGTGTGAGCTTAATTCCTTTCTGGCAGGGCAGACCTGTATCCACAGGATCTCCGTACACGGCAATTAAATCAGTCACAAGGCAAAAACCTAGAAGAACGCACAGTATTTTTTATTTAAGAGTGCGTTTGATAGTTTAACTGAGATTGTGAACCGATACAGAGTTGTGGGTGCTTGCTTTCTTTTTTTCAATTGGGGCTTTATCCGTTAAAAGACTCTGAAGAGTTATTCCTGGGGTTTGTTAGATTTCCCTTTCATGTGCACTTTTTTATTTCTTCAAACAAGTTGGGTTTTTTGCAAAGAACTTGTAGGCAGTTAATTGACTTGTTTTAAAAATGATTTGATTAGTGTAGGTACTGCATGCATAGAAATCACTCAATAAAAGTTTAAAGACGTTTTGTAAGAAGTATTGAGGTGCAGGCACAGCAGCCGCACTGACGTGATACCGTACCAGTTTTGAAGGAGCCATAATTGTCCATTGCGTCAACTTGGCAAACGAATGGATTTCCCACCAAGGTTGGCACAATGGACCATCGTGATTGTCATTCCAGTTCCCTGTCGCTTCTCTGGGTTATGCAAATGTGGAGAATCCAAAGGACTGTTTCCCTGGTATATCTGCAGTCGATGTTTATCCCGAAATGGTTGCCTACGCAAAGAGGAGATTCCCAGTGGTCTCGTAATAATGAGGGTCTTATGTGAAGACGAGAAAAGAAATGCAGTTAAGGCTGACCGTCGGTCTCTGACTTAGCAGTGCGATGAGGGGTTTTCTGAACCTCACCGTGCGATCCTCACCGTCACGCTGCAACGCTTCATCCTGTCGGCTTAGCCGCAGCCTTACCTTTAGTTTGGGATCCTTTTCATTAATGAGTGCATTCGTGTGACTGTCTGGTGTCTCGGTTTTCTCACCGCTCATCCTTGCTCCTACCGCGGGGGGCTCGCGTTGCTTGAGTAAGGGTATGTAAGCAAGTGTGGAGCTGATGAGGTACAGAGGCGTCATGGAAATGTCTGCCTGCTCCTCTGCCTTCTCCCAGGAGGAGGTGCTTTGGATGAGGGTTGGCTTGGAGCCACGTTAAGGGAATTTATAACAAATTCAGAAACATTTCCAACTTCTGCGTACATTAGGCTTTTTGTTTGTTTATCCTTGACTAGGGAGGGAAGAAGGAGGGTGAAGAGACAGAATCAATGGTAACTTACCCGAAGTACATATAAGTTGTGTTGTGTTAAAAGAGAAAAGAAGTTTGCATCTGTTATACCAGGGCTTCCCAACCTCTTTTTGATAAGAGGTATCTCTTTTTTTTTTTTTCTTCTTATGGGGAAACATACCGTTGAATTCGCTTTGATTGTTTTATCTGGTTTTGTTCCCTTAAGCTAAAATACCCGAGACCCCTTCCTCAATTTCACTATCTGCTAGTAAGGCTGGTGGTTGGGAAGCCCTGAATTCAACTGAAAATGTAACAGTTTTCTTTTTTTTTTTTTTTGTACAGTGCTTTAAATCTGTTTATACTGGACCTGTTTAATACAAAATGGTACTCTGAGGTCATTGGACAACAGTTTGACCAGATTTGATAGCTAACATTTAGGAGGAGTTTGTTCCCTATGTAAGATGTCATAATGCAAATTTAAATAGACTCAATAAAATGCATGAAGTGTTCATTTTGTGCTTGACGATCACTCCTTGGGTTTATTCTTCTTACGGTGGGAATGCGCTGGAGTAAACGATGGCGGATGTGGTAGGTAGTTCCTCCGTACGCCTTTTCCCTTGCGGCTGGGCAGAAAGGAAAGAGCCGGAATGGTGTAAGAGTTAACTTCTTGGAAGAACTTATTGCTCCTTAGTACATAAAACTGAAGCGATAAATCTTACCATGTCCCAGACTTCTGTAAATCTGTCAGCGGATAATGTGGGATAGCGAAGCAGTGTCTGCACGTTGCCTTTCAAGTAGTAGCTGTGACTTCCACGGGTGCCCGTCAGCACCAGGGCCCGGTGGTCGGGGCTGTCGGGGCCGAGTCTCCCTAGAAATACATTCTGCAGTGTTCAGCGGCTTTCATGAGAAGCTCTCACGTATGGCTAAAAGCTTCGTCCTAAAATTAGTAGCTGATGTACGTGCAAATGCTTGCTTGAGTGGGAAGGAGATTTTTTAGGGCACGGGAAGCTATCTTTGTTATCGGCGCTTCCCTCACCTCAACTCCGTTCCTCGAGTAGGCAGTGGGAGCCGCTCCCCGAGAGGGGCGTGCTGACATCGAAACAAAGGGAGGGGTCGAAAGGTGATGTATAGCTCGAAAACACGCAGCGCCCAGTGTTTTGGGTGCCAGGGAATTGGGTAGCAGTATCACAGCTGGGCTGATGCTTGACAGCACTGTGAGTGGTGCTCTTGTTCGGTGAGGAGGAAAGCCGTGGGCTTCGCCAGGGGTGTGCTGAGTCGGGATTCTGCTCCAGCTTCACCCTCCGTGGGGAGAGCTCTTGGATAAGGGTGGGTTTTTTTCCCCATTCCCACATGCTTCGTCTTGAGCTGCGCGGTCTGTCTTGCTCTGCAATCTGAAATTGAGACTTTAACACAGGCGTTAACTTTCATTTCGGTGACTTCACTCATGAAGTGGTTCCCACACTTTCTGTAGCAGGAGCTCTTTGCCAGGTGGCCGACTCCAGCCCCGCACCTCCCTGTAGGAAGTCTTTGGGTTTGGGTAGCCCTGTGTTTGTTCCTTAAAAACTGTCAATCAACCCCCAACTTGCTTAGAGTCCAAACCAACCTTGGAGCACGTGTGTGGCTGACTTCATCCCTATGTTTGTTTTCTTTAATATATTTGAGGTCTTTGTTCTGGCCTGTAAAACTTTACATAACCTTGTTCCTCCCTCTCGGTGCTTAAACCCTGTAACCTTTTACACTGTTCTGCTCCTCCCTTCAGGGTATATTTCCGTGGCAGATCCAGACCTTCACCGGGGAATGTGTTTGGCCGCTTTGCTGGTCCTGCTGCTGGGTGGGAGGAGAAAGGTTGTGTTTGGCGAACCTGTCCATCCCAGAGCGATGGGGGTGCAGGAAAAACCATGCGTTCGGGGGCTTCTCACCTCCAAAAGGGCTCTTCTGACCGCTCCTCAGTGGGATCGAGTGTTCGGAAATAGGGAGGCAGGGAGAAAAGCAAAAAAGGCTGTCTGCTGCTCGCTCGCCCTCGGAAATAGGGAGGCAGGGAGAAAAGCAAAGGCTGTCTGCTGCTCGCTCGCCCCCCCCAGCTGTTTCAAGTGTGATTGAACCTGTTTCAGGGCTTTTAATATGACGAATCTAAACTCAGCTCTGTTGTGACTCCCTAAACCCTTACAATAAAGTTATATAGGGGAAACTAAACCCACTTTTTAGTCTTAAACTGGAGGGGCATTGTCTCTGATGCTAATGAGATGCTGATGCTGCATGCTCCAACTGTTCCCCTGAATAAATCCCCTGTTAAGCCGAGCATGTGAAAATCCAGGCGTCAAGACCCCTCAACAATGATTACTTCATAAAATAGGAGTCAACCCATATTTGCTGAGGGTTTCTTGAGTTTTGGCACCCTACGCCATCGGGGTCCTGGGTTTTCAAGGAAAAAGCTTACGAGGCGGTATCCTTGTGATAGCGTTGTGGGATTCGGGCCGCGGGAGCCAGGCGGGGGCTGCGGCGGGTTTTCCACGGCTCCGGCAGCCGGCAGCGCGATGCCTTGCGCAGCGCTAGGAGGGGAGCCAGCCGGGCTCCTCGTTGCCAGCAGAGATGATTTCCTTTGCACTGGTTTGATTTCTCAGGATGGATTTGCAGAATGTGATTTCTTCAGGCTGAAAGTTGGAGGCCGGTGGTTTTTTTTTGCTCTGGAGCAGCGGCTTTGCTCGTTGTGATGGGTCCTGTATGAAATGCCATGAAGCAAAAAGTGCCTGGCTTGGTTTCGTGGCTTTAATACCCGCTCTAGTCTTTCCTTTCACGGCAGTGAAGTGGCCCTGATGACACCGCCCCAGACCGAAACCCCCCGTTTTGCCCTGCATCTGCAAAGCCAGACCTTGCCCGCAGGCTGGCCGGAGGTTTTGCTGATGCTGGAGGGTGTTACGGGTGTGAAGCTAGTTCAGGAGCCCACAGGGTTCACCTCCTGACCCCACAGCAGGGCTCTACGCCAAGATATGAACAGAGGTGGGACTGCTGCGTGCCTGCCGCGAGCATCGCTCGCTGCCCGCCGAGGGGAAGGCAGCGCCAGGCAGGTGAAAGGCAGGAAAATACGCAGTGGAAGAAATAGTTTAATCTCTGTAGGTACTGCTGACTTCTAAATAAACTAAATAAATCCTAAATAAACTTGGAAATGACTCGGCCTTTGCTGCTGGCACCTTTGGGATGATCTTGCTTTAACTTGGAAAGATGGAGCTAAATAAACTGAGAGACTTGTGGGAAGGGGGGAGGTTGGGAAATGCCCTGGAAGCTGATCGCTGTCGGCTGGTGTCCGGGCAGTGCTGCTCGTCCATCTTCCCTGCACGCGTGGTGTGGCCAGGAGGGAAAGCGGGGGGGCGGGAAATGATGGAAAGGGATGCAGAAGGACAGAGGAGGGGAAGGGAAACAGGAGGTGAATTAAACTGAAGGAAAACTGAGGAAGGGTACAAAAAGAAAAGGCTTTGAACTGTGCTCGTCTCAGTGGGACTGGTAAAAACATCACCACAGGTGGAAGAAGAATACGGGCGGGAGCACAACCGCGGGGATCCTCGGGGTCCGGCTGCGAGGATGCAGAGCAGGTCCAGAAGAAGAGACCTGGGGACTGCAGTCCGGGGCCCTTTGGGGCCGAGCGGGAGGGCAGCAGGCGCTGCGGAGGGCGATGCGGTGTTGGCCACGTATGCCGGGGCTGGCCCGGCCTGAACGATGCTCCAGATGAGACGACAACAGATTTATAACCATAAAATCCCGATCCTGGGCAGAAGAGGTGCATGCCAGAACAATAGCTGGAGCCTGCGAGGGCGGCGGGGGGGGGACACACACAGTGCCCCGCTCGCACCCTACCCCACAGCCGCAGGAGGGGCTGTTTACACAACCCCGCCGAAAAAGCCCCCGAACGCTGCTTGTGTTTCCAATGTGGGATTGAGCGGGGCTGTGGGTGATTGGGAGAGACTTGTTTAGTGCAGCTCTTGTGCCAAAAAAAAAAAGGTTTAAAAAAGCATACCCCGAAGCCTCGGCCAGGATAAAGCATGCACAAGCAAACGGGTCCAAAAGCAATCAGTGCTTCTTGCAGCCCAGCGTATTCCTCTGTTCTCGCACCAGCGGGGTGGGCTCGGGCTGCCTCCTGCCGCGGGGGTGCTGAGTGTTCACCATCAGCTTTGGTGTCAGTGGCTCCCCGCCACCGGGACCTCGGGGAGCCTGGTCTCTCCCCTCCCTCCCAGCCACACCTCCCTTCTTGTTCTCTTTTCCCCCTCTCCTCCTTTTCCCCCCCTCACCTGCACTGTGTTTGCCTTAGATCTAAGCACGTATATATATATATATTTTCCTCCCTTGCTTTGCCCTGCTGCCAGTATGAAGCGGTTTCCCGTATTGCGTTTAAAAAAAGCCCCTAAAACCCAACCCGAAGGAAAGCGAGCGCATCCCGAGCTCACCCCATTGCTCACCCCGCCCCAGCCGCCCCCTGCGTGCTCTCCTTTCCCCTT
>NW_008794630.1:2102644-2102876 GCF_000699145.1 Aptenodytes forsteri | reverse complement strand
AAATAGAAAAAAAAAAAAGGCTTCTGTCACTCGTCGGTGCGTCCTTCAAGTCCTTCAAAGGCACTTGCAGATGGGGTATTTTTTCCTTTGGTGCTTTTTTTTTTTTGGGGGGGGGGAGGATTATAATATTTAAGTCCTGCAAAAAGAAAACAGATGGAGAAGAAGACAATGAAAGAAAACAAGCCCAGCCCGGAGCCCGCGGGGAGAGGAGCAGAGGAGCGGCTGGGGACAG
>NW_008794630.1:2102131-2102562 GCF_000699145.1 Aptenodytes forsteri | reverse complement strand
GTGTGTGTGTGTGTGTGTGTGTGTGTGTGTAAATTAAAAAAACCAATGAAACGTAACTGTAGATATCATATATGCCATTCACATATATGCCTCTCAAACATGTATGTAATTTGTAACTATTAAACTAATATAAAACATTGACACACGGTTCATATTTAATATATAAAACTTACATGTAAATTTTGCATTTTGTAAGAACAAATGTAAACTAATCTATATAATCAGCTGCTTTTAATCCATGATATTTCAATTTTAATGGATGAATAGATATATAAATACTTAACCATTGTGTTATAGTAATGAAAACATCCTTTTTTTGTTGTCACTATTGCTTCGTTTGGTCTTTTCTAGTTTGCAGCCTTTATATTGAAAAACTCAGGGTTTTGCTCTGATCCAAAATGCTTTTTTCCCCCCCCCCCACTTTTTCCGGT
>NW_008794630.1:2099254-2100907 GCF_000699145.1 Aptenodytes forsteri | reverse complement strand
ACCACTGACACCAGTTTGGGCGCCGAGACGCTCTCCGGGATTTCTTTCTTCTTCTTTTTAGTTCTCGATGCCTCGGGTGGGACAAGGACCATCCTCCACCCGCCGACACCGCCTCCAGCTTTCACCCCTCTGCGTTGCGTCAGGGACCTCTTCTCCCCCGTTAGGTACCGGGACCTCGGCCACAGCCTCTCCTCAAGGCGTACGAAAGACTTGATAAAAATAATTCCCGTGTTAAACTGCCACCTCTCCAGCCCCTTTTCTTTTGCCATCCTGGGCAGGCGCCGGGCGGAGGGTCGGCAGCAGCCGGGAAAGCTGCCGGGGGGACCAGCGCCCATGACTGGCCACGGGGAGAGGAAACCTGGCGAGACACAGGCACAAACTGCTTTTCTTTTTAAACTGGTTTTATTCTACACAATTTTTTTAAACAACAGTCATAAAACATTAATTACAAAAATGTGCTAATATGGGGTAGGTTGGCTTTTGGGGCTTTTTTTTTTAATACCAACAATCAGAAATTCACATTTTGAAAGGATAGTCATACTTTTAAGACACACATTCAAATACTTTACTTCCAGATACAAAATTTTAAGGGAATATAAATCGCTTACAAGGAGCAGATGTCAAAAAAAGAGGGGGAAAAAAAAAAAAGGAATCATTTTAGACTTCAGGGTCTGACTTCTGCATCGAATTGAGCGGCTGCTTTCAAGCCGCTGGCTCTGCTGATCTGCCCAGGGTGCCCAGCAGCACCGGGCACCTCGCAGGGCCCGGTTCAGGAAAAAAAAGGGGTTGCAAAGCTACCAGCGGTGCTTGCAGCCTTTTACTGAGTCTTTCTAGTGGGGTACAGACACTGTGAGGGTGAGCGTTACCAGCACATCGGCAGGGCAAAACAATGCATCCCTCCCCAAAAACCCGTGGGCAGGGGGTTTTTCCATCAGTGACGGAGCTAATGCCGACCCCGGTGGTCCCGGACGGCAGCAGGGCTGGAGAAAGGCACGGCATCGGGATCCACTAACGGGGAGTGACGGCAGCAGGCTTGGAGGTCCTGCTTTAAAAACAAGCCGTCTCATGAATTACCCGGAACGGCCAAAATTCAAGCCTCCGCCCCGGCGCCCTTATGTGGAGTCGGCTCCAAAATCCACCCATCCAAAAGCAAATATTTGGCTTCGTCCTCCCGGATTTCAGGGCAGGGGAGGGAGAGCAGGGTAATTTCCTAATTGCCCTCAGCCTCCCCAGAAAAGTCCTGTCTCCTGCTTTAACCGGTTCAAATGGCTGAAACAGGATATGCTGGGAAAGTTCAGGCCTCGAGAAGTCAGGTCCTTTTCCGAAACGATTGGATTGAATGCACTCGGCAGCCAAAAACCCAACTGCGTTCAGGCAATCTGGCCGTCACCGACCAGAAGCGGAGCATCAACGCTACGCAAAAACCTGCTCCAGTAAACAACTTGTCTTACACGCCACGCGAGAAGTCGGGTCCTTTTCCGAAACGATTGGATTGAATGCACTCGGCAGCCAAAAACCCACCTGCGTTCAGGCAATCTGGCCGTCACCGACCAGAAGCGGAGCATCAACGCTACGCAAAAACCTGCTCCAGTAAACAACTTGTCTTACACGCCACGATTAAAAATGTACAAAAAAAAAAAAAAAAAGAAAAAA
>NW_008794630.1:2090479-2095330 GCF_000699145.1 Aptenodytes forsteri | reverse complement strand
GGGGGTGCCGGTTTTTTGCCGCCACAGTGGCACGGCTGCGGCGGGAAGAGGAGACGCGGGGGCACTCGCAGCATCTACCCTTGGTTGGAGCACTAACGTATTTTTGCAACGGTTGCAAAAATAAAACAACAAAACACCCCTGAAAGGGGTAGTGCAGGATGAGCTTGCCAAAGCCCAGCGATAACCTCGCTGTCGCCAAAACTAAAGTCCGCGGAGCCGCCGTGCCAAGCTGATAAAGCGCCCGGAGCCACGCTCACCCCCCGGCCGCGGGGAGGGTCACCCTTGCAGCCGCCCCCGGGGCTCAGCCGCAAAGCCCACTCAGAGCTGCACGGGGATGGCAACTCCATCCATCCCCACGTCTGCTGTCCTTCCAAGGGCTCTCAAAAAGAAGGGAAACAGCTTTATTTCGGTTTGTTCCTTGCCGGTGGAGCCCCTCTGCGGTGCCAGCTCCGTCCCTGTCCGGTGTTAGCAGAGGACGTTGGAGGAGTATTTAAGGAGCACTTGTTAATCACATTATTTTCTCCACAGGTTACAAGGGCGGCTGAGATTTAAACAAAAGTGCCTGAAAGAGCTGCCTGAGCGAGGGTTTTTGCGGCAGAAAGGCAGCGGCTCCGGCGGCGGGAAGGGGCTGCCCCGCTTGCTTTGGCAAAGGAGCCGGGGCTTTCAAAGTCGTTCCAGTTTTCTGCTTCCAGCTGGATAAGGAGAGGCAAACTCTGCCAGCATGAAAATTATTGAAGCTAAAATAACCAAGGTAAGCCCCAAACAAAACTCTGTCAGGTACAGAGGCACGTGAAAGCCGGGTAATGGTTTGCAGTGAAGGATGGAGGGATGGCAAGGGTCTCAGCTGGATCTGTCCCCCTCTGCGTCCAGAGGATTTGGTCCAAGTTCACCTTTATGCGGGTTGTTACTCTGAGGACTGTATGGCCACATACAGATGCAGATGTCAGCCAGGGTTAAAATCCACCCTAAGCCTCCCGAGATGCTGAACCGGAGTGATGTGAGCAAGCGTAGATGAGCTCCTCAGCACCAAATTAGACTGCCCAGAGCAAATTGCTCTTAGCACCGATGTACCAACGCCAAAAGAGACCCTCTATCGCCGTGCAAAATGCTCCTGCGGCACTGTCACGCACGGACGGGCAGGAGTGACATTGCCCAGCTGCAGGCCACCTCCCTCTCCCAGCTCCCCCGGACCAGGCAGCGCAGCCCGGAGGGTTACGAAGCTCCTCCACTGCCGGCGTGGCCAAACCGGCAGCCCCAAACCACCCCGACACGGTGGGAGGCAGAGCCAAAACGTCTTGAAACTGGGGGGTCCCCAAACCCCACGGTACCGCAGCAGACCTGCAAAAGCCCTCAAGCTTTGATGGCAATTAGGATGTGGCCTTCCCACAGGAGGGAAATGTTAGGAAACCTCAACCCCAGCCAATGAGCAGCCAGAATGTGTTAAATTTAAGCTACGTTACTTAGAAACGTGTATTTCCCCGGCCACAGGACCTCAGGGCAGGGCACGCTGCAATGAAGCAGCTCCCGCAGATGGTTCCAGCTTTGTTTCACAGCTCGAAAAAGCTCCAAGCCATGAATCACGGCACTTCCCGCAGCTGCTGCCCTGCCAGCCTTCCCATCACCCGGGCAGCCCTGAAATTGTGTTTCCATGTGTGCACTGGTCTGATCTAGGAAGGGATGTTGGTTAATCTGGAATTAAGTCAGATTGAATCACACACACCGATGTCAAAACTGGTTCAGGAAAAGGAAAAAAAAAAAAACAAAACAAAAAAAAAAGAAAAAAAAAAAAAAGAAAGAAGAAAAGACAACAACTTGTTTTTGAACACCCTCAAGCTCAAGATTTAGAGAGGCAGCCCCAGCCAAGCCCCGAGCAGGGCGCTGCTGGGACACGTCCCGCACTCGCTGTACGCTTACGTAAGGCTACGCGCGCGCCTGCAGCTCTCCAAACACCCCGGGCACGAAGCGAAGCTGCTCCCTCCCTGCTCCCTTCCACCCCCTTCCCATCGCCGAGGGACTCGACCCGCTCCCGTGCCCTCGCTGGCTCCCGAAAACAGCCGAGCCCGGAATGTTGGGCTCCACCTTCCCCTCCTGGAGCAAGGGAGCGGGGCAGGAATCACAGCCCGGCACTCACAGGGGAGGGAGAAGTTTGGGGTTTTTTTTTTTTAATTAGAAAACTGAGTAAAAGGTAGATTTCGCCGTGAATGCTGCCTCCCGTTCAGCCTTCACCTGCCCCGAGGAGGCCACGGGTGCGCTGGGCCAGGACGAGCGGATCCTGATGGGAAGAAACAGGAGGGGTTTTAGGATGAAGCTTTTTGCAACAGGTAGAGACCTATTTGGCATCACAGCACCAGACTACAACAGGCTAAAAGGATGTTTCGGCAACCAATGCACTTTTTCCCTGTTTATAGATGCTCAGATCGCTACAATCCCACCTCTCACATGCCAAGAGTCTGCAAAAATTCTTGCAAGCTGCCCGATACTCAGGGGACAAACTAGACGCACAGCAGCAGCATTGAGCTGACAAACAAACCCAAAAATACTCCCTTTTATGTTGACAGACTGCTCCAACCTTTGCCCTTCCTGTTCCCAGCTGTGTTTGCAGACGAGGCGAACCTTTCATTGCTATTGCTCAAACGTGCCTTCCCCACTGCAGAATTTGCCCTCGTCTTGACCGAGGGCAGGATCTCGGCCAGACAAAGATGCTGAGGGCGGGTTTGGGAGGCTGGTACCAGACATCGGCCTGGGATAGGATGAGGGGTGGATCCTTTCGACCAAACTCGGGTGGCCCATGAATGCACCTCATCACTCGACATCTCCTAGAGGGTAGATAATAAGAGCTGTGGGCAAAGACAAATATTTAGGGGGGGGATGAACGTGGGTGCCGCAATCCCTCCTGAGAAGAGAGCGGGCTCCCGGCTGACACAGAGCTGGTCCGATGCCGCTGTAGCATTAAGCACCCATTGCACCGAATGCAGGCTCCTCCTGGGGCAAAGACCTTCGCAGGCAGGCGGAGCATTTAAGGCAAGTGGAAATCGGTAGAAATTTGGGATTTGAACGATAAACCGCCTTATGAGCCAGAGATGTTTTACCGCCACGGAGCCTCGTGCAAAGCTGGGAGCACTCATCGGTGTGCTCTGCCGTGCAGCCGCTCGCTCAGGCCAGACGTGGGTTTGAGGCAGCTCTGCTCGTCCTCTTCTTGGTCTGAAGAAGCTACTTCTTGAATTTAAATCCCTCATAAGCTCTCCTTCGGGGGGCATTAAGGTCAAAAATATGATTTAAAGAACTTCATCGAACTCTGATGTGAAGAAAAGCCCCAAAACTCACGTAAGGAGTTCCGATGCAATGTATTTCTTCCCCTCCGCTGTCAGATGGCTTTGAAGATGCCCCACTGCCAACGCTCCCGCCTGAAAAGCAGCGCTTTAGTGCCCTGCCCTAGGCTAAGCCTGGCAGATCCCACCTGCGCCGGAGCAAGGGCACCGCGGTTCGCTCCCCCCCAGTGCACGGGTGTATGCGTGCCCTGCCTTCCGATGCAGCTCCTGCTGCCTCCTGCGGCTTCCTAAAGCGATGGGTCAGCAGAGCTGTAGCAGACGATGCAACACGGGCAATGAAGGGTAGTAACAGTCACAGAAAAGCGAATCGGAGAAAGAGGCAAACGGACATCTCGTTTTATAGTCATAACCAGACACGACACAACACACCAGTTAATTTTCCAGCTCGTACGGGGACAGAAGGGCCACAAGACCACGAGACCTTATAATGCGTTAGCCAACGCGGATTAAAAACAGGGCCAGAGGGGCATGCAGGATCCTGAGCCTATATACAAAGGTCCCGCCGCTGCCCGCGGGAGGGCGGCCTCCACTGAAACCAAGTTTCCACAGCAAAGATTGGTCTTGGTGTTACAAACCCCCACATTCGCCCAGGGACCGAGGGATGATTCCCACGGCACACGTCCCTCTTTAGGCTTCTCATTTTTTAATGGCAGGTGAATAAAATGAAAACCCAGTGAAGGATGGTTTTGCAGCCAGGATAAATGCGAGCTTTGTTTCTTGCTCTCTCCTGGGTTATTATTCCCAAGAAAAGGTACCCCGGTCCCAGCCGGCACCTCATTTGCACGGGGACCCACCGGGGCAGGACGACTTCCCTTGCACTGTGCCACGCTCATTAGCGACGCCTGGAGATGACGAATTTCTACACAAGGCTGAGCTCTGCCTTCGCTCTGTGCGGTGGGCACCCACGGGCTGTGCTATTTTCTTGAGCTCTCTCCCTCTCCCCCCAGGGACGGCACTGACCCTGCACCGGCTCCGCACGGCAACGCACGGGCTACGAGTTAAAAGCTGCCAGGGCTTTTAAACCCTTTGGAAACACCGGGCTTCCCCTGCCAATACTGACTCGTGGTTATTGCTGCGTAATACACAACCAGCCCCAAAAAAAGAACCTGTGCCCCGAGCCAGCTGCATCCCCGCATCCGTGGCTGCCCCCGTGCCCCGAGCTGGCTGCATCCCTGCATCCCTGGGCACAGGGAAGCCGCCTCCCGGGACGGAGCGGACCCCTGACACACGGGGCTCTGTCCCGATCCTGCGTGCCTCGACTCGTGGTTATTGCTGCGTAATACACAACCAGCCCCAAAAAAAGAACCTGTGCCCCGAGCCAGCTGCATCCCCGCATCCGTGGCTGCCCCCGTGCCCCGAGCTGGCTGCATCCCTGCATCCCTGGGCACAGGGAAGCCGCCTCCCGGGACGGAGCGGACCCCTGACACACGGGGCTCTGTCCCGATCCTGCGTGCCTCGACGCCTCCAAAGTGCCTGTCTCGGCGGCCTCGCCCCCGTTTTTCTTGGGCAGAGCCGGCTGCCG
>NW_008794630.1:2074660-2090419 GCF_000699145.1 Aptenodytes forsteri | reverse complement strand
CGGTTTTTGCCTTGCAGAGCCAGCTGCCGTGGGCTGCGCTGGGAGCTGCCCCTCTCTTTTGCACCTCAAAAGCCCAATCATTAGTCGCTGGGCGAGAAAACGGAGGCAGAAAGTGGCCGAGGGACCTGCTGGTCTTGTCCACGTGTTTTTAAGGCATATTTTGCAGGAAGTGGGTGCTCCCGCGTGGCTCCGTTCGATGAGGGCGGCAGGATCGGGGGCCGGCCGAGCTCCCCATCATCCCAGCTGCACCTCCCTGGGTGTGTGGGAGAGCAGTGGAAAAGGAGGAGAGAAGAAGATTAAAGTGGGACTCGCCGATCATTTATTTGGTTTGTGCATCGGACTAAAGCAGCGTTTCCTCCTTCAGATCTGCTGGCTCCAAAACTGCCTCTGGCGCTGGACGGGGAGGGGACTGTCTCGCTTGGACGTGACACCCGAGTGACACCGGAGGAGAAGGATGGACAGCTGCAAGGTTCAACAAGCTCGATCTGTGGCCCGCTTTAAAAAGGCATTTATTAGCTGTAAACCTCTGTCGTGGCGTACAGAAAAATGGGGAGAGGAGCGGGAGATTGATCAAGTTTGAATCCTGGTGAGAGTTCTCCTTAGAAAAATGGTTAGAGGGAAAAAGAAAAGGTGGCTTTGAAATCAAAACTGTCCCGAAAAAGAGCGTTTCTGCTAGTTAAAAGCCTTTAACTAGAAGAACTTTTTGTGGTTTTTTTTTTTTTTCCTTTACATAGTGCATCTGCTATCATTGAGAATTATGGTCCGTCTAGAAAAGGGCCTGTGCTTGGGCTATGGAGAGGCTGGTGGTGGCGACAGTGAGTGTCGGTGAGCGGAGGTGTTACATGTGTGCTTCGGAGGCAGGACAGCCCGGCAGCAGCTCCCCGTTCACCACCGTCTCCGAGACCAGCATCTTGTCTTTGCCGGAATCCAGGCGCTGCTTCTTCAGCATCCTCTGATGGACCAGCGGGACGACAGAGAGCACCAAACCGCCGATGATGGGGGGGACTCCGGCAAAATAAAAGGCCGCGTTGTAATTCCCAAAATAATCATTGAGGTATCCTGAAAGAGAAGGACAATGGCGGTTATAGCCACGTCAGTCTAACGACCGCCTTGTCTCCTCCCTCGAGTGAGAGCTGCAGCTTGCTTCAGATTTGGGGAGATTTGGGGTTTTAAAACAATCTTGTTTTCCATTGCACTCCTCGGAATTTTTACGCCCTGGATTAAAGGATGTGCGCAGCCAACGTTGTGTAGCAAGGAAGCCAAGAAGGAAAGCCTCAGCCATCCTTCCTAGTTAACCAGAACAGGACACAACCAGACACATCCCAAACATCCCAAACGCAAGCTGAGACAGTGTTAAACAACCAAACATCTCAGGTGGCTCTTCCTAGCGCCTTGCCGGCCAGGAGGTGACAGGAAAAGCGGGCAGGGGCTGTTCCTCTGCAGATTGCCTCCATCTGGAAGCCCTGCTTTGCTTACGGGTATTTTATCTACATGGGGATGTCAGCTGAAAAATACGTGCTGCCAGTTACAAACAATAACCGATCCCTTAAAAACCAATGAGGTTCTGCACATGTTAGTTCGGCAAGTTCCAACACAGCCAGGCATCCTTGGAGAATAATACATTGCGATTTATCGGCACTGGAAAATCCCTCCGAGTTTCCTCCTGTGTAGACACTTGCCCGGGGATTACATCCATGAAATGAGCCCCTTCACCCAGCCCCGTGTCTAGCAAGCCCGATGCAGGGGGTCCTGCAGCAGCACCCTAACAGCGAGATGTCTGCCACCCCCACGTTCCTTCACGAGGGCGCTAAACTGAATTTCGCTGCCAGAAGCAGAAAGATCAGAGGCACTTATACAGCTTTAGCTTAGCGATTGCTGATGCAGACGGCCTGCTGTTCAACGGCCAGCTTTGGCAAAGTGCTCGCTGTTAAGGGCGTTGTGGTTATTACTGTGCTTAAACACATACCCAAGTCTTGGGAAGACAGAGGCTCGGGTGTCTCCATCTCTAACTTTGATTCAACAATCCAGGGGCTGAACTTACCGATTAGCAATCAGTCCCCAGATATCTAAAAGGACTTCTAGAAAACTAATGTCTGCCAATTTTTAGCTCAGCTTCAAACAGAAATCAGTTAACGTGACCTTGGGTCGCTCTCGCTGTTGCCTCACTGGTTACCTTTCATCAGCCTGGAGAAAAGCCCTGAGATGCTACAGGACGTAGCATGGAGTGATGCTACACCCGTACTTCAAACCCCACGTGACACGGTAAGCCAGAAAAATTCAAAACCGTATGTCTGGTCTCATGCCAAAATATCACCGTGATGGTATGCCGCTACAAGCATCTGCTCCCTCCCAACAGCTGGATCCAGGTCTGGCACCGCAGCACTACCAACCTGCTATCGGCGTACCCGCGGTCATGGGCACAGCCATCAGCCCCATGAGGTACCCTATGGCCTGGGACGCCTGCATGGGGCCCACCAGCTCGAAGGCGATGGGGGCCATGATGGTGGTGAAGAAGCCATCACAAAGGCCGAGGAAGAGGCAGATGACAATGACGCCCTCGAACCCTCGGCACTGGGGGATCATCATGCACAGAATGCCCAGCAGCACGAAGGACACAACCTGGGGAGACAAAAGTGGGCATGTCATTGGGGTGCAGGACGAGTGGGGATGGGCAGCAGGAAGTGTCATGAAGATGACACTGAACAGGTCAACGACATCGCCCCCTCCTCTGGACCCAGCAATGCCATCCACCCTCTGCTCTCGTCTCGGAGAGGCCTTTAAGAATAACCTTTTAAAGAAGCTTTAGGAAGGATTATCTGCTGGATTAGCTGCTAAATGTCAGCAGTTTGTTTTTCAAAAATCACAAGAAGGTGAGAAGGTGTCCAGCAGTTTGGGAAGAGTTGAGACCACAGAGTTTGATTGCTGAATGGACACCAAGACCTCAGGTCAAGTGTGTAACTTCTGTACACCTTTCTGTAATAAATTTTCTTCCCTAAGAGCAGACAAGGGTGTTAGGTAATGGTCGGTAAAGGATTTGCGATCTGTGGTTGACAGTTATTAAGCAGATTGTCGATAGAGAGGTTATCCCCTGACCCGCAGTTGTTAGCCAGCAGCTACGCGGAGCGTCAGACACAACGTACCTGCAGATAAATCTTCTTCAGCCCGGGAATGCAGTCGCCAATGCGGCCTGAAACCAAGCGCCCCAGCCCTGACATGGCTCCGAGGCAAACCAGGAGGATCCAGTCTTTTTTGGTTTCTTGAAATCGCTTCTCCACATATTTTACCTAGGATGGAGGGAAGGACGCACAGACACGAATCCTCAGTAAGTTAATCCCTCTCATATCCCAAAAAGGGACAAGACTTCCCGCAGAGGGCTTGTGGCTTTGGGGGTGGTTGTGTGACCCTCATGTTCACACCACGCTGACCTGCACACACCACCTCTGCCCACCCCAAACCCAACAGCCCCCTCCTCTCCCGCTACCGATGCTTGTCCTCGGGAGCCACGGGAAGCGACCGCTCTGCCCACCTTGGCGCAGAGGACAAATAGGACCATTAAAAAGCTGTCTCCCCTCATCACTGTTCCTGTTTACACGACGTGCCTGCAGCAGTTTCTTAGCTTCAAGGCTTTTGGTGGCTCTGTCCCTACTGCCCATCTCCACCTTCCCACCTCCTCCTCCTCGCTTGCACGGAGGAGCCCCTTCACTCTGGGCAAAGGGACCTCCCTCCCCTGCCAGTCCCAGCCAAGGCTCTTACCAGGTTCATATAAGGTACGAGATAGCCCAAGACAGCAGTGGCGATCCCAAACGCCCAAATCCGATAGGTCTTTCTCCGGAAAACCCTCAAGTTGAAATACTTGCGCGTCTGGGACCAGCACTGCTGCCGCATGCTCCGGCTGCCCAGCTTGTCCTGCCCATCGTGTTGAGAGTCACAAGAAGGCGGCAAGATGGGCCGATAGGTCAGAGACAAGAATATCTGGATGAGCATTAAGGCACTGAGTACTTGGAAAGTATGCGCCAGCCCAATGGCCTTCCCGACCATCTTCAGGAAGAAGGGGAGCGGCACGGAGATGAGGCAGCTGCCGCCGGCCACGATGCCGTTGGCCAAGCCAAGGCGGCGCTTGAAGTAGTGACCAAGGATGACGAGTGAGGGCTGGAAGGCGAAGGAGCTGCCGCAGCCAAAGAGGATCCCGTACGTGAAATAACGAACTTCCAGAGACCTAGTGGGAGAAAACCAAACACATGGAGGTGGTTACGTTACGCAGAGGCAAGGAAGCCTTCTCCCCTGCGGTCCTGCAAAACCTGGAGTCAAGACCCAGGTCTCGCACACCACAGGTGCTACACAGACAGTCTGACCTCGAGGAGCTTATTCCCTAGCCAAAGCAAGGATTATCCTCATTTCACAGCTGCCACGTTAAATCTTCGGGAAAATGCAGTCTAGCTGGGGAGTGCTTTCTGCAAAGAGCAGCCAACCTGCCCTCCTTGGGAAGCTGACCTAACTTGAATGGTTTTTAAATTACAGCGAGCAAGATTTTCTAAGGTAGGCAGGGTGGGTTATTTTTAGCTAGAAATCCATTTTTTTTCCACTGAAAGGACTAATTGAAAACATTGTGCACCCAGTGTTTGAAAGCAGAAGGCACCAACCCTGCTCGTTATTAGGCACTTAGGAAGGGAACATTGCATTTCTGCCCAGGTTCCAGGCTGGTTAATTAAGTTCTTCTTCTTTAAGCTCCTCTGGGAGCTTCAATTAGACAGCTAATAGATCTCATTTGTACCTTACATTGGTGGCTGCACTCAAGGAGGGAGCAAAGTGGCTGCTCTACAGAACAGGTGGAAAGTCCTGAGAGCCCTTGGAAGGAGCCGTTTCCCTGTTGCCAGCCTGGTTTTCCCAACAGAAGCAGCTGAGAAAGGAGCCTAAAGTTAGGCTGCTTCGTTAGGTGCAAATAACCCGTTGTGTTTCTCTCCAGGTGAAGAATTTTTTTCTTCATCCCCATGCAATACATTCAGCTGCAAAAGTCTGCCATGAAATACGGCAGGGGAGGAGAGTGCGATGGAAACGTTTGGGCAGCTCACCGGGCAAGCGATGCTGCACAAACAGGATCTTTACTCAGAACAACTCATGTGAAATACTGAGTGCTGCTCGTGAAGCAAGCGAGAAGACAGCAGCCCAGATCTAACGGAGCAGTTTGAGGCTGAGAAAACGTTTACAAGCTCATCATTTCTTCCATTACACACTCGTCCCTTTAGCTAGCCAAGCAGAAAGCAGAACGTGCTTGCTGTACCCAACGTCTCAAAGACAAATGACTGTCATGAAAGGCAATTTCCAGCTATTCCAGAATGAAGCCACATCAGAAACTCCCTCTGCAGGAGCCAGGCAAGCAGCTGGGCTACGCAGGCTGTCTCTGACCTCCCACGCACCAGCCCTGGCCATCTCAGCTGGGTCACACCAGCTTTGGTACTGCAGCTAAGCTGACGTGTCGGATAAGTGGAGACAAATGCCGCGGTTCCCATCTGCTCCCCGTTGACGCTAAGACACCCCTGCATGAGCAGGGGCTCCTTTCAGCCATGCTTCTTAGTCAGGATTTCCCACCCCGCTCGCTGGGAATTGGCCAGCTGCTCTCCGGTGGGAAGGGTGGCATCGTCTCCCATGGATAACAACATCTCCTGGGACAAAGAGGTCTCCCTCCAACAGCTGCCTCTTACTTACAGCTCACAATGGGAACGGCCCTGGTTCAGCCCTGCTGGCAGAGGTTTGGGGGATTTCTCTCTGCAGGAGAAACCGGGCAGAAATTGCCGAGGGGAAGGAGAGGCAGATGAAAAGGGACTCAAACCCCACCACAGAACATTTAATGGCGCAGAAGAGGAGGGCTGGGAGGGCATTGGGGGGCGTATGAAGACAGTCCTGCTGAACCGGCCACCATCTCCCATTCCTCACGTTAAAACATCCCCCTGAAACCTGAGGGACGGTGAAGTCTTAACACAACTGGGATTTCTCTCTTCTTGAGGGCGCGTAAGATCTGCGGTGGCTCGAGCCGATTACGAGTGCAGCAGGCACTCCGGTGCAAGGCAGCAAAGCGAGGAAAACCCTCGCCTCGACCCCATCCAGAAAACTTCAGCCTTCCCCAGAGCTCTGCTTTTCAGCACGTTTTGTGGTTTTCACACAAAAGTCCCAATATTTTGAGAGTAGGAGGCACTGAGCATGTGCAGCCGTGCAGGCTCGGCGGCTGAGTGGGTTTTTGGATCAGCTCGGTGCAGTGCTGGGAACTGCTGCTCCTCTGTTTGGACAAAGCAAACCCGTTTTAGAGAAACCAGGAGATAAAAGGGTTGATTAGCCTTGATCCTGTCCTGCCTGAGCCCACCAAACCCAGGTTGCGTCTCCCTTTACAGCAGCTCCCTTTGCACCGGTGCACGTAGCCCAGCCGGCACTGGGTGGGTCATCTCCAGCTGCGGCTGGCAGAGCTGGCAAGGGGGACAAAAAAAAAAAGCAAAAAAAAAGAAAGCTTCTCCATTGTTCTGGGTGAGCAGGAGCTGCTAGCTCCGACTTTCGGGACAGGCCTTCGCCATCCAGATGGAGCGCTGCCAAATCCCGCAGCCCCGCTGCTCTTCCTCCGGCTCCGGCTCGGCTGTGCCGAAGGCAGCTTCCCTCAGTCCAGCTGCAAATGGGGTCCCTTCTCCCTTAAAAGGCAGCCAAAGAAATGGGAACCGAGAGCGAGAAGGCAGGAAATGGGGCTTGCGGCTCTGGAGCTCTCCTGGAAATAATATTCTTCTCTGCCCGTACTGTTTGATTTTTTTTTTCCTAAGCCCAACGCAACAAGCCACTGGCAGCGATGTGGCCCCAAGAGCTCTTTTGCTTTGCATGAACATTTTACAATGGGGGGGGGGGTGTGCGTGTGTGGAAAAAGTCCAAGCTTCGTTGATTAGAAGGAAAGCAAGATTGCATGGGAAGCGCCTGTGATCTGCCCTGCCAGGAGCCCGGGCATACCCTCCCTCAGGACCGACCGCACTTTCTCCGATTACTACTCTCTTTTGAAATACAAAGGGGTGGCACCTGCGGAGGAAGTCGCAGGGTGGTTCCTTCCACACCTCTGCCCGTGCTGCTGACCGAGAGAGATGGTTTTAGCATCCCAAGTCCCCCGGAAGCGATCGGCCCCAGTCCCTGGGGCTTTGCCAGGAGGTTCAGAAGCTGCCTCCCCCCTCCCAGCGTCATGGGGGGGCTCCCGCAGCTGGGGACTCGGGGACCCACCTCACAGCACGTATCCACAGGGAACCAGGGTTGGGGCGAGCACGAGGGTCTCGCTGACCAGGGTAAAAGGGAGCTGAGCACGAGGGTCTCGCTGACCAGGGTAAAACCAGCGCGTCCCACTGCCCCGCGCGGGCAGGGTGGGCAGGGAGGGAGCACAGCGCAGGCAAGTCACCCTCCGGGAAACTAGTATGTATTTGCTTTTAAAAAAAACCACTTCTTGAAGCATTTTAATTAAAACAATATTGATTTTAACTGAAATCCAACCCAAAGCGATGTTTTTATTCCGAAAAACTGGGGCAAATGATGCTTTGGAGGGTGACTCCACAGTGCCTTTGGGACTCCATTTAACAAGTGCCACATAAAGGACCTCTGAGGTGACCTCTTTTTGCTCCCACAAAGATGCAAATGTCTTGGGTTGGAAAGATTCTCACATCGAATCAGGTACACCTGCCATCCAAATGCACGTCGGCGAGCCTGCCAGCAGAAATTCATGGCACGGGATCAGCCGTGGAAAACGAGGAGCAGCAATCGCCCCGCGCTGCCTCAAACGCCCGAACCGGCACGGGAACAGCACAAACTGCTTCAAACCCCGTCTGCGTCCCCCTCCCTGCCTGCCCTGCATGGAAACTCCCTCTTGCCAGGTGTAACCCATCAAATATTATTTTAAGCATTAATTTACTTTCAGTAGCAAATGTGAAATTGGTTGCAAAGGAGAACGGTTTTGTCCGCGAGCGTCTCTTTGGAGCTGCCTGCAAGAGGCGCACCAACTTCTCGCTGCCTGTTCTAAAGATCAAATGAAGGGCCTGAGGGCTGAAATCCCATAAAAGACAGACCCTCGCTCAGGAAAAATTCACTCCCTTGTTGTATAAGGACAAAAGAGCAACTTGGTTCAATTTGGAGAGAAACAGGCTGTGCACACGTGGGCTGTAGGGATGCCAGGAGACCTCTCATCTGGATGGAAACCACCCGCTTTGCCCCAAAAGGCAGCAGCAATGTGTAGGCAGGGGGGTTGCAGGGAACAGTGAGGAGGAGGAGCTCGCCGAAGAGCTGGATGGCCCCTCCGCAGCCTTACTTGGTGAAGGAGCTGGAGAGGAGTCCAATGAAGGCGATGGCAGCTCCCGAGGCTGCTGTGGTCCTGCAGCCGATCCGGTCGGTGAAGATGCTGACGATGGGAGAGCAGAAAAAAATCATTCCCATGGCCAAGGAGCCGACCCATGCTAGGGAGAGAGAGAAGAAAGGCGACGGTCAGGGTGGGACATCAAACAGGTGCCAGAAGGAGAACAACCAGGGACCGACTCCAGCTTTGAAGGTGGGCTCGGCAGAGAGGCAGCCCCCTCACGCCGTTAATTAACAGTGCAGCTCATAAATAACACGGTTACCGCCCGCGCTGCCCACCAGCGTCACGGCCGGGGCGCAATCCGCAGCGTCTCGCTGTTCGCCCGTGCGATGGAGGCACGGCCAGGTTTTGCTTTTATTCCCCTCCGCTGGGTTCATACGCGTCCTAGGGAAGGCACCAAGCTTTCAACGCTTCTTCCTAATGGCCCTTGCCGTGCCTGTAATGACGCCTCCACTGATGCCGCTTCCATAGGGGACATCTCCACAGTCAAAAGCCCCCCGAGCTCCTCAGAGCCCTCTGCTCCCTGGCTTTGGCTATGAAGTTTCCTATCTTGAGTTATAGCTCTGCGTTTCTGGGTGCTGCACTCATCCCTCATTGCTCCCCATTCCCCAGAGCCAGGACTGCCTCACCTCCCCCTCGCCCCACCTTCAGCGGGGATTTCTCGTTGCAGCAGAGCTCATGGGAGACACGCAGGTTGTGCCAGGTTAGATTGCATCCCTGGCCCTGCCGGGCGATGCCCAGGTGGGACGGTGATCTCACGTCTCCTTCCGACCCACCTCTGGAGCAAACCACTGTCTGGCTGGCTGTCTCTTTTCAGAAGCTTTTATTATTCGCAGATTATTTCAGCCTGTCGTCTTCTCCCTGCCCTCCACCTTCCCTCTTTAATGGTTTCTGTGACTATTCTGGGGAGGAAAGGCAGGCTTTCAAGAAAAGCAATGTGGTAAGGAAAAAAAAATCTCAGTCTACCAGCTCTGAGGAGAAGCAAGAGGTCCCCTCGGCGGGGCGCGGGGCAGGGCAGGACGGACGGACGGACAAGGGTCCCCCAGCCCTACCCGGCACCCAAGCTGGGGGACCTCCTGGAGCATCTCCCAGCTTCAGGCGCTGGCTCTGGGCTGCCGAGTGCGATCTGCCCCGATCTGCCCCACACAGACCCCGGGACATGCGCTCCTTGCTTTTTTTGTACCTTCTTGGGGGTTGTTTTTTTTTGAACCGAGCGCTCTGCAAACCCTTTTAGCACAGCCCGGCACAATAACAACCTGTCCTTCAAGAGCCGTGAGATTTTCAGAAAATAGCCAGGTCCCTATTAAAAGCAAATCCCGGCTATATAAGAGCCTCTCCAACCTCTGCCTTTCAAAAAGGACCACACAAAGAAGCCCTCGCTAGCCTGGGAAGAACTGACCCTTCCAAATTAATTATAAGTTCGCAAGGACCCAATTTACTCCGAAGTCTTCCTTAATAAATGCAGAGCGGAGCAATAAAAAGAAAAGCAAGGGCTGTGCGGGAACCTCAGGGGACTCGCCAGGCTCTCATCTCGACACCAGGTGAAATGCAAAAGGGCGAGGGAAAAGGAGAGGACCCCCCCTCTCCGGCTGATTTTCTTGGTTATAAACACAAGGCACAGTGTAATGAAAGTCCTTCTAATAGGATTAGATGGCACAGCTCCAAAGAGCCGTCCAAAACAACTCCAAGAGGGGGTGAGGGGTGGGAGCAAAGCCAAGATGGGAAAGGCTCGTTAAATTGGATAATATACTTCCAGAAATGTTCCTTCTACTCCAGCCAAGGCAGTAAAACGTTAGATGGCCCCATCATGTTTGAAGTTTGTTATTTTTGGAAATTACTTTAAGAAATGCGGAAATAAAAGCATAAAGCAAAGTATTAAATTTAAAGGGCCAGATTCTGATCTTAATAACCCGGAGATTTACATGCAAATAAGCAATATCAATCTCTGGCCCCAAAAATGCATACTCACCTGTGGAGATCAAAGCAAACCCGGGGCGAGAGGCTCAGCAACGGGCGCTTAAAAGCTCCTCCAGCTTTGGGTTTGTAAAAAGGAGGTATCACTCAATTAAAATCGGTAAACACAAAAAAATGAGTCCCGTGGCAAATTGCTCTACCTTAGAGAAAGGGCTTACCACAAGCAATGAATAAAAATAGGCTTGGGGAAGAACATCAAGTTAAAATTAGTAAGAACAATAGCCTCACTTCCAGAGTGGGGTTTTGTCTTCCCAGCGCTTCCCAGCGAAGCCCCGGGAAGCCGGGAGGGCTGGGTGAGCTCCAGCGCTGGAAGGAAACCTCGGCAAAATCTGGGGGCAGGACAAAGCCGCCTCGGCCCCAGCTCCAGTCCCGGCATGATTCACACCGAAACAGCCCCCAGAGAGCAGGTTGCACAATTTACCCCCCCCACCCCCCGTTTTATCCCCAGCGCAACGGCGGGGGTCTCCTTTCACCTGGGCCAGGGCAAGGCTGGAGGAAAGCCACGGCAGAAAACCACGGGTTGGAAAGAAAAATGGGGATTCAGGTGAAGTGTAGCCCCAAACCTGCCCCTCCAGACACGGAGCTGGCGTTCCTGGACCTGCTCCACGGGATGAAGAGTTTATTTTTGGCAACCTGTGTAACGTGGTATTGAAGTTTCTCCTGGACTTTCCTGGACATGAAGGGCAGAGGCAGCCATTCCTCCAGTGGAAACCAGACGGGGCTTAACCAGCCTGAGTCAGGGCTTCCCTTCGGCAGCTTCTCAGATGCTGGAGAAGTTACAACTTGATTTAAAGCCCACAGGAAAAAAAAATAAAAGGGGGGAATCTTTGCTTCTGATTTCCACGGGGTTTGGATGAGATGGTTAATTCCTAGCCCGGCCACACCTCGCAACCTTCTGTGGCTGATAACCTGGGCGAGATATTGAAACACACAAAGACAAGCCCCCACAAGAGGTGCGAAGCCTTATCAGCCGCGCGGTGTGATCAAGCAGATCCTAAAAGAAACAGTGGACTGAATCCAGCTGAGGACGGGGCTGGAAGGAGCTCAAGAGCTGTGCAGAATTTGGGCAGGAGCCGGGTTAAGACTTGATCAAGTCTCGAGGTGCCACAAGTCCAACCACCTCCTGGAAGTGCCAGCTGAAGGGGCTGGTTTTGGAGCTGCCATGGTGGGACCCGGCTGGCGATGGCCGAGAAACCCCCCTCTCCAAGGGATGCCTTTACAGAAACACCAAAGGCTTCAGAAACCGCTTTTTTAGTTAAAAAAAGGCATTTAAAGCACTCTCCTTTTACAAGGGGGAGTGAAGATGACTTCTGATTCGGGGGCTGGCAATATTAGAGGTGGCTCAACCCATGCTGTCCCTCCCCAATAGCCACCTCTCCACTGACCCTGCTTGGCACTGCAAGTTACACCGAGACCAGCCACGTGCATGCCACCCTGCTCCCACCCACAGCCCCTCCTGAAGGCAATGAAACAGCAGCTGGGGAGCCGTGATCCCCCGGGTGTACGTAACCCCACTTCTCGCTGCTTGCTCCGGCAGGGACAGCAGCGGGCTGGAGGATGGCAGCAGCCCGAGCTGCCACCCGAGCCCAGGCCACCTGCAGCCCCAGATTCCTCCGGAGCTGATGGGACCTTCCTGGTGGCCCTGAGGATGCTCTGGGGTATGGGAAGAGCCCAACATGGAGCTGGTGGCCCTTTGCTGGAGCAGAAAGGATGACCAAGGAGAGCATCCCACCAGCAGCTCTCCCACAGCGTGATTGCACAGGGGGTAAAGCTCCAGCTAAAGCTCCCCAAAGTGCTCCTTCCCACCCTGACTTAACAAAGACAGCCAAACTGTTGGCCTGTGAGAGGTCCAAAGCAACGTGGTCTTCAACACAGACAGGAGAAGACAGCGGTTGAAGATCTCCAAGGGGAACAGTGATGCAGTGGTGTAGGAGATGTGAGTAACATGGCCAAGCCGAGCCGCCGTCCCCAGCACCACTCACTCTGGGCTCAAGATGGAGCAGAAACCAGGGAGGTGACCCGTTTGCCCACCAGCCCCGCTGTGGGCAAATGGACTGGTGGGTGCATCAGCTGTGCCCACGATGAAGGAGCTCTGGGACCAGGTGTGCCTCGGCCACCATGTCCTCCTGGCAGCGGGTGACACCACTACTGGGGACCCTGCGGCAGAGAAGGGCTGGCATGTGGGGGTCAGGACCTGCAATGGAGCTGGCAATGCCGAGGGGCCAGGGAGGGCTGTGAGCACCACGTCTGTGTGTTCATGGCAGCAAGAGGTGGGCAGGGCCCCCGGGGTCGGTCCAGGCGGGTCCCATGCACCAGACACCAGATCAGCTTTCTTTCCAGCAAGGCCACCCCAAAAGGATGGAAAGCTCCTTCGTTGCCGGTATTCTCCTGAGCAGAAAAAGGTTTCTGAGCGCTGCGGAGCAGAGTAAGGTGGGCACAGGAAGGTGAGAAACAACAGGGGAAAACGTCACTGCTCCGAGACGCAGATCCAAACCCCCTCGGTATTTAGCTCATTGTTCCAAAAAAACATCATTAAAAAATCGTACTGCATAGTGCTTGTACCTGAGACTATTTGTTCCTTTAAAAATGAATCTCCAGGGAGAGAGAAGGAAGGGACGTCGCTCTCAGCCGTGCTTTCCCGCTGACCCAAATACCCCGGGCTGCAGGGATCAAGGACCAGGAGGTGACCTCAGATCCGCTGCTGGAGGAAGTGTCTTCCCTCGCTTCCCGCGGCTTCTCCTGCTCGCGCCGCGTGGCCGGGCCAGGGCGGCCGCTGGAGGGGACGGGGGACATGCTGCAGAGGGTCACCGTCCCCAGGCACTTGGCATTTCTCGGAGGAGAGATGGGGCAGCCAAAGGTAATTCGCCTCCATCTCCCCGTCTGTACTGCTCCTCCAGGAAATAAGTAATTTCTTGACTTGCGCTTTCTGGGGACAGAGAAGCTCTGCTGGCATGACAAACCTCATCACACATCTTCAAAGCCCTTCCCAGCCCTACCTGGCTCCCTTTTTGGGTGGCCTGGGAGCCAAAGCAACCTGGTGGCCCTGCCCACGCAGGCACTGTGGGGAAGCAGACGGCTGTAACCCCCGCTCCGCGGAGCTAATGCGTGCCGCCTGCAGCACATCTGCGGTGGAAATGAAGCAGCTGTTTTTTCTTGCGCCCTTAAAAAGCAATTTGCGTCATCCTCTTGCTCACTCAAAGTAAAGCCTGAAGCGCTCCCAATGGCTTGGTCCCATGTGCTCAACATCCCCCGCGGACCGAGCACATCCCGAGGAGGGCTGGTCAAGGCTTAAATAAAGGCAGACCCAAAGTCACATCTGAGGAGGCCACCGCAATGCACGGCAGGAAGGGAAACTAAGCCAAAGAGCAGCAAAGTGAAGCTGAGGAGCAGCAAACCAAAGCTGAGGAGCAACGGGGCTCCTCTGAACGGGAGGTGGTGGTGTGGTGCGGTGGCAGCCGCCGTGCATCACATGCAGCTAAAAGCCAGATAAACTCATTAATTGTATAGCAAGCCCTGCTTGGTACCATACCCTAAAGCTTCAGAACAAAGTCCTCCTTTATCAGGTTTGGCTGACTTCTCCCCCCTCCCTTCTTTCGAAAACAATTCCAAAACAGCCTGAAAATTGGAATAAATGGAATTACTCAGAGGAATTATTCAAGGCCAGGTCTGACTAAAGACCCTTTCAGTGTTCCGTTCATGGCAGTATTAGGACAGAGTAAGGAAAAACGTGAATGTCGTAGGAGAAGTGGCAACTACCGTCATCGCAGCATGGTCCCATGACCATGGATAATGCAACAGCTTCTCAGAGACCAGACCCAGCAAGACCCACCCAGTCTTTGCCATAGGAGACTTTTAAAAAAATCAATTTTTAACTGGTTCAGGAGCACAGGGCACCGGAGCAGAGCAGGCTGGGAATGTACTTTGCTTTAAAAAAACCACCACATCTCTCCTGATAGGGCCTCTCTGCCTTCCCTCGCTCTCAAGGACGCAGGGGACATTTAAGAGACGATGCCCAGGCCACCTCCTGTAACCACTAAGTGACAGATATCAGCTTATGTGAGAGAAAAGTCCCCATATTAGCTGCCCCACGGCCACGTTAAGTAGAGATGGAGACAAATCTGTGGTTTCGCTTGGCAAGCAGCAGGCACAGAGTGTTTGCCTGAGGTTCGTGTGCTGAATGTCTCGGAGAAACTCAGCCCCAGCCACATTTTGCATCGTTTCATTCCAAAACCATAAAATTCGACCCCGGTTAGAGCAAAATGGTGTTCGAGCTCATGTCTGAGCTGCATCATGTCTTCCCCATCCACAGCCCTGCTCCCGCTCGGCCTCGGAGGCTCCAGAGCCAGTCCAGAAATACAAATTCTTGTGAAATCCATCCAAAAGCAACAAGGGGTTCGTGTGCTGAATGTCTCGGAGAAACTCAGCCCCTTTTGCATTTTGCACCGTTTCATTCCAAAACCATAAAATTCGACCCCGCAAAATGGTGTTCGCGCTCATGTCTGAGCTGCATCATGTCTTCCCCATCCACAGCCCTGCTCCCGCTCGGCCTCGGGCTCCAGAGAGCCAGTCCAGAAATACAAATTCTTGTGAAATCCATCCAAAAGCAACAAGGCAGCATGTGCTCTGCAGCTGAAACCCCCCCATGTGCCCAGGCTGGGTTTTTCTTCCCAGCACTCTCCTCGGCAGGCCAGGAAGGTTTTTCTTCTCCGCGTTGCCTTCTGGCTTACAATTTTTGAGAGATGATTCACCTACCACACACTAAAGTTACCCAACAAAGAGGAGCTACGGTCGCAACAGCTTCGTCTCAACGCAGGCTCTCACCCACCACGTCCCATCCAGACGTCTTTCCATGACCTACACCCTCGAGGAGGCCGGAGATCTTGTTACTCCAATCTCTCCTGATGTCGGGTGACTCCAAGTTGGACCAAGTTTGCCCATGTCCCATCTCCCCAGGTGAGAGCCCGGGGCTGCGCGCCTGGAGGGCAGCTCTTGGGGTTCAACCGCTCTTGGGCAAAACCAGTGCCCTAACGCAGCTCCTGCCCAAATGAACTGGCGTAGCCTCTTTAGTACTGGGGGAAAAAGCACGTCCCGGGGGGGTGAGCATCCCCTCCTTCAACTGCGCTGTCAAACACCTCACCAGCCCCTGGCTGCATTTTAACCCAGCAATTTTATGAAAAACAGAAAAGTTCCATTTTAATTGGTGAAAATTCCCTCCTCCCGCCCGCGGAGCGCCAATCTGTAATTAGCCTTTCATGTAAAACGATGTTTATTCCTGACGGAGTTTATCTTGGCACAAACAGGCGCTCTGAAATGTGCACACATTTGAAGACTCAAACCCTGCATTTAATTCTCTATCTGCTTGTTAATCCTCATTGTTCCCAAGCCCCTTTTCAAAACACACCCACAGGGAGAAGAAAGTATTTTTTTTA
>NW_008794630.1:2066482-2074534 GCF_000699145.1 Aptenodytes forsteri | reverse complement strand
TTTCCTTTCCATCTTTCCTTTTTTTTTTATATATATAATTTTTCTCCCCATCCGTGATGCCCCTCGAATGTCCCCCCCTGCAACGCAGGCACTCACACGAAGGACCAGGGGCCCCGGTGTTTATTTGGCAGCTCTGCAGCGGGAGGGTGGGGAAAGCACGGTGGGGAAACCACCAGTAGCCCCCAGCCCCACTTTGGAGAACTAACTCTCAGCGAGGCAAACAGACGGGGGCCAGACCCCAAGTTTTATCATTCCTGGGCTTAATTTGAAGCAATTTGGGATTTACGTGCTCCCGGCACACAGCAGCCACATGTCCTAGCGTAGCAGCTCAGGGCTGGACCAGCAGCCCCCAGGGACCTCCCAGCTGGGACTGGGTGACCGAAGCGGACCAGGTCCTTCCCCTCCGTCCAGCCCCGAGCGCAGACAGCAGCACAGGGCTCATCGGGGCGAGTGGGGAGAGCAGGGGGCTCCCGAACGGCTGCCAGCGGCTGCTCCAGGTTGCCCCGCTCTGGGTGACCACATCGCTTCCAACCGAGCAATAAACACAGTATCTACCTTATAAAATGAAAGGGAGAGGTCAGGGTCAGGGTCAGGGTTTGGTTTAGAGTCAGGGTCAAGGTCAGGGTCAGGGTTAGAGTCAGGATTAGGATTTGAGTTAGGGTCAGTATTAAGGCCAGGGTTAGGGTTTGGGTCAGGGCCAAGGTCAGGGTCAAGATTAGGGTCAGGGCCAGGGCCAGGGTTTGGGTTAGGGTCAGGGTTATGGTCAGGGTTAGGGTTAGAATTTGGGTTACAGTCAGGGTTAGGGCCAGGGTTAGGGTTTGGGTCAGGGTCAGGGGGCCCGGCTCTCCCCTGCCCAACGCACCCTGGCAGGTTGGGGTTTCCTCCAGGGACCATGTGCTGGCTCCTCACCCTCTGTTTTTGGGGAAACGGTCCCCATTGCTGGAGCCAGGCAAGTCCCGGAGCCGATGGCAATGATTAACTCTGGCGGGACGGTGTGGGTCAGCCGTGGCCCCAGACGCTGGCTGCTGCACGTCCGAAATTTTAAGCCTTTGGAAAAGCCGTGACCTGACCAAACTTCATTGGGCTTTGACTATGATTAACCTCCTCCAGTCGCTTGTACAAGCGCGTGAAGCACTCACTTAGGAATTGCTTAGCATTCGTGCCCTGCCACAGCCATGCTCCCGTCCCCGACAGGGCAGTGGTGATACCCTTCCTCTTCCCCCAGCCCAAAAACGTGTCATCTCCTCCAAATGCCCACTGTGGCCGCTTCTTGTAACTGGCAGACTCATGGTAACCAGTTCCTGCAGCACACAGACAACTGGGAGGACAGTGCAGCTGGGGGACGGGGGTGGAGGAGCCTCAGGAGTTTGCCCCCCCTGCTTTACCTCCCTTTGGAGACCACCAGCACCAAGAGACCGCTCTGCAAGACATGATCGTCCATCCAAGGCAAAAACACCACGTTTGCAAACAGGGCAGGGAGGATGCAAGGGGGTGGGCGCCTGCGAGGACACGAGCCGCGTGAGGGACAGCCTGCCAGCCCGTCCCAGCCTGGCACCGGCACCGGCACCAGGACCGGGCCAGCAGAGCTGGGGCATATGCCTGGCCAGCGCCAGCCACCGCTTCCCAGCCTGGGATCCAGATGAGCGCTGCCACTTTTGGGGGGAACACCTGAAACCCCAAAAAGGCAGGAGGGTGACTCCGGGGGCACCTCACCCCCTGCCCCAAGCTCACCTGCGCCCCAGTGCCCTGCCAGCCGTCCCACGCACGCGACTGGTACGGCATTTCCCCGTCTCGGAGCAGCTCGGCTGGCTTTGCGATATGCTGCTGGGACGCAGAGGTCGTGGCTCCTGGCCAATGCACATCAGAGCTGACGGCAAAGCAGCGCCGCAGCTCGCGGGCCGGGCCAAGGGGACAATGCCAACGGGGCCCTCTACGTCAAGGTTCATCTTGGTTCACCTCCCAGCATCCATGTGCATCCCTACGGGTGCCTATGCTCAGTGCAAACCCAGCACCGCAGCTGGCATCGCATCTCCATCTACATGGCGACATTATACCCAAGGCTGCAGGACCCCAAAAATCCCCAACGTTACTCTGGGGTGAAAGCACCTGTGGCATCCCAACCCCTTGATGCCTTGGGGAGAAGATGGGAGGGCTCCCGACACCCAACGGGAGGCAGGTTGGGTACCCCTCCCGAAACACAGCTGGTGGCCCAAGACTGCTCCATCCCTTGCGAAATCACCGGGCACTTTCTGTCTCCTCTCCCCCCACTGCCAGCAAACCCCGCCTGGGCAGCGTTTGGGAACCCTCCGCCTTCTGCGGGGAGGCTGGGGTGAGAAAGGATGCTTTTTTCCAAGCTGGAAGAGACAGAAAAGTTTCCCTCTTTGCCAAATTTCTCCCGAGCCATCTTCTGTTTCCCATTAATGTCAAGAAGAAACCCTTCGGCCCGGGGTCCGTGCCCCTCCCACCGCAACTCCCACGGGTGCTTGTCAACATCCCAGTCAAAAAGGAGAATTAAACCCACCCAACCTGGCTGGCGATGATGCAGGGGCCCGCAGAGCAAGAATCGGCGGCGGCGGGTGGAAAACAACCCCCCTGGCTCTGTTCTTACATCTTCCCCTCGGAAACTTTTCAACTCCAGTTGCTGGCAGGAGCCGGGCTGATCCCAGCTGAATTCCTTCCACTTACCAGCAAATAAATAGCAGTTAAATGGAGGGAAAGAGAAAAACACCCTTTTTTTCAAAGGGAAAACAAAGAAGCCAGGGAGAATAAATGGAGGCGAAATGTTGGGCTGGTCAAAGGCTCACGAAGATCTTTTTCCCTTCCCAGTCGGGTACTTGACAGCCTTCCCTTTCAGTTAATTAAGGGATACTCAGAAAGAAAAATACTTCCAGCCCTTTGCCAGCCCTGACCATTAAGGGGAGAGTCATAGCGCGCTTGAGACCAAAACCAAGAGCCCTGGCCACAGCTCCTCCACCCGGCCCCGGACAGATACAGGCTGCCCAGGCCACCATTTTTCAGACAATTAGGTGCCATTGCAGGGCATCTATGGTCTCCTCCCAGCCCTGGCAGACTTCTGCCCAGCCTTTTCTCCAAACCCTCCGGTGATGGGGATCTCCAACCTTCACCTAGACGAGGGCTGGTCTTCCTGCACTCCAGGTATTTCTCCCTGGAGAACCAACACCTTCCTTGCTGCAAAATTTCAAAGCATCACTTTGCAACCTGTCCCTCACCGGACAGAGAGAACAGCTTATTACCTTTTTAGCAACTTTTTAAAGAGCTGAAGGCAGTGATGCACCTTCCCTCCTCTAGCAGGAACAGCCCCAGCACGGGCTTCAGCACTGCACGTCGCTCCCCCTCCTCTCCTCCACGTCTCCCGGTTGACCCAACCCTTTCCCGGTGTGTGGTGCTCAGTGGAGACACCTTCCCACGTCCCTCCTGGGGACCGACTAATAATTAATTGTCCCTTGCCCCCCTCCTCCAGCGCAATGCGGTGCCTGGCTCTTGTCACACTGCACCCCAACAGGTTTGTAAAGGCACCTCCCCAAAAAACCCCCCCCATGGGAGCCCCGCGGGGAGAGATGGCTCCTGCCACCCCCGACGGCTGCGTCACCCCCAGCCCCGTGTCGGGGGGGCCACGGCCCGCAGCCGCCTGCTGACTTTTGAACCCTGAAGGCTGTTTGGTGCTTCAGAGAGCGGCGGGGAGCGTGGCTGTGCCCTGGCTGGGCGCGTGCGCTGCGGGGAGCAGGGCAGGGACCTGCCGGCAGCCTTCCTCCGGCGGGATGGGGATGGGGATGGCACGGGAAGAGCTGAATCTCCCAATTGCCCATTGGCCAAGGCTGGGGCATGCCGAGGATGAGTAAGGTTGGAAGAAAGCATTCCCCGCGTTCCTCCCAGCGGCACCCACATGCACTGCCAGCGCTGCTGGCTCTGCCCTGCTGCAGTGCTGCATCGCAGCATCCTCCCTTGTAATCACCCCCGGCCCGTAACCACCCCACGGACCCCCCCCAAGCTCCGGGGGGAAAAAAATGCTGTGGCAACCTCAGCCTGAGCCCCCCTGGGGCAAGCACCCCAAAACAGAGAGAGCTGGGGCAGCAGCAATGCCTCCCCCGCGGCACCCGAGCGGAGCCACACGCCCGAATATTATCAAAATATTTCAGTTATGTTACTTATTTGCTTACACCCAACAAGGCCCCAGTTTCCCCAAAGACAAAGTCCGCCCAATACCAGACTATATACGGGGCTAGAAATATGAAAGGGAAAATCTAGGCAGCGGCGGCGGCTGCTGCGGGCGCTTTCCGAAGGGAGGCCCCTCTCCAGGCTGCGCCAGTCAGCTTTTAAGTTGTTTTGCCCTGAGCTTCATTCACAAAGGAGATAACGCCTCCCTGCAATGGCCTCTTCCATCTGGGCTCTCCCACACGGACCACGGACCCCCCCCAAGCTCCAAAAAATGCTGTGGCAACCTCAGCCTGAGCCCCCCTGGGGCAAGCACCCCAAAACAGAGAGAGCTGGGGCAGCAGCAATGCCTCCCCCACAGCACCCGAGCGGAGCCACACGCCCGAATATTATCAAAATATTTCAGTTATGTTACTTATTTGCTTACACCCAACAAGGCCCCAGTTTCCCCAAAGACAAAGTCCGCCCAATACCAGACTATATACGGGGCTAGAAATATGAAAGGGAAAATCTAGGCAGCGGCGGCGGCTGCTGCGGGCGCTTTCCGAAGGGAGGCCCCTCTCCAGGCTGCGCCAGTCAGCTTTTAAGTTGTTTTGCCCTGAGCTTCATTCACAAAGGAGATAACGCCTCCCTGCAATGGCCTCTTCCATCTGGGCTCTCCCACCACTCCGGCAGCTCCCCGGGCCGGTGCCGGTGCTCAGCCCCAGCCCAAACCCTCCTGCAGCACGAGGGACGGCGCAAGGTGACGACTGACCGCAGTGGGGGATCCACTGGGGAGCCTCCTCCATTGAGCGAATATCTTTAGAAATCAAAATAAATGAAGAAAAGCTGTTTGTAAGCAGGTTGAGCAGAGCCCTCGAGCGGGCACACAGCCAGGGCAGCATCCCGGGCAGCATCCTGGGCTGCGTCCGTGTGGCAAAACGGCTCCATGGTGGAAGATCTGGGCTCTTCTGCTGGCCATCAGGAAATTATTTCCTCCTCTGGTGCCGGAGAGTTTCCCCTGGGTCTCCAAGATGGAGACACTAACGCCTCTGGATAGTGCTCCTGAAGCCTACTGATGGGGAAAAAAAATCCCCGAACGACACAAGAATTGCGTATCATCATTAAACCAAACACCCGAAAGCCAAAAGAGGGGTAAAATATCCATGTGATTTTAATCTCTTGGAGTTTCCTTACATTAAAGCACACATTTGAGAACACCTGGATATCTCAGAAAAATAGACCATGCTGTAATTAAGCAAATCCGATAGCTAAAGGAAACTGAAGAACAGCAATATTTTATTTTATTTAATTTTTTTTCCCCCCAACAAGAAACAGGTTATACCCCTTTGCCAATGGGCTGTTACTTTTGGCTGATCCGCTCTCATTTGAAAGTTTTTCAGAGGCGGGGGGTGGCTTCGGCAGCCGCCCCGCGGTGCGGGGAAGGGCCAGCCCTGCCCTTTGATGCTCCGGGCGGGTGGAGAAAAGCCACGGCCGAGGCGTCGGGGTTTCCTGGGTGGGACGGTACCCAGCCCCGCGTTTCCCATTAGCATCTCGGGAACCCATCCCCGAGCCCTCCAGCTCCCGCCGACGCACCTTGAATGGGGATCCGTAATACATATACACACACACACACATATACATATATGTGCATATATATGCCTGTGTGCATCTTATGTGTATACACACACATATACATATATATTAAAAAAGCAACCCCCGGAGGGCTTTAGCCCACATGATGGCTGTGGGCAGAGCCACACCGTGGCTTCCCCGGAGCCACGCAATGTTTAACGAGACCGAGGGGAACCGGGGACAGCCCGTACCATTTAAAGTGCCTCGGCAGCAAAGTGCTTCGAAGCCCTGTGAAACATTAATGCGCTTTCCCAGAGAAATGCCTTCGCTTTTTGCTGCATCAAGGGCTTTGAAATCGGAATAAATAACAGGGCAGCTTAATGAAGGTTTCTATCAGTTACTGGGTAAGTTTTGGTCCTCCTGCGATTTAGGTTTAAAAGCCGTACCTCCACGGCCAGGGACCCTCCTCTTCCTTCCCGTGGAAATACTGCATTTGGGGGTAGGGGCAGGAATCAAAATTACCCTGTTTCCGCAGGTGCCAGGCATGGGATTGCTGTAGGTAACACACGCCGCAGTCCCGGGGCTTGTTTTCAAGCGGCTGAGCTCCAGTTTCTCCCATGAAGCCCACCCACGCCCAGGGGCAAAGGGAAGAGCAGGGGCCAAGCGGCTTCAGCGGCGTAGAGTTGAAGCCCCCCAGGATTTGGGGGTAAGGAGGGATGCGAGGGGCCACGGGCAGCCCCGGGTTGCAAAGCCCCGAGCGCGGGGTGGATCTAACCCTTCCACTCGCCCCAGCACCGGACCGTGGAGATCTGCTGGAGTACACCAGCCCAGCAGCCGCTCCGTGACAGCGCTGGGGACGGTCTGTTTACTGAAGCAGCATCAGATTGCTCAGGAAGGGCTCAGCCTCTGCAATGACCCCGACACGGGGCTCTCCCTTCCCAAGCTCTGCCTGGTCGCGGCGAGCTGGCGCACACGCGTGGCGGTGGCATTACGGACGGGCAGAGCGGGGCAAGGGTGCCGAATGCCACCGCGGGGCCAAGTGTGCGCGCCGTGTGCCAGCAACTAAGGAAAGACCGGTGAGACCAGGGCAAATCTGCACCATGGGGTCTGCAGCCACGGGGCCGAGCGGAGGCAGCCAGCAGCTCGCTGCTGCCCGCGTACGCCTTCCCTGGGTCCCCGCCCCAGGCAAGAAGGGCTCCCAAATCCCAACTGCTATAGCCGAAGTCGCGGCAAAATGTCAAGCCCTTTCTACTGGCCAAGGAGCGACTCTGAACTGGGGCCACCTGAGGACTGGAGCAGCAACCGCAGCCGAGCCGTGCTCCCTGGCCGCAGCTGAGCAGCAACTTGCAGCCGACCTGAAGCTGAAATTCCCTCCCCCTCCCTAAAAAAAAATCTGTACTGCGGCACTGACCAAGGACAGATGTACTAGGACAGCAGAAAGCATGGGATGCAGATCCCCGTTTGCATCATCCACTTGGTTTGACCTGGCCACAAAGCTTCAGCGTGTCGAGGAGCCAGGAGAGGCACGGGGGTGTAAGGGAATGGGGTGATGGAGAAGCCAAATCCCCCACCCAGCCAGGGCTTGGGGGGCTCCCACGCTGCTGCCAGTCCTGCCGGGCACCGAGATGGCGGCTGGGGGCCGGCTGCAGATCACGCAGCATTTGCAGAGCCGGGGAGAGGCTCGCTTCTGTCTCGATTGCTAATGAGACTAATACCAGCTGCTTCTCGCTTAACCAGTCTGACCATCGGGCTGAGCCAAAACTGATTCATTCATAAGAAAATGGAAAAGGAGATCCACTCGTCACCAGCCCTGACTAATGGGGAAACCAGCCAACAACCTGCCGCTTGCACACCGGCCCCGGCATTCTGCTCTTTCGGCTCTTCATCTTCCCAAATTCAAATGCTCAGACGAAACCTGAGCTCTGTCCTGGCATAGCTGGGTGGCGGGTGGCCCGAGTGATAAAAGAAAGGGCTATCTGCTGCAAAAAGTGCCAGCGTGTGGCCAGGGGGCCAACATCACCTGGCAATGCCTGACACTTTGCAATAGCTAATTCCTGTTTCGGAAGCAGAGGAAACATTAAAACCCCCAAAGGTGTTGCTTTTCGTGCTGCTCTGCCTGGCGTCATCTTCCCAACAGCTTTTTGGTTTTGTTTTTTTCTCCTTCCCTCTTCATCCCGCAATAAAAATCTAAGCAACCGCATTCATTGAGCAGAAAAACTCTCCGCCACCCTGCTGTAAAAACTGCTTTCTGCTTTTTTCTGCCGGCATGTTTTGTTTTATGAGGCCAGTGGGGTACAAACCATGGTGGGGGGGGGGGGGGGGCGG
>NW_008794630.1:2053141-2065186 GCF_000699145.1 Aptenodytes forsteri | reverse complement strand
TGAGGCCAGTGGGGTACAAACCATGGTGGGGGGGGGGGAGGCTGCAGATGGGGTGGCTGGGAAACCCGGGGTCGGGAGGATGTTGTCCCAAGGAAGGGAAACAAGCTCCGAAATCTGGATTGGGACTAATCTTACCTCTGGGTGTAGTTTAGGATGGGCCAGCGAGGGTTAACAGCCAGCCACAGAGGTCAAATCAGGACCTGAAGTATCTCCACTCCAGGGCTGTTTGGTTCATGCTTTGGTTGATGAACTGAAGCAGGGCAGAGTTTAACAGCTTAAAAAAAAAAAAAAAATCTGCCATGATTTCTTAGCTTTGGGCAACACATTTGATTTTATATGAGTCTCCCTTAATAAAGGCCCTCTCCCAAAATGCAGGTCCCAAGGGCCAGGCTCTCCCAGCTAAAAGCCTGCAACACCATCCCTTGTCCCCAGAAGAAGAGTTCTCCCTTCTTCCCCAGAAGAAGAGTTTTTATCACCCTACCCTGCAGACGTCAGGACAAACACGACAAAACTTCAGTTCTTAGTGAGAAACCCACCCTGCACCAATATGGGTCTTGAAAAGCCCCATTTTCAAGGCAGAAAATCCCCAGCCAGGCCAGTCTGGGCAGGGAAATGCCCCAAATCCCGACGCTGGGAGCGCACAGCCACCTCGACGGCCTCAGGGTTCCATGGGGACAGTGGAAAACCGGGACCCTGGAGGTCGGAGACAAGCAGAGCTCCGGGTATCGGGGCCGATGCCCTGCTCACCTCTCCCACACCAGCCCCAGCAGGCTGGGAAAGAGTTGCCAAATATGAAATTTTCCTTTGCTCATCTAGGCGCCGGGGCACCGGTTGAGCATTTCACATATGACAACCGAGAGCGGAAAAGCCTTGTGCAAGGGCTTTAGGATGCACACCCGGCTCTCCCTCCTGAGGGCATCCAGCTACCCAGCATATGCCCACGTGCAGCGGCGAGCATGCACCCCGCAACCTGCCAGGCAGGACAGGAAAAACCTGCAAGGGATGGAAACCGCATTCCCAAGGCAGAAGGGAAAAGCCATCCAGAAAGTGGTTGACAACATCCCTGTCAGTCCTCACCCTTTCCCCTCCCAGGCTGGTTTCTCACCGACTGCGGGCGAGCTTCCCTGGCAGCGGGGCGGTCGGCCCGGCTTTTATTTGATGCTGAATTTCCCCGCGGGCAGGGGACGCGGTGGGGTACAGGCAGGGAGGAGCCCCGCGAAGACCTCACACCTCCAGCAGTGCCGAGGCCCCGCCGAGTTTATTCTGAAAAAAGAAAAAAAATACAAAAACCCAACACCACCTATATTCACCCCTTGGCAACGTCCTATCTCAGCAACACTCTGCTATTATTATACTCTGCAATTAAGCGATAAAGCTATAATTGCCTTATCTGATGGAGCCGGGCACAGCAGCGAGGCAGGAGCTGCCCTCTGCACCCCTGTCCCGCTGGCAGGCAGGGGCGGGTTGGGTTTACAGGGTGGACGCACCACGCCGGGCATTTTAAAGCCGCCCTGTCCAAAAGCATCCTCCTGCTTGGCAGACAGACGGACAGACAGGACCCCACGGCAGCGCTGGGCTTCCTCGCCCTGAAACCTGGGTCAGCAGCATCACCCCCGTGCCTGTGCGGTGCCCCGCTTCCATCCCTGCAGACCTCAGGGATGGCATTGGTGGCCTCCACCAGCTTCTGACCAGGAGGTGGTCAGCTCCGGCCAGGGTGGAAGCACATCCTAAAAAAAGGGAGAGCTTTTAATCCACTCTTCCTGCGGGAAGGTAGAAACAGACGGTCGAGGGACCAAAGCGCAAAACCACGTCACCAGCCGCTCTCCAGCCCTCCCCGCGTCCCTGCTTCAGCATCCCGGGGAGCAACCCGCAGCCGGGAGAGCCTGCCAGCGGCCGGGGTGCTTTGAGAGCAGCCCTTCAGTACAGGATTCGGCACGCTCAGCCGTACCAGCCGGATTGGGGTGCTGGTTTTAGAGGAGGCGACCCCAGTTCCCCAACCCGGTGTCTCAGTGTGCCGAGCAAAGCCGCACCCAGCAGCTCTCAAGCCATAGTAAGTCCAGCTTGGTATTTTCACCCACAGGTTTTGTCGCTTCTGAAAGGGCTCTGATGGGCTATGGCATCCTTTCCAAAAAGATCAGCCCTGATTTAATTTGTTTTTTTTAAGTTTGGTGTCCCCTGAATCCTGATTCTTGCCATTTTTTCAAGTCTTTTAGTATTTGACCTCAGCGCCGCTCCTGACCCCGCCAGCTTTCGGCAGAGCGGTATTCATCGGCCTTAGGAAAGAAAAATAAAGCCCTCCAAAATCCCGCCCGCGTGACCGTTTCCCAAATACGCCTCAATCCACCTGGCCAGCGAAGCCACCCGCTCCCCACACCTCCAGCCCAGCCCAGAGGCCACGGTGAGGGGCGCCGGGGCCGTGCCATGCCTGCGCCCCCCTCCCAGGGCGAGCAGGCTCCCGCTGGGGCCCAGCCACAAGAAAGGCCGATGCAAATCGCATCGTTAGCATTCTTTCCGTTTTAATAACCCAAGGTGTTACCAGCAACACTGTTACTGATTTTTATCTCCGCAGCGCCTTTTAAGAGCTCCAATTTGTTTTTCTTGGAGATCTCATTTTGTTTTATTAAAGCTGACACCGAAGAGGGGAAGGAGACATTCTGGGCCCAGAACAAAAATATCCCGTTTAAATACCCCGTATTATTTTCTTGGAAACGCTACTCCTTTGACTTTAATTAAGCTCTCCCCGGGCTCACGAGCTTGGCGTGCTTGGCTTTCAGGCGAGTTTAATCCCAGACAAGCTCCCCCCACCCCCAGTGCTCCCTGCTTCCATTGCTCACACAAACCTTAAGAAATCAACTGATTTTTGCTAAAATAAGTGGATTAATAGCTGGTCTGCCATCCAGAACGTCTTGACGTTGCCTCTTCGCCACCGGCCGGCCACGGAGCAAGCGCACGGCCCCAGCCACCCCGCTCGCTTCACCAATAGACCCAAAAATCAGCTTTTCTCTCTGATTTTTTTATTCTTTTCTGCCGTTGCAATGCAAAGGGGAGATCCATCTCTAGTGCCTGACCGTGCCCCAGAGCTGCACCGGCTATTAGAGGAGGCAGGCTCACCCACGAGCCCGGCTCCAGTGGCCGCGGTGCCGCGGCTGAGCCTTGTGCAATCGCGCCGGGTGCTGACGTAGTATCAATAATTACCCCCCCATGGTAGAAGCACTTTAGGATGATTGCAAAGTTAAACACTCCAAAAGTTGGGAAATCCCAGGAAGGAGCTTGTCTGGGCATCATCTGGTGCATACCCATTATGTAATTACCGTCAATCTTTAATCACAGATGATTTTTTTCCATCAGACCCGATTCAGACGGTGCACAGGAGGCACAGCCCTCACTTAAGTAGCTGCCATTAGATTTGATTTCCACCTCGGCGAGCTCCCGCTGCTTCGCACGGGGTTTGTACAAACCCTCCGGCCGAAATGCCTGACTCCTTGGCAAGCACCAACACACCCGCTCGCGCAACATCCCCCCGAGAGGGAAGGATTTCATCTCCCTTTTACGCACAGGATCTGCGGGCGGACAGATTAAGGCCAAGAGCTTGAAATAAAAGCTTTGTTTTGGTGCCTGACGCGAGATGGCCAAGAAAGGGGCTTTTGGGGATGCCGCTGGGCAGGGTGGGGGGGGCTGCGTGCCCCGGGGGTCCCCGTCCCAGCTGGTCCTCGGGGATGGAGTGATGGGTGGGTGCTCAAAGCAGGTTCCTTCACCGCAGGCGCTGTGGGAGGGTTGTTTCTCCTCCCCGAGGAGGGCCCCGCCGTTCACCGAGGGCGTACCTCAGCAAGTCAGCCCATGCAGCGATTGCCCGTGCACATGGGCTTCCCTGCCCCGGGAAGGCCGGCTACGGCCCTGCTCTCTGCTCTGCATCAGGGAAAGCAAGCTAAAAACCATCACTGAGCTGCTAAATCCAAACTCAGAGCCAAAAAAAACCCCAAAGATGGGGAGAAACAGGGTCCAGTGAGCTCGCCTCCTCCACTGTAGGGGTCTGGAGACCAGATGCTCCCAATGCCGTGCTGCTGGCAGTGCCGACCCCAAAATACCGTCTCCATCTCGCATTGAGGTGCCTGCACCAGGACGCAGCGCTGGGAGCTTATGTTACAGCAGTGTGGTGCAATGCTCTTCCTGCGCCCTGCGGGATGCAGGGACGTAGGTACGGGATATCTCCAGGCTGGAGCTTCCTTGGGGTGTGCAAAGCAAAGGGGTGATGGGGCTGAGCTGCCAGCATGGCGCTGCTGTCCTCCTGCCGGTCCCACGAGAGCCCAGGAGGTTGCTCGGAGCACCCCGAGCTGCTCCTCGCATGGAGCGCAGCGGGCGGCATGGCACGGCACGGCTGCTAGGCGTGCCCGAGACGAGTCCCAGCGAAGCAATCCGCCATGGGCACAGGGCTGCGACCTGGCAGCCGTTCCCAAGGGCTTTCCCCCACGCTTCGCCCCGCTCCGGCTCTCGAGGGATGTGCTGGGGGTGGGGGGGAGCTCTTGCATCAGGTGATTTTTTAGGGATCTACAAATAAAAGGGCAAGGGGGGAAAAAAAAAAGCCTGAAAATGTGCTAATCGAACCTGGAGCTGTGCCACCCTCCACGGCTGCACCTCTGCCCCACAGGGTGTGCTTGACAGGGGATGAAGCAGCGGCAGGAGCTTTGCTGCCCGCAGTCCGTGCCGCGGGCAGGCGGCGGTGCAGGCAGGGCGCTGCGGGCAGCCCCATGTCCCGCCTGCCCCGGCAGCTGGCAGGACCTGTTGTACGAGGTGCCTGGGAGAGATTGGAATGGCTTGCGCCTGGGAGCATGTTGCAGCAGTTCCCAGCACACGTCATGTGGGTTTTGCAACCGCCCCAACTGTCTCGGGGTGGATGAACGGAAAGAGCCCGGAGTAAACCGAGCTCCCCAGCACCTGCGGCGGGCACGGGCAACGCCCCGGCGCGAGAGCTGGGCAGGGCCCCCAGGGCGATGCCCAGCCCGGCACACGCCCCTCCGCTGGGCCTTTTTCCGCAGGGATGAATGCCAAAAGGCAGCATCTCCTTCCCTTGCAATAGGGAATAATCAATCCTTCGAGGAAGAGGAAGGGAAAACCCAGCAAATCCCTGCTGTAATGGGTACAGCAGTGTTTTCGCACGCGTGTTATATTGGCGTACGGGGGGGGTGCCCAGTCCTCACGGCCCCCCCCCCTTGCCAGAGCAGGTATGGTTACGCCATGGACACACAGGCTCGTGGTTGCGGAAAGCCAGGGAAAAGTGATTCCCCAGGGAAACCGCTGGCTGCAAGAGGTGGGTGCATGGCCACTGTCCTGGTCGGGAAACACCGGCATCCTCCTCCGTGCCCTGCCCGGCTCGTAGGAAACCGCTGAGGGGTCATCATCCCCAAAAAAGTGAGCGGGAGAGACAGAGGTATTTGGTGACGTGCCAGAAAATTCCCTACGTCACCCGGACGCCAGCCAAAAGTGGGCAAAACCCCAATTACTGAGCCGGGGGTGAAGCCTCAGCTGTTTCCAGCAAGGGGGGACTGCTTTGGGAACCCACGTGCTCCCCCCCCCCCCCCCCTTGCCAGAGCAGGTATGGTTACGCCATGGACACACAGGCTCGTGGTTGCGGAAAGCCAGGGAAAAGTGATTCCCCAGGGAAACCGCTGGCTGCAAGAGGTGGGTGCATGGCCACTGTCCTGGTCGGGAAACACCGGCATCCTCCTCCGTGCCCTGCCCGGCTCGTAGGAAACCGCTGAGGGGTCATCATCCCCAAAAAAGTGAGCGGGAGAGACAGAGGTATTTGGTGACATGCCAGAAAATTCCCTACGTCACCCGGACGCCAGCCAAAAGTGGGCAAAACCCCAATTACTGAGCCGGGGGTGAAGCCTCAGCTGTTTCCAGCAAGGGGGGACTGCTTTGGGAACCCACGTGGGGGGTGGCGGGCGAGAGCAAGCACACGTGGCACCGTGGCAACGCAGCCAAGGTCCCTGTCAGCCCATGCATCGCTTCGCCCAGCCGCACTGTCACTCCACTGCTGGCACGCCACGCTGCTTTGGCAGAGGTTCCAAGGAGTCACCGGGTTAAAAAAGAAAAAGGTTACCCAGGCCCTATATCAAGATGCTGCTGACTGATCCAAATCCCCCTGGGCACAGCGGGTACCGGTGCCGCCGTCCCACCGGGATTAGCTCCCTGTTAGCACGGCAGGAGCAGGGCTTGTTTACTGCCACCCATGCCCCCAGCAGGAATTTGCTCCTGCACGCTGCAGGATACAAAACTAGGCTGCAGACATCCCGCCGAGGACTTTCCAAAGCAACCAGGGCACTGCCGATCCCACAGCGCTCAGCCCTGCCGGTGCCAGTGGGCTCGCAGCCTTGGGACGGTGGATACTCAGGTTATTCCTCCTTCCCCAAACAGCCCTAAAAACCCCATGGGGGATCCGGCAGCCCCGGCTCCACGTCCACTCGGTCTGGTGGTCTCCAGCACACCATCGGAATTTTGGGAAGACGGCTTCTCCCACCACTTGCCTGGCGCGTGGTGGGACAGGGCACCCATCGGTGCTGCCCCGCAAGCGGCATGAGCCCCGTGGACGGACGTGTCTGTGAACACGTGGGATAAGGAGGGAGGGAGGCAGAGGAGCTGCCCCGGGGACAGAAGGCGGGAGGCGGGTGACAACGCCCACGCGAGCTATGCGCAGCCGGCCCAACGGGCACTGCCAGCGAGGTCAGCGGCGCCTTCCGGCTACAGGGTTTCGCCCAACCTGATGGGTTAGGTCTATTTTAAGGCATTGGACGTCAACCACTCCAGCTGATGGTCAGCTTCCAGCTGCTGAGGGTTTCTAAGGGGATTAAAGTGTGACTTGTCAAACTCCTGGATTTCCCCCCAAAAGGGGAAACAAAACTGCTCCTTTGCTGCTGACCCCCCCCCCCCCAGCCCCGTGGCGTTGCACTGCATCGCGCCCCATCTCACCCCGCATCCACCCCGGCCCCACACCCTGCAGCATCTGCCCCCTTCGCCCGCCTCCTCCTCCTCCTCCTCCTCCTCCCAGCCCAGTCTCAGCGATGGAGCTGAAACCCGGCGCCTTCAAAGTTTAAACTACAATCAAATCCCAGCAAGGTGGGGTGGTTTTGTTTGTTGTGTTGTAACTGAAAGGACCAAAAAAACCCCAGCCCAAACCAATTGTGCAACCCTACGCACCACTTCTTCGTACACTGCAACAAGGTCACGGGAGCCGCCGCCACTCGAGGACGATGGCCACCAGGAAATACAACTGAGACTGGAGCATCCCCTTGGCTGGCTGGTGGAGGACACTTAAAAATAAATTAAAAACCACTAAAATGGCAAGTGTGCTGGCTGAGAGGGCCCCTGCAGTCTTTAAAAACAAGAACCTCCCTTAGAAACAACGCTCCGACCTCCTAATAACCTTAATTGCTACTGACGGCCTCAAGAACCAGGCTTAATGACATGAGTTGTGTTTTGTTTGCTTTTCAGGCTGCTTTATCTCATGCGGTACCTTGCACTCAGCTCAAGAGATGAAAACCCAGCTCCTCCGAAATTCGCCCCTGTTCCCCTGCGATCACAAGCTCCGTCTCCCAAAATGGGAGCTGAGCCAGGGAAGAGCCCAGTGCCGACACACCAGCACCCCGCCACGAGAAACCCCCAGTACAGCTGGGAAAGCTCCACGGTGCCTTTTGCACTCCCCAGCTAGCAGGGCTGGGTGATAAAAGGTGCTTTTTTTGGCTCTTTTTGCTGGATTTACATCCCCATCCGGGCTATGTAAATATTGTTCATGACAGCGCATCCCTCCGCAGGGTTAGGAAATGCAGAGGAGGGCTGGAAACCCGGATGGACATGGGGAAGCCCCCAGGAACGCCAAGGTCCACAGTGCCCACAGCCAAAGCATCTGTGAAACGGGGCCAGTGCAGCTCCCTGGCAATTAATAAAAGCACCAAATCCTGCAGATTCGGGTAAGAAGGTGACAACCAGTGTCACCTTCAAGAGACGGGAGCCTCCTGGGTGCCAGCACTGGGCGATGACAGCCATCACAGGTCTCGGATATATTACTGGTTGGTAATTTGTATTTAAGAGTGTCAGTAAGAGTGTCCTCACCCTTCCCAAAGCCCAAACCTAACACCTGGGGTAGACGTCTTTCATTGCTAAATTTTCAGGCTAAATAAAGTGCAGTTTCATGGCAGCCGCCCCTATTCGGTCTCACCCGGGCTGTGGAGTATGACTGAAATTTGGGACCATTTCCAAGAATTGCCTCTTGCGATTTAAGCTCTCCCTTCTCAGCTCCTGGTGCTCCAGCCACGCTCACCCACCCTGGGACTCTTCTTCAGCCCAGAGAGTTGTCCATGGCTTCTCCTCCCGATCCTTCACTATGACTGTTAGCACTGAAACGCTTTATTTTCTCCAAGAAACAAACTCACTCTTTCTTACCAAGCCTCCATTATGATGTTGGAGGAAAATTGCCTTTTCCAGCTAAGTTCACCCCTCCTAAGGATGTGAACTCAGCGCTCACAAAGAAATTCCCCACCAAAACAGATGGGAATTCAGGTATAAAGATGACATCAGTTATGCCTTGGCTGACATCAGCTATGCCTGGGCCTCGTGGGCACAATGAGATATGAGAAGCCCGGGGCTATGGTCCATGCACCAGCCCAGCTTCCCTGGGCACGGGGCAGTCCGGCAGCCTCCTGCTCCCCGGCTGGGGCTGGACTAAAGGGGTGAAGCTGCTCCCCAGGTTCCCACACACAGACCGGAGGATGCTGCTGGACACACGGACAAACTCGGAGAAGCTGCGGCCAAACCAGACCAGCTCCTCAGGCCATCTCTCCAAGTGCTTACAGCTCCCATTTCCAGCGACCAAACATTAAATATTAAGCAAAGAGAGTTAATCTATACCTGGGATATTGACACAAAGTGGAGGAGGGGAGAAGAAAAAGATAAATAAACATTTTTTTAAAAAAAATCAATGCACCTCTCCAAGCTGCCCCGCCGGCACTTGCCAGACCTCCGAGCACGGCACCAAGGATGCGTTTGGAGAAACAAGATGCACCGAGAAGTGCCACCCTCCTGGCTCTCCCCGGGTAGCTGGAGCACCCCGCCGGTACCCTTGGGTGGCTTGGGTACAAGTGGGACCTCCTCGGCTGAGGGAAGAGCCCTGGCCGGGGACAGGCTCACCTTGTGCTCACCTCTCCCGAGGTTGGGAGAGCACCCAAGCAGCGGCAGAGCAGACATTGATTTAAGAGGGTCCAACACTCAGTTAATACTTGCCAGGACTGCTCTGCCACTCAAACCGGCTTTTGGAGCTGGGGAGGATGAGCGCGCCGGGATGGCTCATCTGTCCCTCGGCTCAGCGGCAGCCCACGCCTGGCGGGGCTGGCACCGGAGCAGCCGTGCCCCGTGGATCCCTCGGCACCGGAACAAGCATTGTACAACCGGAGGGAAACGCCACCATTCATCTCCCAGCAAACGCTTTCAAGCATCACTCAACACCCCTCCAGCAGAGGAGACCGCTATTTTTTTTTTCCTGGCTGAGTGCTCACATGTGTATTATTTTTTTTTTATTCCAGCCTCAGCGATCCCCCCCAGTCCTCCGCTCCCCCCGAAACAAAAACAAACCCGAAAGCACAGAGTGTGCCTTGCAGAAGTCCCAGCTCTGGCTTCCCGCTGCGAAGGGGCATGCGGTGGTCCCGGCAGCCAGCCCACCTCAGCCCGGCGCTGCTTGTTGACATACGCGGCGCAGTATATTTCTTTAAACAAAGGAGCCTATGCATTCAATGCATTGTTGCGAGAGGGTTTGTTTTCAAAGCCTGACCCCAAATCTGAACTCCGCGGATCCTGCGTTTCTCAAGATCAAACGCGAGAAAACGTGACCAATGCAAACAAGAAATAAACCTTGATAATTATAGCCGTGTGCTGGGGCGGCTATTGTTTAGTGCAGACTAGTACCCGCTTTAGCATAAACATAACCCTATTTTTAAAGGGATGCCTGACCGGCTTACAACATTACTCCCCATTTTGCCTCCAAACCCCCTCTTTGATACAAACCCACCTTCCTGAGAACGGAGAGGAGATTTAAGAGCAGAGCCAAAAGGCTAAGCGATGCGCCCACGGCCGTGCCGAATGCCGGTGTTGGAGCAGGGAGCGGGTCCTCGTCCCCCTGTCCTGCTCCCAGTTGGCGGGGGACGAGGGGGACCCTGGGGTCCGGCTGTTGCTTGCAGCTGGCAGGAGCAGACTGATGTCAGAGGACAAACAGACAGCATTGGTCTTTTCAGGAAGGCCATATCACTTAGCACTTGGAAAGGAGCTACAATATTTTCCTGACTATGTTTGCACGCAAACAAGTGCCGCGGGGAAATTATGCAACCCTGAGCGGGGAGGGGTGGGAGCGAGGGAGGAAGGGCTAGAGGGGGGCCCCACGCTGCGCCCCGCTGCCCTTGGCCCCAGACAGTGCAGCTGCAGCCCCCGAGGTACTGCACTCCCTGTGGCAGATGAGCTCCATCACCGCCACCTCTCCCCTCCGCCACCGGAGCCCCTGCACTGCAACCTCCGAGCGCGGAGGCAGCACTCAGCCGGCGTGTCGCACAGCGCAGGGGTTATTAATGGCCTCTTCATTAAGCACCCGGACCAAAATGCATATCTTCGTCACCCAGGCAATTTAATTACCGAGCCCGGGTTCACCTCGCACACCTACATGCCCTTCTTTTTTCCGGGCCTCTGTGCAGTCATAGCCATAAATAAATGAATCGCAGGAGCAAGAGGCAGATGCTGACTCCTACAACCTCCGTCTTGGGCATGAGCCTTTAAACCACCAGAACTTGCAGTATTTAATTTCTTTTGTTACCGCTTTTACCTTTAGAGCTCTGCCTTAGGCTTTCTAGATACGATCACAGGGAGAAGGAAACAGAGCGCTATGCGATGAGCTTCCTGGGGATCACACGCACACTCATACAAGCCCATCAATCACCCTAATTACAACTGGCCACACGTCCGCAGCTCTCTGCGGCACTCCGTTACTGCCCATAATTACACGATCGCATCGTTGCTCCGGTAACAGTATCGCAGCGTTAATTCGTGATCTGTAGATGTGGTGTATCTCATAATGCATTTCATCCTGGCGCGCTCATGGCCGTGATCACCAGTCATGCGTCAGCTGAGCGGAGGGAACATGGGCAACACCGGTCCCCAAAATAAGACTTTAAGGTCCTCACGCGCCCCCCAGCACTGCCTCCCTCCGCAGCACGCTCCCACTTCGGTTTCTGACTGCTGCCCACGTCCCATCCAGAGTAAGGACACCACCACAAGCAGTTTCCCTCAACGCCAAGTGCTTGTCTCTACCCGCCAGATAAAAGCAAGGTGGGCCACGGGTGTCCATCACGGGGATGGATATGATCTTCTCGGGGATGATACCAAGACCTGGGACAAGGCTGGGCCTCCCGACACCGGTGTCCGTCACGGACCCGCTGGGACCGCCAGGCCGCAGGCTGGTGTCCCTCTGCCAAGCCTACTTAAACAGTGGGGTCTTTGCAGTGAGAAACGTCCCTTTTCTCCACGTTAACACTACACAGTCCTGATCCTGGCTGAGCCTGCAGGTCCTACCAAAACACACAACTGGGTGCAATTTGGGGGTCTCGCTATTAACGGATGTTAACTACTGGAGACCCCGCACCGCCCTCGGTGTGACCGTGCAGGCGGCGCTGCCAGACCGGCCCTACGCAGGCTTTCCCACTGAATGGATACGACTTGGAGGAAGCGTGTCGGCGAGGCAGATGATCTCCTGCAGCCACCCCTGAGCGTGATCCGGCAAAGGCGGCAGCCAGCCAGCCAGCCAGCTTGAAAAACCCGTAACAAAATAACAATAATAATAAAAAGGGGGTGGCTTACACACACCAGCTGATTCACCAGCGTTGCTCTCCTTCAAAACACACCAGGCAGGACAAGCTAAGGGCATGCTTTTCAGATGAATTACTTTTAATTGAGTACATAGGAGCTTAGAAACACATGATGCTGTTGGAGATAAATATAGCCACGACTACAAGGATG
>NW_008794630.1:2051539-2051875 GCF_000699145.1 Aptenodytes forsteri | reverse complement strand
GTGTTCGCCGAGCTAGCGGTGGCGATGCAAACGCGGCGGGGAGCTGCTCTCTCGCCTCTGTCTTGTTTTGCAATAACCTCTGCCTTTTCTCCTCTTTCAATAAATAATTACAAACCCACCAATATATTAAAGCCTGTCTTTTCACACGCTGAAGGTATTTACACTTTAATATATGCCAAGTCTAAGTTATTATTCTTTCTTTACCCTAATGGCTGTGTCAGTGTCAGATTCCTATCAGAGTAAAATAATACATCCCAACCTCACGCTGCTCTTTCTTTACCTCCAGGGGTATTAATTACAAACGCCTGGCGAGGCGGCAGGGCAGGGTGCGGAGCC
>NW_008794630.1:2045054-2050885 GCF_000699145.1 Aptenodytes forsteri | reverse complement strand
ACCCCGCGGGTGGAGTTTCTCTCTCGCCTCTGTCTTGTTTTGCAATAACCTCTGCCTTTTCTCCTCTTTCAATAAATAATTACAAACCCACCAATATATTAAAGCCTGTCTTTTCACACGCTGAAGGTATTTACACTTTAATATATGCCAAGTCTAAGTTATTATTCTTTCTTTACCCTAATGGCTGTGTCAGTGTCAGATTCCTATCAGAGTAAAATAATACATCCCAACCTCACGCTGCTCTTTCTTTACCTCCAGGGGTATTAATTACAAACGCCTGGCGAGGCGGCAGGGCAGGGTGCGGAGCCGGCAGGGAGGCGGCAGGCAGGGCCGCACCGCCAGCACCGTCTCCCCGCTTCTCCCGCCGCCGGAGAGCAACACCCAGGCACGGGCAGGCGGGCTGCGGGGTGGGAACGTGGTTGCCTACGTGCTGCGGCTCGCCGGGCTTCGTGAAGACCCTCTGGGACGTTGCCACAGCCAGAAAAACCTCTCCTTGGCCTGCCTGCCTGCTCCCGACTGCAAATCGCTGCCAGCTCCGGGACTGCTCCATCGCCATCCGCTGCCTCCCACCCAGGGGATGAGCAGTGGTTCTCCCTGGCTCCGAGCAGCTTGCGTGTGCGTTGGCGAGACCCAAGCTGGAGGGGCGCGACGGTGGGAGACGCGGCCTCCTCCCCTCGCCTTCCCGCTTCGCAGCCACGACGATCGAGGAGCCCAAATCCCCCTGACCCAGCAGGGTGCCCGGCGGTAACGCCACGCTCGGGTCAGCCTCGCTGCTGGAGGAACTGCATTTTTATTTCCCTTCCTCTCTGGTGTCTCCTCCCCGGATCCCCATCTCCGCAGTGCGGCCGGGGGAGGCTTGGGAGGTTTGGGAGCATCTTCCACTGCCCTCTGCCGACACGAGGAGCCGCAGCGCTGAATTTTAATAACCATTTCGCCATAGGGCCGGCTGAGGTTGCTGGCCTGTTGATTTTATTTTGCTAAACCCCAGCAATCTGAGAGGGAAGGGGTTTGGGGTACCCCAGGCTGTGCACAGGGGAGCTGCACCCCAAAATGCTAATTCCCCGCAGCAGCAGAGCTGGGGCTGGATTAAAAACAGCAGAGAGAGAGGTGGGAGAGCCCTTTGCCATAGCACACACCGTCTCACGGAGACTTCTCCCCTCCGGAGCTGCAGAAGGCTCTCGTGGAGTGGGGAGCAGGGGGTTAATATTACTGTGGACCTTGAGCCAGACACACAAAACCCACTGAGCAGCAGCTCTCCTGGATGTTGGCTGCACGGCACCTTGACGGAGGATTTTCTGGCACCGGCTGTGCCAGGCATCGCTGCAGCTTTCTGGGCTGGGCTGGACAACGCTGAGGGGCCGGGGGTAAAATCGGTGGGGGAGGCTGAATGAAAGGGGGGTTAAAGGGCTGGGCTGGTTGCGCTGGTGGAGGCTTCAACCAGGAGGGAGATGCGGCCTGGAAAGCTCTGGCAGCATCGGGCAGAGGCAGCTTTGCTCGCTGGTGCAAGACCAGCTTTTATTTAGATTGGAGCATCGCACCCAGTGTTTGCAGCTCTGTAACCACAAGCTGAATGAAACACCAAGGGAAAAACCGAAGATAAAGCTGCTCTTCCCTGGTTGCACTCGATAATAAAATACTCTTCTGTGTCCGTGGCACGGCTTTCCTCAAAGCCCCCAGCCTGCTGGCTTGGTAAGGAATGCAGTGGATGGCGGCAGCTGAGCCGGGCTCTCCGGGACCCGCATCCAACATCCCTGGAGAGCTGGCAGGCGGTGCCTCGTGTCATGGCTGACGGGCCTCCGGTTGCCCGGGCAAAGCGTTGCTGTCAGCAGCTTGTTGCTTGTCTCCGAAACGTGGTGCCAGAGCCTCTGCCAAAGGAATTGGCAGCTATAAAATGTGTGTGTTTGGTTTTGCAGAAGGGGAAGAGGGACTGAATGGAAGCATCTCATGCAAACACCTTGGGAAGCGTCGTGGCGGGATGTGGCCTCGAAGGAGATACAAATTCCCGGTGGCTTTGCAACCCGGCTTTGCTTTGGCAGGCATTGCACAGTGGCATGGCCCGGCGCGGGGACACGTAGGGCTGTCCTGAGCAAGCCTCGAGGACAAAACGTCGCTGACAGTGTCTGGTGCTTGGCCGAAAGCGCTGGGAAAACAGCTCTGGTAGCGAGCAGCTCCCGGCAGAGACATTCGTATGCTGGGCTCGACCCCTTCCCCACACGCCCATCATTAGCAACGCTTTTCTCTTTACAGTTCAGCTGTAGTTAAGACAGCCGTTACATCTGGCCTGATGTAGACAGCAAATACATTATCCCAGAGGAATAAACAACTCGGGGGCAGCCTGAAGGGACATGGCAGCAGTCACCCACGGGCAGGGATGCTGGGACACAGGGTCCGGCACCCAAGGCTTGTCACGGTGAGAAGGCAGCGAGAGTACCAGGGCTCACAATGCTGCCGGCGCTGCCTTCAAAGGAAAGCAACCCTGACGGCGGGCAGCCGGGCTGCGGGCAGCAATGCGGGGCCGCTGCCTGTTATACCCAGCCAAGGCAAAACGCATGCTGTAGCATCCTTTCTCTGCCTGACCTTCCCAATGTTAGGAATCAAAATATTAGAGGTGGCATTTTCCGCCTTGTTAGCGAGATTAAAGTCAATTCTACTTAGTTTGGCTGAAAAATGAGGCAACGTAAAAGTGCTGGTGTGAGCAGTGGGTTTTCAGGGCACGATGTGCCATCAAGCTCCCCGTTTGGCTTCGTTTTGGTGCTGGAAATTGCAACACCGTCTTCACGCCAGCGGCTGCAGGCTGGGTGGGGAACGTGGTCCGGCTCAGCCACCGCCGCTGCCCTGTCTGATTTACCATGCAGTTGAGCAAAAACGCTATTTCTGGCCCAAACAGAGCAACGGGATGGATCTATGTCATATTAAAGGGCTTCTGGAGCAGTTTAGCTGCCCGCTCGCCTTCACCGTCCAGGTGAAGAGGTGTGAAGGGTACTTTCCGGGAGTGCTTCACTGGTTTTGCCTTTTTCCTTTGAAATAGGACCTACAAGGGCACGTTCCTGCAGGGAAGTGGAAGCTCCTGGCTGGAGCCACCAACCCCAACCACCGTCCAGCTGCCAGCAGCGGCCCTGGCTCTGCCATGTAACCCCGCAAGACCTCGGCGAGAGGTGCCAGAGGTGCTCTGCTGACGGGAAGAGCTCAAGCCGGCGCACAAAGGAGGCAAGGATCCAGCTGTAAATTAATATTTTATAGGACACCAAGAAAAATCAGAGAGGCTAATTACAGTGATAATCATCGCAGCCTGGAGGCATTTCCATGGAAGTCAGGAATTACCCAGGATTACCTCACTCCTTGCAGCAGCCTGCGCGGGAGGCAAGCGTGTGCGGCAGCAGTGGCACGGCACCCGGCACCTCCTCCTGCGCTGGCTGGGGGTCTGCGACCCAAAGCGAAGAGCAGCCGGGTTTTGGCAGCCTCCCGGCATCCGACTCCAGATGCATGGCTCTTGGTTTGCTGAGTTGAGTGTGATGGAGGGTTGGAGTCACGGGGTTTTTGGCTGAGTGCTTACCCCGCCGCCACTGTGCCAGCGCATGCCTGTTTGTCTCCAGCGCCACAGATGCGGGAGCCATTGTTGACTCCAAGTAGGTTAAAACCCCGAGGTGTTCAGGGCATTGCTAGCAGAGAAGTTTGTGGATGTGCCCCCAGGATAAGTTGTTCCCATGATTCGTTAATTAGTGATAGTAACTGATAATTGCATAGTTTATCCGGGGATAGAATGAATTCCCCATCAGCTCCTTGGTTTGGAGGCTGGGGAGCACATCCCAGCTCCAGCACGGCACGAGGTTGGCCCCACACTGTTTGTGGCAAGCCCAGAGCATCTCCATGAGCTGCATGGCCAGGAGGGCTTGCCTGCTCCTGCCCCATGGCCCAGAGCAAAGCCAGCACAAACATCTCCAGGGCAAGCCGCGCCGGGAGCAGATGAGCACCAGTGCCACTGGTTCGTGCAGCTGAGCTCGAGCAGGAGGGCACCACTGGTCTAAGACCCAGCCTGCAAGTGGGTCAGGAGAAAAGCTTGGGTAAAAACCCCATGCCTGCTGCGCACAGAGCCGGGAAGAGCCTGGGCAGAGGCCAGCCCTGGGCTGAGGGTGCTGCTGCATGCCTGCACCCTGCCCGAACCACATGGCGGCAACCCTGGCACCGGCAGAGACACCAGGCACAAAGCATCCCCTCCCACAGCTCCAGGGCGGGCATGGAAAGAGAAGTTCCTAAGCTGTAGAGTTGGTAAAGAGGCAGAGAAGGTCTGCAAGGACCTCCTGTCGACAGACCGTCTGCCAAAATGTCCGCTAGCGCGTGGCCTGGCCACCACCCAAGGCTGTGGTGAGACAGCGAAGGTCCCCCGCACACAGGAGCGGAGCTGATGCTCCCTGGCTCTCCATCTATCTGCGACAGGAGCAGTGTGCTGCCTTTCTCTGCCTGTCCCTGCAGCGTGGACCAGATGGCCAAGCTGCATGGGGCACCCCGGGCACGCTGCCTGCTCGTCGCCTGTGCCCTCCGAGCTCAGGTGTGCATGGGGGCTGTGAGCATGCTTGCCCAGGCAGCACGGGAGGTGGTCCGGGGGCTCCTGGGGCTGAGGCCCGAGGTGGTTGTGACACCCATTGGATTTGCTCCGGGCAGTTTGCGGGTTCACGACATGCTGACCTGCTCCTGCCATCCCTGGCAGCACAAAGAGCCCCGGAGCTGCTCCAAGCAAGGGCTGGATGCGACCGATAGCTCCAGGCAGGGTCCGGCAGCTCTTGGCTCAGACATAATGGGCCATGGCAGAGGGACTGCTCACACCTCCTGGCTGAAGGTGAGTCCTCCAAATCCCCGTCCCTGCGATGAGGTGGTGCTGACGCAGGTTGTGCCCATCCTGGGAGGAGCATCAGCCTGTCTTGCCCCGACCAGCTGCAATTCTGGCTCTGTTAGGATCGGGGAAAACTTTTACTTTGTTTTTTGAGATGAAAACACCTCCGGCAGCACCAGCTCATGCAAGCAGTACAGGGACAGCACAGCCGGCCAAGGAAGTCCAGGCTGAATCCAAAGCAGCCGGCCTGAGCAGCCAAGCCGCCCTGGCCGCTCAGGGAAGGTCCCTGGGGACACCCGCAGGTGGGGTTGGTGCGAGGGCACAGCAGCTGGGGCTGGTGCAGGCTGCAGACCTGCCCGAGCACCCTGGGAATGTCAAAGCTGCCCTTACGCCACTGCCTGCAGAAGAGACGGGCACTGGGACGGGACACAGCCTTGTGCCAGGCCCCTAGCCAGCCTAGCAAGTTAGCAGGAGAGAGCAGCTGTCCCTTTTGGGTTGCACCCGCCACGCATCCGTTCTTGTTTTCTCTTCTTGATGAGGACCAGGAGCTGTCGCAGCAGCGCTCAGGGCTGGGGGTGCAGCAGCCTGATGCGCTGGGGAACAGGGAGCTTGGCCCCATTGCCTCCATGGTGCTTGCTGCGGTGCCTTCCTTACAAACGCGGCTTAATCCAGCCCAAACGCGGCTTAATCCAGCCCTGGAGCGCTCCGTAAAAAAAAAAATCAAAGCGTGAGTCATCCCACTCCAAACCTCAAACCATGTCACAGATCATCCCTCGCTCTGCTGAAGTTCTCCCTCTTCCCCCACATGCCTCAGTGGAAGGGGAAAGGGGAGGCAAACGCAGTTGCCCGCATCCCAGCTCCTCGCACAGCTAAAAAACCCGTCTCGCCTGGCTCACTCTGCCCTCTAGTAGCGGCTGGATTTACAGCAACGTGCTATTTCGGTGCCGTGCCTTGCTCTGCTGCACCTCCAGCCTCCAGCCCGGAGCCGGCCCTCGGCTGCCCC
>NW_008794630.1:2040742-2043447 GCF_000699145.1 Aptenodytes forsteri | reverse complement strand
CTTGCGGGGGAAGGGGGGGGGGGGTCAGGTCTCTTTGCACCCTTGCATGGCGGGGGGGGTGCGTGCTGTCACTTTGCATTCCTGCGTGGAGAGGGGGGTACCTGGTTGCTTTGCACCCTTGTATTGGGGAGGGGGGGGGGCATCACTTTACATCCTTGCATTTTGGGGAGGGAGGATCCACCGCTGCTTCTCATTTTTACATCATTGTGGAGGATAAGCTGGGCCCGCGGTCGCCTGTGCAGGGAGAGGCACCTATAGCCAGCGTAGGGCAGGGCTCATCACCCCCGGGCTGGGGAATGTGAGGGGCTGGGGTGCTGCAGCCTGGTGTGAGGCTGGGGAAGCAGAGGGGACAGGGCCGAGCAGGGCAGAAGCCCGGTGGCACCTGCCACGCATGGCCCCCTCCTCACAGCCTGGGGTCCTCCCTGGGGTTTGGAGCCCCCCCGGTGGCCCCCCAGGCCGGGGCACCCCCGCAGGCAGGCTGCAGGCAGGCTCACCTCCCCCCCCAAGGGTGCAGAGCCTGGGCCTCCATGCTCAGTGATTCAGCTACTTGCAGGGAGCTTTAATTTTATCGCTTAAAACTGGAGTTCTTGCTGCCTCGTGGTGGTGTCAGCGCTATAAAATACCTATGGATTAAGATGCTTTTTAGTGTAGTTTGTGGCTGCTTTGTCTGCGGCTGCCTGGCATACAGCAGCCAGCTGCCGGATACGTTGCCGGACACAAGCCAGAGGAGGGGAGCGTAGGACCTGGATGTATGGGCAGATCGGCAATGGCAGAATAAATAATTCATCCTCAAAACTTCAGCGTGCCAAGGTGCACCCGTCACTTGCTGCATCTCCTTGCCTGGATTTTAGAGAGGTTGCTAGTTTCATTTTAAAGAAAAGGTATTTTGGTGGCATCTCTGTGTCTCAGTAGCATCCCCTATGACAGGTTGAACAGCTCAGTGATTAGGGGAGGTTGAAGGCAGCATCGGTCCAGCAAAACTTCATCTGGCAGCTAGAAGGTTAATGTGCACCGTGCTTTTCTGTCGCAGATGCAGAGCATGCTAAGGGCTCTTACACATAATGCCTGTGATGCAACTTAGACCCCAAATGTCCGCTCCTTTCCCGCGGAGCTGAAGCCCACAGAGAAAACTCGAGAGAAGCATATTTTGCTTTCAGCTGTCATCTCCCTTGGCCCAGTTCTGAACCAAAGATGCTCATCCTCCATTTTATGGTGGATGACAAATCAGCTGCGGATGCCAAGATCTTGACAAGTTACGAACAACAGCCCTCAAGCCAAAAGTGTTAAAATAAAAAAAAAATTAAAAAAAAAAGCAAGAATGCTTTTTGCAAAGCTGCTTAAAATAAAAAAAATAAAAAATAAAAAAAAAAGCAAGAATGCTTTTTGCGAAGCTGCTCATCCAAAAAGCCACCCCCTGAGCTGCACCCCACGGGCGAGAGCCGCAGCTCAGAGGAACGGAGAGGATGCAACCAGCTCCCAGGCAGGAGCTGCCCCCACTCCCCCGGGTCCCACCGGGATTTTTGCAGGGCGGCACGTACAGCACCGGTGGGCGAAGCAGCACTGTCAGCCTGGGAAGGGACCACCCGGGGAACACGGCACAGCCCCGGCAGGGAAAGGCATTTGAGCTGGCTGGGAGTGCTCTGTGGCTTGAGATGCCGGTCCTGCAGCTGTGCCCAAAGGCATCGAGCGCCGGGTTTCCAGAAAGACCCTTGCTGCTTGCCAAGGGTTTCTTGGGTTTATCAAAGCGCCTTCTATGTTGGGGAGAATAAGGCTGGTTTGTTCAGCAGCGTCCTGCTCACACAAACCACCAGCAAGCGAGAGAGATCCTTCTGTTAATGAGCTGAGCACAAAAGGGAAAAAAATGTCATTGAAGATTTTCCTTTGGTGATAAAGAGTCATTAAAAACAACACATGATTCCTGGGCCAGCGGGGATCTTTTCCAGCCAAAACAGAGCCGGGATCTGTGCTGCTGTTCCCACCACCCCATCCCCTGACTCCTCCTCTGAAGATCAAGGCTGGCATCGCTGCTCCCAGGCGGTCCTCGCACAGGAGCCACGCAGGGAGCAGCCAAAGGATGACGGAGGAGGATCACGTGTAGTTTCATCGGCACCTTGTTTTCACCCTTTTCTCCCTTCAGCATTACAGTATCAGGGTGTTGCGTTTGCATGGATTTAGTTTGTATCCGAAGCAGAGAAGAAGCCAAAAGGTGATGGTGGTACTGGGTCTGTCCGGGGGCTGGCAGCAGCTTCTGTGGGACGGGAAGGACCCGATGAAGTGACCCTCAGCTCCGTGACCAGCGCCGGGGGGGGCGCTGAGGGTTCCCCATTTCTGACAAATCAAACGACAGAACCCAAAACCCACATCAACTAAAACCCAAGGAAAACAGCTGCCTGAAAACCCACTTGCCAATTTACAGTGTTTGCCAGTTGCATACCTGTAAAGAAACATCATTTAGATAAAAGCATTAAGGAGCCTGTTTGTTTTAAACCAGACACACAGCAGGACGAGCTTTTTATACTAACCCCGAGGTAGCGAGGCAGTTGCATTTATGGCGTCCTCCTAAGCAGGCTTTTTGGTGAAGGTTGGTGTTGCGGAGCCCAGCTTTCAGAGGCGTTTGTGATTTAGAGGCAATTTAGTCAAGTGCTGTTCCTAGAGCTGAAGCATTTTGCAGTAGGAAGAGGGGGGGGGGGGGGGGTACTGGGGGA
>NW_008794630.1:2032726-2040655 GCF_000699145.1 Aptenodytes forsteri | reverse complement strand
GGGGGGGGGGGGGGATACTGTGGCATTTACTAATAAAACTCTTCAGGAATATTTTTAGCTGTGATTTAACGTTATGTTGCACTTCACTGTGAAGTGTTCGTTCGCTGAAGCCTCCTGGCAGTTGTTAGCTGTGGTAGAGCTGCCTTTGGCTGAGTTAGCAGAGGAGGAGAGCTGCAGATGGACCGGAGGAGAGGCGCGGGCAGCGCTCCCAGCCGGGGCGGGCGATGTGCCTTCCTGGTGGGGCACAGGTCACCGATTCGGCCCCAACCCAGGGAGCGATGCAGCTCTGCTCCAGGGCCAGCCAGACGTCCAGCTCCCTCCTCCCTTTGGCTGGAGGGTCTGACCCTTTCCCTGCAGTTGCAGCTCAGCCCCAATCTGTTCTTGGCCGACAGCAAATAGTCCTCTGTGCCACCCAGGATCAGGGCTAAGACCTCTCAACTCATTTCACATGTGCTGCGGGAGCAGCAAGGTCCACAGCTCCAGCTTCCAGCCTCCCCCGAGCCGACAGCCTGCAGATGGGGGACCAGAAATAGCACCCCACATCCTGGGGCTTTTCAGTCCCCAAGGCGTTTTGCGTTTTGCCACCCAACGCTTTGCCACCCAACGCTTTGCCACCCAACGCTTTGCCACCCAACGCTTTGCCACCCAACGCTTTGCCACCCAACGCTTTGCCACCCAACGCTTTGCCACCCAACGCTTTGCCACCCAACGCTTTGCCACCCAACGCTTTGCCACCCAACGCTTTGCCACCCAACGCTTTGCCACCCAACGCTTTGCCACCCAACGCTTTGCCACCCAACGCTTTGCCACCCAACGCTTTGCCACCCAACGCTTTGCCGTGAGATGTGCTAACACTTCTCTCTTGGGATGGGGCTGGGATGCTTTCCGTGGCCCCAGACCATCAGCAGGCATTTGTAAAGCCAGACTCCTTCTGGATGCAGAGGTCTCAAGGAAGGGGCAGGCAGTAGCATTGCTTCTCCCATGCCCATCAGCCTCAGTGCAATCGTGAGAATTTAGTCTCACTGAAGATCGGCCCCTGGTTTATTTTAAGCAAGGGGAATGCTTGAGATCCAGCCGGTTTTAATATCTTTAATTAACCTTTGGACAAAAGCTCTGGAGTGATTATCAGTTTCACACAAAGCAATGACATTTGTCATACCGGTAGCGTTCATAGTCATTTGGGCTAGCAACAAATTAAAAAGTGGTTGCAGATGCATTTCATAAATTAGAGCAACGTGTCCTCACACTTGTGGATCACGCTCCATTTTGTGTGAAGTACCTCAGCAGATCTGGTCCAGCTCTAGCAAGCAGGTTTCTCTGCATTGCAAAGAGCTGCTTGCACAGTTTTTGCTGGTTGATTTTTTTCTGAGACACCAAAGCTTCAGTCCCTATAGGCTATAGGCTCTGCTCTCCCTCCTGAGGCTGTTCGTGGCCCACATCAGCCAAACATCTGAGGTTTAAAAGCAGGAGTTTAGGGCCACCTGAGCCAGAGGTTGCCCCTCGGCCATTAGGTAGCTGCTGGTGGCCCTGTCTGTCCTCTGCAGATTTGTCCTGTTGCTCCTTGAACCCTTCTGCACCGATTTCTAGCACACCCTGTGGCAGAGCTCCACAAATCAACAGCTCGAAAGCCTGCTGCTTTTGCAGCTACCATTTATTTCTGCCTGCTCAGAAACACTGCACACCCCGGGGATCCTTCCCAGCCCTCTCCTGCACACAATCTGTCCTGCCAAACACCATAGGACATGTTCCTTCAGGCACCTACGAGCCCAGCTGAGTGTCACTTCCACCTCTTGTCCTTTTCCCGACTCCAGAGTCGGCTTTCTTTTTTTGCTCCTTTCAGTATTTCAGGACTGCCTTGTGCCTCCTTCCCCCTCCTGCCCCTGCAGCCCTTCCCCACCTCGCCGTTCCCAGGGTGCCCGCACCAAACCACGGGTTGCCATCCTGAACAGGCATTGCGAGATTCTTGTTCTTTTGATATTCATTTGTAAAGTTTCTTGTCTTTTGTTCAAGGATAATAGATTTTTCAATATACCACTTTGTTTTTTTGCACTACTCTGGCTCCTGGCATCCGACCAAAGCTTTTGCTTCCTTGTAAAAGCCTCCGGTTCCTGGCAGCGTCTGGTCCTCGGGGCTCAGCAGCGCCCTGGGGAGCCCAGTTCGGGTAAGAGCTTTGATTGCACGGGCCGAGCAAACGAACTGCCCCCAAAGTTTGGCCCAGAACTGAGCTTAGCTGCGGAGGCTGACCCAAACTCCCAGTCTTTAGGGGTTTGGCGTGGCTGTGCTCACTGCACACATGTTCTCCCTAAATGCAAGCTCAGGGTTTGTCTTGGCCATCTGAGACATGGTGAATTAGGTTTCCCTCGGCCGCCTTGTACAAGCTCAGCTGCTGCTTCACATGCCATCCAGCCAGCTGGGTGCCGTGCATCAGTGCCGTCACGCAAGGTATTGAAGATGCCTTGATGGCTGATTTGTTTTTGCAAGCCAGCGGTGTGCAACATGGACATCCTTCGCAGCCCAGCTCTGCTCATCTCTCCCATGGCTCCGTTCCCAATCCAGGTTTCTCCCGCAGGGAGCACCCAGCCATGGAAAGCAAACCCCAAAATTGCCTTCTGTACCACCTTGGCCCAGTGAAGGAGGGTGACAGCAGGGGGACTTCCCTCCCTCTCTCATGCAATATGAAGCAGGGCACTGGGGCTGAGACTGCAAGTATCAGGCACTTACCAAACCAAATGTCTGTCTTGGGGATTAGCCAGCACCTGAAAAACATGTTGTCACCCCACCTGTCCCTCCTTGCAGGGCCATCCAGACCATGCATGATCCTTCAGGCCACTTTGGACCCCGCCACAGGAATCCAGCTTGGCTTTGCAAGTCACAGCTCAAACCCCTGCCCAGTGGGAGAAGGCGAGTGGGTTTGGGGGCGCAGCGGAGGTGAGGAGACAGTTATGTACATGAAAAGCTATTGCAAAGAATATAAGCAGCAATGGCTGGACACAAAGCTCCATTTTTTGGACCCTCTTACAAAACAAGAGCTGCTTTTCTGCCCCTGATGGACCCCAAGGACTTAAGCTGCCAGATGCGATGGCTGCTGAGATGAAGGATGACATCTGGAAGGAGCCAGCTGTAGGGGTCACCTGTGAGCCAACATCTGCAAATCGCAGCGCCAGGCTGGTCTGCAGGGACGGGGGGGGGCTGGCGGTCGTGGTCTGGGGCAGCGCTTATTCTCCAGCCCTCCTGCGCTCTTCTCCTGCATGGTCTGGGAAAGCAGGGGCTGCTCTTCAACAGCACCAGCAGCTTTGGGGTTTGGGATGCTGTGGTCAATTTGCTGATTGTTCCTTGGGAGAAATCAGCTTCTTAGGGCAGAAGATAAAGCTCATTTCTGGTCTCATCACCTCCCGTGCCTAGGCATGGGATCACCAGCTGATCTTTGCTCGGGCAGTGGTGAGCTGGACGCTGTTCCCTTCCAAGCTCCTTTGCTTGGTTTGGAAAGCAGGTGGGAGGCTGCGCCTCTGCAAGCTGATGCCCAGCTTGGGTAGGATACAGCAGATGCCAGGGTGGATTTGGGGAACACCGAGGCTCATTGCAGGCTGGAGGAGGCTGTGAGCCGGCCCGCAGTCCCATGCACTGGCTGCTGTGAGCTGCCACCCGCTAGACAGAGTGACAGCGGGAAACTGGGCCGAGCAGCCCGATGCACCTCCCAGAGCACAGGCAGCTCGGGGAGGTCAGTGCCGCTGCCCCGGCGAGATGCTGAGGAGGTTTGACAGATGAATTATGGAAATTGCAATGTGCTACCCTGGGAAGCAGCTATCCACCGTGGGAAAGTGGGCGCTTTCCAGTTACCATCATCAGCAACAGTCTCTCCTTGGCCTGACAGCTGAGGCTGTCACCACTGCCTTTCACCTGTGGTATTTCCCAGTACAGGAAGATAAAGACTTATCGACTCCTTCAGCAGTCGGGGAGAGAGGGCAAGTGATGGGAGAACCCCCGCAGTGTGCCTGTGCCGTGGCAGCGGCTCTCGGGAAGCCCCCAGCCGGTCCCACTCCTCCTGCCTTCCACCTCCAGGAAATCCCTGCTGAGTTTGTGGCTCCCGTTTTCCTCCTCCTGCAGCCTGACGCTGGCATTATCCCAGCGAGGGCTCCTCACTTCCACTCAGGAGACAGCAAAGCCTTGTGAATTTTAGTCCATATAAGTGATACCAGAATCCGGCTGATGTTCCTGGACCCAGCAGAAGAGATGTTCACCCTACAAACACACCCCGTAGATACACAGAGAAATGGGAAGGGTCAAGTCATGGCAAGAAGGTTTGGCTGGTTGAGGTTGTGCCTTTGAGTACCTGCACCCGTGGAGCGGCCAGCGCCTAAAGAAACTGGGACCATCGCATGAGAAATCAATAAGAGAAGCAAACCTTGCTGAGGCTGGTTGGAAAAGCCCACGTAACCACCTAAACCTGAGTGGGGCTTTGAAGACAAAGCATCACCGGGGCTTGCACTGTTATCTCAAAGCAGCTGAAGGGTGGGATCGGAGGGGCTGTGCTGAGCCAGGCAGGGCAGCACTGCCGGCCATGGCTGGGATCCCCCCGCGGCCTCAGAGCCATCAGCTGCATCTAACACACTCTCAGCTAGAGAGGAAAGAAAGACCTGAACGCTCAAGGGCTGGCATGTTTCCTGAGCCGGAGAGGAGGGCAGGAGCAGGGCGGGAGGGGAAGAGCTCATCCCCACCTACAAGCATCCATCACCAGCGAGGATGGACACCTGTATCCCAAGGGAGGACTTCAGGAACTCCTTTTCGCACCCTCTGCGCCAGAGCAGGCATTTCACAGCAGAGCCCAGCGCAGGGCTGCCTGGCCAGGGTCGGACACCTTCCAGCAAACCTGGAGCAGCCCGGCAAGGTGGAAAACCCTTCCCGATGTCCAACGCGAGCACAGACACCGAGGCCGGACATCCCACCTGCCCTGGATCAAGTCTTCCTCCGGCAGCACCGATGTAACCCCCCAGCTGCTCCCGCCCTGGCTGTGCTCTTGCAGCACGAGGACAACATCACCGCAGCACACATTAAGCGAGCGCTGCGAGCAAGGCACTGCCCTGGCCTCGCCACCTCTACCCTCGCTGGGGCGCAGCAGGGACTGCTGGCAGCCCCACACACACCCACAATCGAGTGACCAGGAGCCAAAGGGGATGGGGACAAAGACAAGGCTGTGACACAGGTCCAATGCCTGCCCTGAAGATCGTGCCAAACCCAGGACTCACCCCGGGTGCCAGCACCCACCCAAGGGACCCACCTGGGGCAGGAGCTGCTTGCAGGGGTGAGGTCCAGCAGGGCACAGCCAGGAATAGGGCTGGAGACCAGCAGCATCGTTCAGGGCAAGACTAGTATCCCCAGCTGAGCTTAAATAACCTCCTGGGCCCATGGGTGGGGGTGTGGGTCCCAGGTGAGGCTGCTCAGGGCCATCAAGGGCTAGTAGTGCCCATGGGAAGATGGCAATTTGGCCCTGCAGCTGCCCAGATGTGGCTTTACTGGTTGCATGGCAATGCCCAGCTGGGCTGTACTGGGGGTGCCACAGCGGTCACTGCTGAGCTTGGTGCACGCTGTGCGTTGGTGGTGGCCCACAGTGCTGAGCACTGAGGTGGGGTCCGGTATGGCCCCATGTATGGAAGAAATCATGAATTGCTCTTGGCCTAACTCTGTCCACGTTCGGGCTTCTCCCCCTTGCACCAGGGAGTCACCTCTGCACCCAGCGGATCCCTGCTCCTGGGAGCCCTTTCCTGAAGGTCTGAGGACCTGACACCAAAATCACCCTCCCAAAGGCTTGGAAATGACCCGAAATATCAGCACGAGCAGGAGCAGCCCTGGGCATAACTGAGCATCCCTTCGCTGGGGCTCGGGCCAAGCCGCCAGTGCTCAGGATTTGTGTGCAGCCTCTTGGGAGGTGTGAGCAAGATGCACCTGCGAGGACAGAAATTAAGTTGGTGTCGCGTGTAGCCCATCCCCACCCAAAGCCTTTTGGTCCCCTGAGTCGGGACAGGCCTTGAGATCGCGGGTTTTAGGTCAGAAGTTGGGTTTTCAACCCAGAAGTCGGAGGTTTGGTGCCGCCGGTGCACGAGGGATGCTGTTACAGCAGGTTGAGATGGCACTTGTCGCGGGAGGGGTTGGCAGGGGTTTCTAATCCCTGTGTTCCCGTTAGCAGCCATTGACTGGGGAGGTTAAAAAGCAGCTTCTCCTGTGGCTCGGCCAAAGTTGCCTGTCGGGGCTACCCTAGCCTAAAAATGTGTGCCTAACTCCTCCTTGGTTTCTTCTGCTGCAAGCTCTGAGTCTTGTTAGGCCTTTTTTGGGGGGGGAGATTAAAGGGGTCTTTCTTCTCCAGGGACGCGCTCCCATGGCATGGTCTCAAATGCTGTTATCAGACCACATACCCACCTTCTGCCCCTCTTCAAGTCTGTCCCTGATGGGAAGAGTTTCAGACCTCGAATCCTTTTTTTCTTCATTCCCCTCTGGGGTCCCCACGGGTGATGGAGGTGCAGGTGGCCCTGATTCCTCCCGGGCCCCCTGCGCAGGGACAAAAAGCCCCGGGTGCCGGTGGCCGTGTCCCAGGCGGATGCTGAGAATGGCTCTTTGTTCCCTGTTTCTAATTGCTGGGCCAAAGCAGCTCGTTAACCGCTCTGCCCCGTGCCCTCCCGTCCCTGCTGCCACCACTCAGGGGGAAATCCCCCGCGGGGACGTGCCAGGGCTCAGCCTCTGAGTCCATATTTTGGGGTGACACATAAAACCGGCTCAAAGCGAGCTTGGGGTGAAGCTGCCAGCGTTGCTCATCTCTTTACGCAGCCCGGGAGGGGGTTCAGGGGGTGCCCAGAAAGGGGGGTTGTACGTAGCCAGAGCAAGACGTCCATCAGCAGGTACCCAGAGCCTCCCCTGCAAACTCCGTCACAGTTTTCTCAGCCGAAAAATAACCAGCTGGCAGAAGCCTCTTGGTTGTTTTGGGAGCCAGGGACGGTACCAGCCCCGCCATCCACGTGCAGTGACTTTGGGAAGCGCCGGATGACACGCGGTTTGCTCTGAGCCCGAAGCTTCGCGCGACCCTAAGGAGGGTTCAGGGCTGGGGTCCTTCCCACGGCACCGCGATTGCCCCGGGGCAGAGCAGAGCCCAGCCATTCACAGATCTGGGAGCACAATCAGCCCTTTGGGAAGCTCGATATTAATGATTTAGAAACAATTTTTGGACTCTTTCATGGAGGGAGCTTGCATTTGCATTTGAAAACTCCGGAGGAGCTGGCGGTGCTGGCGGGGGGACGGGAGCACTGGCCGGGTGCTATCAATAGGAAACTGTTCTGTCTAACGCTGCCGGGGCCAAAAAATGTGAACTCTGCAGATTTCTGGCTCCGTTCGTGGTCAGAATTGCTGGCTCCGTTGTTGGTACCCGGCTGCTCCGCTCCCAGCTATTAATGGCTCTGCTCGGAAGCTGGTTTGCCTTCGCTGCCAAAGCAGAGAGGGGTTTTGTGAAAGATGGGGTGGATGAGGGGTGCCCAGGGTGTGAAACGGGGGGGCCTCAGCTCACTGTATTCGGGATCTGGGAAGGCTGTTCATGCTGTCTGGTCCTTATCAGCCTGGGATCCAATTCGCGGTGATTTCGATGCTAAAGCCATCTGTTTGCCTTTGCACTGGGAGTGTAGCTGAGGCCCGATGCACTCGTGTCACGTAAGACGCCCTTGTGCAAGCCTGCGGGGTCACCGCCTGCTTTGTGCCTGTCCGTGTCCCGGTCCCAGGCTGCAGCGCCCCAGGAGACACCACCGTGGTTAATAAATGCTCCGTTTTTTCTTTTTTTTCTCCTTTCTCAGCCTGTTTTCCACCACTTGCCCTTCACGCCAACGGGGTAACCTGCCCCCAGCGCCCCCCCCCTCCTACCCCACTGTGCCCGTCCTTCGTCCTTCCTCGCCAGCT
>NW_008794630.1:2027253-2031160 GCF_000699145.1 Aptenodytes forsteri | reverse complement strand
CACGGCACGGGTGCTCTCGCTGGAGGCGGGGTGGGTAACCTGCCCCCAGCGCCACCTCCTACTCTACATCCCCTCCCTGAGCCCCACGGTTCAGGGGGGGATGGCGGCGGAGCAGGGGCCACGCAGGGATGCTGCGGAGAGCAGGGGCGAGCTGGTCGCGGCAGCTTGCCTCGGTGTAGCGCGTGCACAAATAAAACCCCGGAGAGCTTTGCACTGAGCTGGAAATAATGGCATTACAAGCGCTTGCTCGCTTCTGGCCGCTGTTTGGGTGGGGTGAGGCTTTTCGGGGCCGGCTGAAGGGCTGCGGCACGTGGGGGTTTGCTCCTGGTTTGAGCGCAGCTCCGGGCAGGTAAGTGGGAAAGGCTCCCCGGGCGCGGTGGCTTGTCAGCGGAGCACAAGGGTGAGGACAGGGCCCGGCGAGGTGGTCCTCACCTCTGTCCTGGTGCCATGCCCGTGTGCTCACCAGCATCTGGAGGTTTGCACCCACGGAGCATCCCCTGCTTGGAAAAGCCCTGCGGCCGCCACGTGGGCCACAGCCTCCCTATCCCAGTGTGGAAAGGATGAGTCCCCTGTGCAGAGAGCAGAGGGAATGGGGGAAAAAATAGGCAAATAGCAAAAGCTGCGTATTTTCTTTTTATTCTTTCTTTCTCCTTTGCCCAGGAGAGGCCTGAGGCCTTGCCGGCAGCATGCCGCTGGTGAAGAGGAATATCGAGCCCCGGCACCTGTGCCGGGGGGCTCTTCCCGAGGGGGTGACGAGTGAGCTGGAGTGTGTCACCAACAGCACGCTGGCTGCCATCATCAAGCAGCTGGGCAGCCTCAGTAAGTCAGGCTCAGCGACCCCGGCATGGGACGGGGAGGGGACAGTGGGATGCCGGTGGGATGCCGGTGGGATGCTGGTGGGACGCCACGGTCGCTTGCTCTGGTTCCAATCGCAGAGAAACGGGGGCTGTGCGAGAGCCGTGCGGGCTGCAGCCACCCCTAATTCAGTGGGAATTATCCAGCTAATAAAAAAAAAGGAGGGTGCTCAGGGCCAAGCCCAAAGTGGGGACTTGGTGACATTTTTAAGACCCGTTTTCTTCCCATAGCTGGTCTGTGCGGCGGGGGGCGGAAAGCTTTCGCGAGCCCCTTGCTTCTCGACTTGGCCAGAAATAGGAAGGTCAGGCGAAGATTAAAAAACCCCAACCTATTCTTTTTAATCTTAGAGCTTTATGTGAAAGAGAGGTCTGTATAAAAGGTCTAAATCCTTGGCTGTCCTCCTGACCTGGGACTGATTTCAGCAGAAAAGGGGAGGACGAGAGCATTGCACACGCCAGTGTGAAGGTTTAATAGGGGCAACCTATTTCACTGCTGAATATCGACTTAAAATAGAGAGAGAAGCGCAGGCTCTTCAGAGCTCCCCCTCTTTCCCCCCCTCCAGAACTAGATTCTTCTCTAAAATACTCCCAGAAAAATAAACCCTGTATTTAGGGAGCTGCTGGAAGTGCGGCGGCTCGCATGAACAGCACCCATGGGTGCTCAGGCCATGGCTACCTCGTCCAGGGGAAAAGGAAATCAAATACAAACGGCCGAGTCGGGAGACAGGCCAAGCAGATATCAAAAGCGCCTTGGTCTCGGGAGCCGTTTGATACGTGGTTTTGGAGGAAACCCCGAGGAGCTGGGGCGCTGGGCTGGGTGCTAGGCTGGGCTGGGTGCTGGGACGGGATGGGTGCTGTAGCCTGCAGGTGTCAGCAATGCCCTGCCAGGCGCCCTGCTCAGACCTGTGATAATAATAGCCCTAATAAAGAGCTATCGTAGCGATGCGCTGAGCGCTGCAGGAAAATAACTGCTAAAGTGAAAAAATTCGCGGCTTCTCCCCACTGTAGCGCTCTCCCCGCTGCCCTGTTCTCCGTTTTCCACCTTCAGGGCTGGGTTTCTGCGGGTGATGCTGCATGGCCAGGGGTGATGGCAGTTTTTTGGCTGCATCTGCCCTGGTAGATCCAAAGGCTTTTTAGGATGAGCACCGCCATGGTTTGGTGCCTCCCGCGGGTACCGCTCTTGCTGGAAAGGATGCCCGTGCGCGGAGAAGGGCAGGTGGCTTGTGCTCCCCTCCCTCCGTCCAGCGCTTTGCCAGGTCTGGGAGAGGATGAAGCTCAGCTCCCAAAAAAAACCAAGGCTGGGGAGAGAGCCCCGTGGAGCCAGCAGGGAGGTATGCGGTCCAGGGGTCCAGGGCTGGGAGAGGGCTGCCTGCCTGCCACCGCTGCCCGTGACAGGCGCCTGTTGCCCCCTGCCAGGCAGGCACGCGGAGGACATCTTCGGCGAGCTGTTCAACGAAGCCAACAGTTTCTACATGCGGATGAACTCGCTGCAGGAGAGGGTGGACCTGCTGGTCATCAAGGTGACGCAGCTGGACTCCACCGTGGAGGAAGGTGAGGGGCTGGGGCTATTTCGGGGTGACGGCCGGGTGCCAGCGGGTGGGACATGCGTGCTCGGGGTTGGACCACCCACCGTGCCTGGTTTGGGGGGCTGAGGCCACGCCTGCATCCCCTCTCCTTCCCGTGTTCCCAGTTTCGCTGCAGGACATCAACATGCGGAAAGCCTTCAAGAGCTCCACGGTGCAGAACCAGCAGGTCGTGTCTCGCAACTCCATCCCCAACCCGGTGATGGAGATGTACCAGCGCTGCGACAAGCCCCCGCCGCTCAACATCCTCACGCCCTACAGGTAGGGTGGCTGGTGCATCGCTCCTTGGGGGGACCGAAGGGGTCCTGGGGGGCCCTTTCCAGGAGAGGCATCGGGGGGTGCACCCCGTTTGCTGCTTGGCGAGGGCTGAGAGGCTGTTTTCTCCGGTTGCTGTGCCACCATCCCTACTGCATAGGGCGCTTGGGACGAGTGACCCCACGCAGTGGTACCGCAAGTAGTGACCACTGTGTTGGACATGTTCATGGTGGGGTAACAGCTTATGACCGTGATCGTACCAAACCCCCCTGCTCAGGGGAAGGGGGGTCTTCTCCTGTGGCTGATAACCCCCTCTCCTCCCTCCTCAACCCCCCAGGGACGACAAAAAGGACGGCCTCAAGTTCTACACCGACCCCTCCTACTTCTTCAACTTATGGAAGGAGAAAATGTTGCAGGCGACAGAAGATAAGAGAAAGGAGAAGCGCAGGCAGAAGGTAACGGGCAGGCGGGGGACACCAGGGGGGCTGGAGCTGGGGCTGCCCAGGATCTGGGGGATGGTCGCCTTCCTGGTGCATCCCGTGTGCTCCCCCCTGCTGTGGCGGGTGCATCTCGATGCTCCCTGGGTACCGCTCACAGTCCAGAGGAGCCAGGCTGGAGATGGAGCTGCAGCTTGTGTGTGCCCCCAGGAGCAGCGGCTGGTGGAGGACTCCACCCGGGAGGTGAAGAAAGTGAGGAAAGCCCGCAACCGGCGCCTGGAGTGGAACATGATGGCGTATGATAAAGAGTTCCGACCCGATAACAGGTTCTCACCATCCCCCTATCACATGGCGTCATCGGAAGGATCACTGTCCCCAGATAATAGGCAGGTTTTACCTACTACGCGTTTAGCTCACCAGTTCTCCTTTGCTTTTCTCTTCTTCTCCGTCTTTGGGGGGACACGCTGCCCACAGCAAGGTCGGGGTGATAAGCCGTAAACCCGTGGTAGCTTCATGGACAGCTGGTGCCCCCGGGGTTGCATCCTGGACCTCAGGAGCAGCCTTGGTGTTGGGATAAAGTCGGAGCGCTTTCCATTTAGCAGCTAAGGGAAGAGACTGGCTCAGCTTTGTTGGTGTCCACCTCCCCTCCGCTATCTCTCTGCTTTCTTGTATATCTGTATTTTTGCGGCCATTTTTTGTTGTGTTGTCTCAACCCCAAAATACCCCCAAACCCACGTCCCCCACGACCCCCCCGCCCAGCTGACCCCCCTCCCAGGAG
>NW_008794630.1:2026626-2026847 GCF_000699145.1 Aptenodytes forsteri | reverse complement strand
CGTGCCCCATAGCTCCTCCCGCCAGCAGAGCCCCCCCCCACCTCCGTGGGGACAGAGCTTACGCAGGGTCCAGAGCAAACCAAGCCACAGCTCAGCCGGTCGGTGTCTGGGATGGGTGGTGGGTGCTGTCGTTCCTTGTGCCGCTGACACGGCTTTGCCCTCCCGTTGCAGCCCCCAGCCGGTGCCGATGGCAGAGTACTTTGTGCCGCCCGCCCCGCCGC
>NW_008794630.1:2009639-2026154 GCF_000699145.1 Aptenodytes forsteri | reverse complement strand
TGGCTTCATTGAGTTCAAGACGAGCCCTGGGTGGCCAGGTGATGCGTGAAGATGGTGGCACCCAGGTGGGACCTGGGGAGGGAAAGAAATGCAATGCAGGGGGTTGGAGGGAGGTGGGGGAAAACCATCACCAGAGGTGGGAGGGAGCCCCCCAGGGATGACCGGCAGCTCTCGTGCACGTGGCCTCCTTCCAGGCTGTAGCGGATGATGTGCTCCAAGGCTTCTCCCATTTTCCCGTCCTGCAAATCTTCAGGTCGATGACAGATTTAATTTTCAAGAAGGTTCAACCTCTTCAGGTTGAGTGGAAACAGAGGAGGAGCTTTATTCTATTATAAAGCTTTATAAGTGCATGCATCACATTATTATCTCATGTAGCTTTATAATCGCGTGCATCCTCCTGCAAGGGGGCTGCAGCCATCTCATTTCAGCCAATACTTTTAACTGGGGGGATGCCGCACATCGGGTGCACCCATGGGTGCTGGGCACGTTGCCCCTAAAGCCTTCCCCCCTTCCCTACTGCAGGAATCCAACTCCGGAAAGTCCAGGAGCAATGGGAACAGGAGGCCAAAAAAGAGCCCGTGGGCAACGACGTGGCGACGATCCTATCCCGCCGGATCGCGGTGGAGTACAGCGAGTCCGACGACGACTCCGAGCTGGACGATAACGAGTGGTCGGACTGATGGCCCCCAGGGCTGGGCTGGCACGGAGCTCCCCGGCTCTGTACCAGGTGTGTATAGGCGCCTTCCCCAACGTCGATGCCAACAAGCACGGGCGGCCCCGCTCATTCAGGAGCTTTGCTTTTACACCATGTTGAAAACCCTTTGGGCAGCAGCAGCACTGGTAGGATACGCCTCGGAGGCAGTGAGGCCAGAAATTAGCAGCACCTTCACATTTAATGACTTCAAAAATGCTCTGAAGGCAGGTTAATGGGATTACTCCAGATTTACACCTGGAGCAAGACCAGAGGCTGGCCCTGAGTCTGCTTTGCTAGAGAAGGGAAACCCGGAGGCAGTAGTGCTTTTTCAGCTAGATGTTAAACGCGTTAACCAGAAGCTCCTGGAGAAGAAGCCTGATTGCACAGCTGATGTCACCACGGGTGCGCAGGGATGACCGTGCGCTGGGTTTGGGGATGCTCTGCTGCCTGCATTTGTAGGATCGGGCAGCTCCAAAGGCTGCGTGTGGGCAGGAGCCTCCTTCCCCATGGAGCGACGTACTGCGTTTTGCGGTAGTTGCGTAGGGATGGTCGCCATCGCGCTCTCGCTCCTTGGAGAAGACCAAGGCGTTGGTGACCTGAGCCCGTTCCCATCCTTAGGACCAGTTTTCTGGGAGAAAAGCGTGAAGGCAAGGCTTGTGCAGCTGGCAGGGAGACACAGCGCTCGTCCAGGCTTTGAAAGGTGCAATGTGTGCTGTCCTCGGGGGGGAAAGGGGCTGCCGGCAAGGGAGCAGAGGTGTCCAGGGACCTTCCCTAAGCCCAACTCTCCTTGGCCTTAGCGCTACACCACTTCAGTGTTATTTGAAAAAAAAATTAATTAGACAAAATGCTGCTTTTAGGTAAACTCTCAACTTGCACTTTGCTGCCCCACAAACTGCGCCCGTACAATTGAGATTAACTCGGACCCAGGCACTAATCCCCCCGGCCTGATCCTGCCCCGTCCCTTACCCCACAGGCGGGCACTTACGGGGGAGCCTGGAGAGCTGGGCCCCTGCCACGGCGCTGAAAATGCCAGTTTGCTCATCAAAATAGAGCGTGATTCATCGAAGGCTTTTCACGCAGCTACGAAGGGAGGAGGCACGGGAAGGCAGAGAGAAGGGGTGGGGAATACTGCAAATATCACAGTCAGGAGTAAGAGCCTGCAGAGAGCTGGGAGAGGTTCCCCACCAGCAGAAAATGGGCCAGGACCAGCCATGGATTTGCCCGACACGGTGTCCTGAGATCCTCTCTTGTGTTCCCATATACCACGAGTCCCTGAACGGGGGAAAACTGAGTCCCCACGTTGCATCTCTTCTGGAGAGAAGCTGGGCTCTGAGCCCACCTCCCCGGTTCTCCCAGTAGCCACGTATGTGATGGCTACAAAAGTAGTATTTTGACTATCTAGGAGTGACCAGGCCTGTAAAGGAGGTGGGAGGCTATGGCTGGGACCCAAAAGACTCAGAGGCTGATGCTTAAGTTCACCCTGAGAAATGCTAATGTTGAACGATGCCCCAGGTATCGGTTCATTATCCTCCTGGTATGAAACCCTTCATGGCGAGATGCGATGAACCCCCTGCCCAGCTGCTGAGAAATATCCCCAGGAGCCCTCCCTTCTCTTGACTGACACAAAGTGATCTCTTGTCCCTTGGATGTGACACCTCCCGCATCCCCGCATCTGGGCTGCAAGCTGTGGTGCTGAGTGGGGGGCTCGAATGGAGCAGCAGCGTGGATGTGGGAGAGGGCAAGGGTGGTTGGGGAAGGGTTTGTGGGGGGTGCCCTGCCGTGGGCCACGTCCCTGGGTTTGGCCCCCCTTTCCTTAGGGAAAGCTCCCTTTGACTTCAGCAGGACTGATTGCTGGAGCGGGAACCGCAAATAAAATCCTCGGATTTAACCCCAGAATTCCCCATCTCGGCAGCGCTGATGCCTTTTAAGCTGCTCGGGTGCTCGTCCCGCTCCACCTGTCAAGGGGCAGCCTCTCCCAGCGTGAGGAAGACCCGGCAGTATGGGATTAGCTGTACGGATCAATCCCAGTTCCCACATCAGCCTCCCGGGAGGCTCCGCGCCTCCTGTTTTACCGAGCTCCTGCTGTGGGCAGGCAGGGCAGAGCAGGCAGGGCAGGCAAGAAGCGGCAGAGCAATAGGACGCACGGAATAGCTCATCTGCAAAACCCAAGGAAACAGGATTGACCAAAGGAGGCAGGGAGACATGGTGTCCTGCAGGTGACCAGGAAATTCCTGATGCTCGATGTTCAGCAGGAGCTTTCACTTCTGACGTTGACCCTCTTGAGATGCAGAGAACTGGCTGCAAAAGCTTTCGGCCAAAGCCTGGCATCTCTGCCCAGGCAGAGAGCCCCCGCGATGGGCTTTCCTAGGCAAGGCAGCTGGGGTTTGGACCTGGAGCAAGCTCAGCAGAAAGCCTTGTAAAAATTCAGAGTAACATTTAAGAGTCACCTGGTAGTATTTATTGTGGAGTGTTATTAATATAGATGCAATCGTGATACTGTTTGTCTGTGAAGAGAAATTGGGTTTATGTGGATAATTTAGAAAGAGTAACAATCCTTTGTGAGAGAGAGAATAGCAGAGGGCTGTCGGAGCTGCCGTTACCTGTTACGGTGGTCAAAGGGCTGCAGCATCAGCTGCAGGGACCCAGGTGGGGCTCAGGCAGAGCCGGGGAGTCCCACCAGCACGTGAAGGGGCTCTGGGACATGCGGAGCTGGCTCGTCCCTCGGGTCTGTGACTGCCCCAATTCTGAGCTGATCCTGGTGGGCACTGGAGAGGAGCTGAGTGCCCCTAAAAGACTGGGTCCCTTCTTTTCATGCACTAGTTGCATTATGTGTGTCACACAAAACTGCGATGACTCTGGTAGGACTCCATTGGCATGCAGTGGGTCAGGATTGTCCCTGTAGCCTCCCACTTCCCTGTCGCCTCACAGCAACTTTGCTATGCTTGGGATTGGCAGCAGTCAGTCAACCCGTGCTACTATCAGGGTCAATGCCGTTGCATGGCAAAGCGCTCGACAATCATGTAATTCAAGCCTTGCCTGCCCTGTGCACAGGTCCCATCCGCAGAGCGGATGCACAGCTGGGAGCCTCAGGGGCGCAGAGAGCAAGGCTCACCCTCGTGTGCTTGTGCTTTTACATTCTTACACCATCCTCTCCTCTTCGGACATCCCAGCACATCCTCACCGTTTGTATTCTGCTTAAGGAAATTCCCAGCCCCTGATATCACAAGCCCATTTCACATGCTCAACTCCAAAGCAAGTCAGCAGGACCATAACCTCCTGGCATTGCCCATTGCTTGAAGACATCATGATCCAGCTCTTCCAGGGATCTGAACTGCCTCAGCTCCACTGAAGCTGTCTTGATACCAGGGACGGGGCTGATCCACAGGTAGCCTCTCCCCAGTGAGATGTCTACATCTGAGCTTGTTGCTCAGGTTTCTTGTGTAGCTGGTGAAGTAACCTGTATAGTCAGTGTGGGCTGTAGACACCCATTTCTGGTCTGATCATGGCGTACCTTGCTCTTCCCAACACTCTTGGGAAGCCCCAAGAGTGGCAGCACCACGAGGCAGGCAAGCACACGCTGGCACTGAGAGCCCCAATCTCATGATGCAGCCATTCCTGCAAGGCCAGCTCTGCTGGCAGGCCAACATCCTCGGTGCCTTTGCTTGAGGAACTCAGCCACGTTTGAGGATGACCATCTTTATTTTAGGTGCATTCATCTATTTTTTGCCCAGGTGACCTATGAAATCCAACAGGAGTGACGCCAACTCCTTGGCTGGGCTAGCTCTGCTGGAATTGGTTGTGCCATCCTAATTAACACTGGCTGTCTGACCCATATGCTGCGTACTCAATATTTTGTATATATGTGCCTATTTCCATATACTCTTCCAAAAGTAGGCCATGCTGCGTTACACAACCTAAAATGCTCAAATCCCCATGTGGGCCGATATAAAAGTGAATATTTAAATATTTTATCTAGCTTGGCAGCCATTAAAAATACAATCCAGGTCACAGACGATTGAATTTCTCCTCTCGCAAGCGTACCAGAAGTGGGCTGGGGAGATTCTCCTGTACATTAAGGTATCATGTTCCATGTTAAAATATAGCAGTGGCATTTCATTGCCAACAGATAATCACAGAGTGCCAAACATTTAATGAGCCCAACCGATCTCCCGAGAGTTCCTCTTTCCATTTTATCTGCTTTCTCCTACTTGCCAATTTATGGGCCTAGATTAAAAATAATAAATACGACTGCCAACAGGGGGAAGTATATTCTGTGTGCATACAAATAAATTGGGCCAGAGTCAGCGGAAGAGTAAATAAGCCAGTTTGGTTCTGCTTAGAGATATTAACAGAACGCTATAGTCCTTGAGGTCCATTAGGAACCTCTTAGACATTTCTGATTTATCTGAAAAGGAGCATTATGGGGACCACCGTGCCCATGGTAGGTGAAGCCTACATCAGGTGTGAAGTCTGGTCTTGCTCAAGTTTCATGAAGGTTGGTGGAAGTCTAGCAGCGTTCACGTCCTGGCATTGCGCCTTCAGCGTCTCCTTGATTTTGAGTGAACGTTGGAGCTGGCTGTTGATGCTGGTGGCTCTTAGAGGATTAGTGTCCTGAAGGAAGAAGGGATTGGGTAGCTTCTAACTTTCCACCCTGGGCAGAGACCTAGGGAGGAGCGAGCATCACATTCTATGAGAGCTCCCGCTTTTGCAGCTATTTTATCCTGGGAAGGTTTTATTCTGGTGACAAATGTAAGGCTGAACACGGCTTCTCCAGAGAGCTCCCTTCATGTAAGACCCCTCAAATTTCCTCCCAGCAATTTTTCCATCTCTATCTCCCTTTCAAGACACCCAACAGCCTGAACAGCAGCTTTGCAGACTCCCCTGGGAACAGAGCCTGAACTAACACCTCAGCTTAACGATAAATGGAAGTTTTGCTTGGAGGGAGGCAGGTTGCAGCACTGGAGGTGGTATTTTGGAGGGTGCTTTCCAGAGTTGCATGGCCAGCAGGAGCACCATGCTGTTTCCTCGTGGGTGGACCATGGGAAGCGCTCCTCATCCTGGGATGCTGGCAAGGGGAGCACAGGCTGTTGCTTTCACCATGACTCCTGTTTTCCTGTAGTAGTAGTAGTTATTTAGGGGTAAGGTTTTCTTGGCTGGCATGTCACTTTACAGATAAAAAAAATAAAAGTAAGGGCAAGGACTCAGTCCTGAGGAGTTTACAGTTTACAGCAAAGACCATATAACCTGCACTGCACTTTAGAAGCCTCAAATGCTCACTCACCCATGAATTTGCCCTCAACTGGGCAGCAGCACCTTGAGGACTGTTGTCCCTCCCTTAGGTGACCCCCATGACCAGCACCACGACCGCATCCCCCCCCCGCTGATGGCAGCGGTGGGGCTCTCCTGCCCCTCCGCTATCCCCACGCAAAAGTGCCTGAACAAAGTACGGGAGTGCCAAGACACACTGGTTTTGTCTCGGAATGGGTCGCCATGCCCTCAGGGCAGGCCTTTCCCAGTCCCCACGCAGCTGTGCTCCTCTGGGATGACCAATGCATGCAATAGGAAACATGCCCAGGTGCACCGTTGCAGCTACCTGCCGACACTTAGAGCTGCCCATGCAATTCATGTGACGGCCTCTAAGCTCATAGAAAGTGTCCGCCTTCAAGCACTTATACCCAAGCCTAGACTTTGAAGCGTTTCAATCTTCCTGAGGGTCGAAGGGTTTGGGGTTTTTTGTGAATCTGATCTTCCTTTAACAAATACCAGGTTTTCTAGGATCGCTCTCTCAAGCTCCGCTTTCTCCAGATGAGAGTTGTGCCTGCATTTTGCTGGGGGAGGGAAGGAAAAAAACCACGGTCAAAAGCTTCAGTGAGGGGTTTGCCCCAAAGCTTTCAGTACCGTGCCCACAGGCAGGGTGGGAGGAGGACACTAGGATGTTCCCAAAGGAGGACATCATCCTGGAGTTGTCACTAGGCTGAGGCAGAGCCTGCAGCCAGGGATGGGCTCTTGCTGCGGGAAATCCCCAGGCAAGACCTGGGTGGGACGTGCTCGGCCACGGTGTCCCCTGAAGGCAATCTTGATGTGACATTATCAATATTAATGTCTGTCTTACTTTGGTACAGGGTCCTGAGGCCACAGACATCTCCATAGCACTACAAAATGGTAGATCACTGATGCTTCACGCTCCCATGGGCAATCTCTCCTAGTAGATATCTTCATAGAATCATTAAGGTTGGAAAAGACCTCTAAGATCATCGAGTCCAACCATCAACCCAACACCACCATGCCCACTAAACCATGTCCCTAATTGCCACATCTACACATCTTTTAAATACTTCCAGGGATGGGGACTCCACCACTGCCCTGGGCAGCCTGTTCCAATGTTTAACCATTCTTTCAGTAAAGAAATTTTTCCTCACGTCCAATCTAAACCTCCCCTGGCGCAACTTGAGGCCGTTTCCTCTCGTCCTGTCTTCCCACAGGTGCCACCTTCCACAGCAGCAGCCAGAGGTCCCTCTGTAGTCTTTTGGTCTTAGCAGGAACAGGCTTAAATCTGCCGTCGGTCATTGTGTTTGGGGGCTTGTGAGCCCGAGCGTGTGTGAAATGAGCCTTTCCCTGCACACCTCTCCCACGGTGGCAATGCCAGGGGACTGGGTTGGCCCTGGGGGGCTTTCAGCCCAACGGTAGTTCTAGCACTTGGGTGCATAGAAAGTATTAAGAGTGCAGAGAGGAAGAAACAAAATAGAAAGAAAATAACCTGGCATTTTAGGTTGGTTGTGCTCCCACCACTCTATACAGGAAAAACCTCGGGTAGGTAAAACCCTGTGCAAAGCCACGAAGGGCAGCAGGGAGAATAAACCCGTTCTCCATGCGTGCGTTGGACTAAAGTGCAAGGCATGGGATTGAGTTGGGGCAGAGAGGAGTTGAATCGGATCTCTGGGAAAGCTTTCTCAAGGTAAGGATGGAGAAACTCTGAAACGGGTCGCAGAGGCTCTGCCACGGGAGGGCTTTGAGAAGCAAGTAGGCAAACACCAGAGAGGAGTACTGTCCGTAACCCTGTGTTGGGCCAGGGGACGGTGCAGGCGCCCACAGGGTGTCCCTTCCAACTTGAGATGTTTGTAGTTCTGCCTCATCCCCTCCTTCAGGCTTGCAGCACTGCTACTTGTGGCTCTGTCCCAGCAGGTTACAGCCCCAAAGCATCGCCCATCAGCCAGGGCAGCCTGCTTGTATTCTCCCTTAGCTCTGTTGCCCCTTTTCTGATTTTGGCGTCGACCCTCAAATACAGTAGAGATAAAACGTACTGCAGAATAAACACCTGAGAGGGAAGGATGTGAACTAACTGCAGAAAACCTGGATGCACAGCTGTTGCTGCTGTATTTCAATAGTTAGAAGGCAGCAGCTCCAGCAACCTGCTCCTCCAGACCATTCATGGTCCACAGGCTGCAGCGTGTAAGCCACGCTGGTGCATTAAGGTGAATAATTTAAAAGTTATTCTTTGATTTGGGGTAGCTCAGTTGAGGAGTCTAAAAATTAACAGCCACCCCCAAAACTAAAAAGCAAACGAACAACTTACATGTGATTTCCAGAAGGAAAATCTGTTCCGTCTCCTTCCCCCGGACCCTGAGGAAAAGTCAGACCCAATGTTGCTTCCCAGCCAGCCACCAAAAAATGGAGCAGTTGTCACCATAACCACTTTCAAAAATCAGTTCCTAAGAAACACAGTGTTTTAAGAACAGAGCAAGCAACATACCAGACTACAGTGCAGCAAGGAGATGGGTCTCTTGCCACCGTAGGAGGTGCTTTTGTCCCTGAAGGCCCCAGCCCAGCTCAAGTGTTTCAAATTCCATTGATTTTCACCTGTTACCAGTGGTTGTCTATGCCTGATGCCTCAGCTGGGAACACTTGCTCCACAGAAAGTCACGTCTTGCCGTGAAGAAAACAACCATAGAAATCTTGCATTGGAAACAAAGTGGACTTCGAGCCTGATGATGTTACTGTGATGCACGTTGAGGAGTTGTTGATTGCCCGCTGGCAGCAGGCGCATCTTTGGCACAGTCCTGCCAGGTCTCCAAAAATCATAATGTTATGAGCATCGACGCCCCCCCTCACCACCCCCACCCCCAAAGTTATTTTTATACTGAGATGTTTCAGGTCTACTTTTAGTTCTGGCCAGTTTTCCACAAATGGGGCCTCTCTTTGTGGTGCCTTTCATCTCAGATCACAGCAGATTAGGAAAAAGAAAGAAAATCCCTGCCAAAAAGAAACCTTTTTCTCCAAAATGCATTTTTAGGAGCATTTCGGGGCGGATGGCTCCCCATCTGAACAGACTTCCTTCATTTTGGGGCCGCTTGACTTGCCCGGGGGAATCTGGAACAGGATATCCCCGGCGTGAGTTTGGGTCGATGCTGAAGCGTTGCTGGCGCTTTCCTCCCCTCCGCTTTCGTCTGTGCTGTGTCGCGCGCGGGGCTCAGGTCCGGTGTTCCCGTCGGGAGAGCAGCAGCGCCGCAGCAGCGTGGCAGCTCCTTACTGACACAAGTGCCTTTTCTGGAGGTCCCCATTGTATTGCCGAGGAGCGCGGGGCTTCACGGGGCGGGTGGGCTCGCCGAGTTGGGGAAGGGCAGAGCATTTCCAAGCATTTCTGATGCTCGGTCTGTCCTCACCTGGGTGGAAACCTGGACCTGCCCAGACCCTGAGGTATCCGCTGGGATTCCTCCTTCCTCGTGCACGGGCTGTTACCCCTGCAGCTGCACAGGGGAAGTTTTGGGAGCAGCTTTTACTCCGATCTTGGCCGACCCAAGGAGAACCACACATCTCCGGGTGCACATGCAAACGTTGCACCTTCAGCACGGGGACAGTCCCTGAGAGGACACGGTGGGGGCATGCAGGGAGGGGACAAACCCTGTCACCACTTTGCTGTGGGACATGCCCGTGCTGGTGGGTTTGCTCCAGGGTATGTGCATTGCTGCCGCTGTGGGACAAGCATTCAGGCTGGAGAGCCTTCCTCCTCCTCCTCCTCCTCCTCCTGCCCCAGCCCAGGGCCGTTGGGGCAATGCCAGCTGCTGCGGCAGGACAGGAGCCTTCTCGCTGCCAGGTTTCCATCGCCTTCAGAGTGAGTAGGAGCACAAGCACCTCTGGGTGAGGCCAGGCGCTGCAGGAGCATTATTTTGGGGGGCATTGAAGGCAGGTGAGGATCATCTCCTGTACCCTGCACCCAGCAGCCCGGGGATCAAGGCTAGCCCAGGCTGGGCAGGGAGCACCTCAGACACCCCAAAAACCCCTCTGCACTACCCAAACTCGGCAGCTACAAGCTAGGGAGACCTCCCGGAGCACTGGGGCAACCGATCCTCCTAAAATAGAGCATCTGTGAGCAGCCAGCTTGAGCCGAGCATTTTAAAAGCAGTTTTCTCCCCTTTTGGTGCCAGCCGTTCATACGTACAGCCTGGAGCCAGGGCTGGGGCCGGTCTTTACGGAGGTTGGCACCAGCTCTGCAGGGGTGGCACGGCGGGGTCAGGGAGGTGCCAGCCCGGTGGCACCTTGCGGTTGGCTTCCTGGGGTGCTCAGCATCGGTGGGGCTGCCCCGATGCTCCTGCAAAAGGCTCATTTTTTAATACCGGCAGAAGTATTACCTGTATTTTCTTCGACTTGCCGTTTGATAGGAGCAGCTGATGGGAGACGGGCGTCTCTCCCATGGGAGGGTCACCCGCTACAGGCCATAATTTGATTTCCATTATTATATAGTTGACATTAAAAAAGAAGGAGATGTTCACTGTCTAATGGGGTCTTTTAACCATGTGCACTTAGTCAATAGGTGAGTAGATGTTGCTGCTTGTATCTATCTACCGTACCCAGTTGCTACGTGTGAACAAGTGTTATTTCTTCCCAGTGTTGTGGGTTCTGCCTGTCGTGACACGATGATGGAAAGGTAGGGATTATGTCGGTCGCAACACGAGCTTTCTTCTGTACAGTGTAGAGAGGAAACCTGGAACGATCCGAAGCACCGCTTGTAACTACATTTGTTCAAAAAATGTCACCTAAATCCCAAACTGTTGACACTTTATGCATGTGCTAATTTAAAAAAAAAAAAAAAAATAAAGATTTTAAGAGGTTAAAGTAGATTTGGGTTCGGCTTTTTGTCAGCTTGCCCTCACTGGGTCCCTTTGCTGTGAGTTATCAGCCCTGTGACGCTCCCTTCTCTATTAGAGGCCAGGGCACAGAAGCAGCAGCAGAAAGCTGTTAACTTAACTCTCTCTATAACCCTTCATTTGGAGAAACCAGCTCTCAAAGATCAATTCATTCCCATGGGTATCTGATCCCTGACCGCCTGGGTAATCAGAGGGCAGAGGATGGCTTGCTGATGGAAAAGTCTCCATCCTTTTGCGTGGAGGCTCCGAGCGGCAGGAGCCGTTCCTTCCCAACCCGTACAATCAATGTCTCGAGCAGTTCTTATCCTCAACCAGCTCATCGCGGTCCAAGTGGAAACGCAGACCCCGGGTGAGGGAAAGCAGAAAACCCTGTTAGACTCGCTTCAGCTGAAATAAAAGCACAGACACGCACAGTATGGCACATACCTGGGACAGGAGCCCAGATCTTCAAATGTTTTAATTTTACCCCCCTTATTTTTGGATATCCTCTTGACAAATCACTTTAACAGTTTTATTTACAGTAATAAAAATAAATTACTCTTACAGATGAATGTATAATATTATACACAATAGAGATACAGTGCAATAACAGCATTGATTTGTTTTCACTTGTTCATAAAGTGCATTGAAGGGGCTTGATTTAACCATAACTGAATGATAACTGTACATTTTTCTTTGAGATCAACTTTCCTGGTCAAGTTAAAAGGGTAACAAAAACACTTACATCAAAATAAGTTGCTGTCCTGATTGCTGTGAAATGGCCTCATTGCTGGGGAAGCAGATAGGACGGGAGGCAGGATTGGGAATGGGGACGATCGACTCCCACTCTGTCCGTCTGCGCTGCTGAAGGCGACTCCCGACGGACACTGCCCAAAGCCTGGCCAGGCTGATGTGGGTTTCAGAGCCTCAGGAGGGCGACTGCAGGGCCACGCTGGTGACCGCAGAGCAGGATCTGGCCCTGGGCCACCCCAGCCTGGCTGAATCTCTTGCTGAGCCTTGCCACCAGAAACTCATCCCTCCCTCCGAGCTAGAGGATTCGCTCTCTAAGGAGGATGCTCTTTATCCTGCCTGAGGCCTGATTCTGACCTACTCACAAGGGACATCAGAAACGAGCCCAGTCCTTGTCACTCTCCACGCGGTGTAGAGGAAAGGCAAGGCAGACCCAAGAGGCCAGGCTGCAGCAGACTCGAAAGGACGCCTGCTTTGCCAGCAGTGGCCAGCACTACCTCTCATCCTTATCCAGATACTGCCCGGTTGGAAAAGAGCTTTTCCTGGGACAAGCCAGATGTCTTCCAACTCCCGGATCCTGCAATAAGGTCATAAACCTGTGCTTGTGATTTCAGTGTCTATCGATACGACGTGCTGTCAGACATCCAGCGTCCTGCCCGCTGCAGCGTGCTCAAATTGTGAAGGGATAACCTTGGTTTAGACATAATTACGCTTGACATCGAGCAGAATTTGTGACGGCAACTATTACCCTTGGAGTTGGAGACGATTTATTCACATCCCTCAAAGTCAGGGACAAAAGAGCTTTGGACCATCCGTTCTGATTTGGGTCTTCTCTACTGAAAATCCATTTTATCTCTATAACGCTCTGTATTGCAGAGTTTTCCAACGGGGATGGGGAAGCTCCATTCCCGGGGTTGCGGGGACAGTGGGAAGGGTGGCTCTCAGGGGATTTTGCAGTAGGCAATCACAGTTTTAACAGAAAAGGTACAAATGGTACAAGTGAAGCCATCAGCTGTACGGCAGCATGACCGCCTCACCGGGAGAAAAGGTTGCGCGTGAATGAAAGGAGTTACAAGGAAATACCATGTGCATTGAACAATTATTCCTGACAATTAAAAGTGAACTGTTAATTAATTGTTAACAATTAAGTGAATTGTCGATGCTGGTCAATACACATCAACACAAGTGATGACCAATATCAATGGCTTTTTAAAGACCTCCCCACCCCAAATTTGATGCTTCTACAAGAAAGAGGTACTTCATCACTTACTGAGAACAGTAATGGTTTCTTGGGGGTTTATTCCAAGTTCAATTAAAACTCTTCATTTGAGATGAACAAATTGTGGCTGCCACATCAGGACTGAGATCCTTGAGATATTTACTGCTGGTTACGGACATGAAGTTGGCTAAAAAGAGACGTTTTCACTGCTCAAAGTCCCAAACTGAATAAAATGGAAAGGAAAAAAACCCCTAAGCAACGTTGTTGCTGGAGTCTATACATTTTGTTAGCTTTTTTAATTTTAATTTCTCAGTTGAAACGCACTGGGACAGGGACAAGGGCTTGTTGTAAGTGTACAAGCTCACACCCACCCCTAGCACATCTCCACGAAACTCAGAGCGTTCGTGCAGCTGTGGTTACGTCCCACCCAACAGTGACCCTGGCCTTTTCACAGTATATTCGAGGAATGTTTTCTCTTTCTTTCTCCTCCTTGCCCTTTCCTCACCCCCTCGACTAAAACAGCCGACCACCGACACGGAAAGCATTTCATACCTATATTCTGCTCGCTACCAACTCATGGTAGAAAAGCCAAAGGCAAGCAGAAACCTGTAAATAAATCAACCAAATAAGCAGCGGATTCATTTCCCTGGCTATGCTGATCTCTGCCATAGGCTTGAGGCTGGTCAGATACCTCATGTAATTGCTCAGGACCAATTCGCTGCTTGTTTCTGCTGCTGTAAATCTAGACCAGCTCCTGTAGGGTCCAGAAGTGATGCGAGTGTAAGCGGGGCCGGGCTCTGGCCCCGTCATCTTTTATCAAAAGCTATTTGCAAAGCTCAGTTTTTGAAGGTACAATGGCAAGATCTGGGCCATTCGCCAGGGTGAGGACGCGGAGGTCTTCCCAACCAAATGCCGACCAGCCCTCTCCAAGCAGGTCTAGTTTCCACCTGGAGTGGCCACAGAGTCTCTGTGGAAATCGAAGGGCACCTGCAAATTTCCACCAGCTAAAGACCTTGTGCTTTGCAGAACTACCACTGTCCCCTTGTATCTCATCTGAAAAGCACAATAATTGAATCAATGGCTTTTATAGACCTCAGCTTTTCTAATGACTTGTGACATAGGAATCCCAGCTGGAGGAGGCTTACCAATACATTCAATACCAGAAAATGGAGAACGATGGGCCGTACCCCGGTTGCTCTGTGTCCTTCTCATGATGCCCAGGAGCTAGACAGGGGCTGCTTGGCTCTTTCCACCATGTTTCCAGATGGTTTGGATCCACAGAGGATTCACTGCGCTGGAAAACCCTTTCTGTTTTCCAGTGCTCTTCTGATAGTTGGTGCCCCATCCACTTGTGATACCATTACATTCATGGGAGCTGCTCCCTGTTTATGGCAACATGACCTCATCCAAAATCAGGCCCTGATTCTGTACTAAACATGCCCCAAAGCCAGCACTGAAGGACACCAGGGCACTCCCACCCTGCACACAGCATTACTAACTTGGTAAGTATTTTAAGGTTTTAAGTTAGCTCTCCTGATGTCCAACGTAAGGAGGCTCCAACATCCAACGTCATCACTGATGTCCAACATTGTCACTCTAAACTTTTTCCAGTGAAAGGTTTTCTTTAGGAAAACAAAAAAAAAAACCCCCACCAAAACAAAGGTGCGGTAAAATGGTCAGAGATTTCCACAGCGCAATGCATGGCAGGTGAACTCATACCTGTTTATCTTCTTCCTCACTTCTTGTTTTCCCCTCTTTCCACTGATAAGAAAGGAAAGGGAAAACAGCAAAGGAAAAAACACCTAGAAAATGCATTTATTTTTATTTTGTGGAAAGACTGCAAAAACGCCAATTTATCAAAATGTTCTTTAGAGATTTCTTGAGACTTTTCCTGAAGCCTGTCAAGCGTTTTTAACAACTTCCATGGCCACCTTTAACAGTCTCCAAGAGAGAGATCCTAGACCATCACTTGAAAAAAAATTAGATCGGCATTTTGTACTAAACCTGAGCATGCAATATACTTGCGCCACATCTTGATACTGACGGTGAGTTGGATTAGTGCAGCAGAATAAAAGTCTCCTTAGTGCAAGGACCAGAATTTAGGCAGCAGAGTTTGCCTTCGACAAAGTCGCTGTAAATGTGTTTGGGCGAGTACCAAGCATTTCAGTGAGGACATCTCCACCTCCTCTCTACCTCAGCTGTCTGGTGGGGACTGTATCCTCGGCTTTAGCTCCTCACATCCCAAATCTTTCTCCTACTGCTGTGGAGGGCCACAGGGGAAAATTATTTTCCGTTGACCCTTGTATGCCTTTGTCAAAGCTGATCAATGGATCCCTCGAACTGAGACAAGTTTCAAGTAGGCAAACTCTAAAAAGAACATTGTTAAAATCGGAACCTTCAACAACAGGGAATTGCCTGGAAAGCCAAGAAAATGCAACTTTTTTCATGTCAAGGTTTCTCTGGAGCTGATTAGTTAATCTGCATTTGATTTAAAGATACAAAATGAGCTGCCCAGAGAAACAAATTCTGGCTTCTAGATCGGGTTGTACAAAAACATTTCAAAATGTTCACAAAGTTCCAAAAATGGTTTAAACTAACTCTGTCTTGAGTTTTCACACTGAGGAACTGCAGGGACCTGGCTGCACTTACAGAAACCAGAAGAAATAAAATGAGTAGAGAAAAGTGTTCATATATGTATTACTCTTTCTTATATATATATTTACTTTTAAATGTATGCTGATTCAACATTGTGCCTACTGCCCATTGCCCAAGGTATTCAAAAGAGAGAGGAAATGGAAAAAAAAGAAGAGAGACTGGCCACCTTTCAAAGGTAGACAATAAGTCCAAGCCCCAGGCACACTTTGGAGATTCATAGCTTTCTCATGTGCACTTGGCTCTGCGGAGCGAGAAATTCATTGCACAGATCCAGAGAGAAAATACAGTTGTGCCTGTATCCAGCCATAAAGTGGCTTCGTACTCACTACAGCCTCACAAAGCAAGAACGTTTCTGTCTTCCACGGAACTACGGTGTACACATGCAATGGTTTGGTGGCGGTGGTGCCGTTGGATTGGGTTGATAGGAACCTTCGTCTGTTTTGCCCGTGGTGCGGCAGAACCTAGCTCCTGCTTTGAAGAGGGGCGTTTCGGATGCCGGAGATCACAGCGTCCTTCTCGAAAGGAGAGCAACGTGTTTGGGACACCAGGCTCAGCGAGGGGGGGGGAGGTGCGCGTGTCTCCTGCTGCAACCACTGAGCTGTTCCCATGCCGGGCCCCAGAGCAGCATCCGCCACCTCTGCCCTGAGCCACCTTAGGTGTTTCACCCCGAGCCCTGCCATCTCTCTGAAGGTTGCTTGGTTTCTTGCTTGCTTTTTAAGTGAATGCACTACTCCACTCTCGGCCAAAAGAAAGCACAAGATAAAGGACACTTCATCATGGTCTCACTAACACCGCAAAGCACATGATACAGTAGAGGAATGTGAGGGTACCGTAGCTTCTCTAATGAAGCAAGTTAAACTGGTAGCATCCAGAACAACACGTGTAATTACAGGGGCTTGCCTCTAGGGGACCCCAGCAAGCCCGGACCCGTCTTTGGATAAAAATCCCACCCCGTGTAAACGATCAGTGTGGAAGTGAGCGCAGCCGGGGGGAGCGCATCACCCCATGGCCCCAAACCGGGCAGGAGAGCCCTTCCTCGGCCTCTCCAGAGCCTCGGGGTGCGGGGCACCCCGGCT